>NC_039257.1:15426471-15737895 GCF_003368295.1 Carassius auratus
CCGACAGAAACGATTCTCGGTTGAGTGTACTGGTGATCCGAAAACCGAAGCAACCGGTTCTTGACTCGAGAACGAGAACTGCTCCAGCAGTGGGTGTGTTCGTTCATTATCTGGCTCGGCTCGGTGTTCATCTTCAGTTCGGTCTTCACAGCAGTTCAGTCAGTGTACTGTTTGAGTAAATGAATTACTCCGGGATATTGGTTTATTCTGACTCAGAGGGAGTGTCAGTCACGTTAAAAAAGTTAACGGCTTAAGTAATTTGTGGATTAATGCTTACTGGAGATGTGAACCGTTTCAAACGATTCAGTTCGATTTGGTGAACTGGTTCAACCGGTTCACTAAGAAGAACCAGTTAAATTGAACGATTCGTTCACGAATCGGCCATCACTACTGTGATGGTGAGCAGTTATCGTCACAAAGCTCTCCGTTCCCCTGGTTGCCCACCTGTCTGTCGTGAATGCAACAGAGAATGCCTGGGATAGTTCATCCACAACTTTTTTCTTCTGTTCATAAAGATCTGGCACAATCTTTTCGCTGAAGTGGGTGCGCAGGGAGTTCAAGCTCATCCATTCCTCCGCTCGCCATGACCACTGAGTATGGACTGAACATGCACAACTTTTTTTTTTTTCATAAATCAATCCACGGGTCACGTGTGTGCCGAACCGAAGATATTGATCCGAACGGATCACGGATCAATGATGATCCGTTGCACCACTACTGTAGTGTCATTTGAAAACATTGCAGTTGCGTTTTAAAATACAACAACGTGCACCACGAAACCATTTAAAGAGGCACATTCAGCATTCTCCTTGACGGGAAACAATCAACAAAGTATGATGATCTCAAACGGCGCACTCTCTTCATTTTATCAAATGATCATAATCACATCTATTCAATTTACAGTCCTGCTCCTAGCATTTTATTTTATACTAAAACCCCTTTAATTTGGGGGAGAAAGCTTTTTTTCCAAGTGGCTTTTGCACATAATAATAAGGCCGGTGACACACTGGATGCGTGGCGCAAGCGTCTCAGCCGCATGTTGTGTCGGTTTTTAATTAGGCTCCCATGTTAACAGGTTAGAGCTTACAGACCGCCTGCGTGACACGCGCGGAAAACGCTTGCTTGCTAGACATAGAACCGACGCCTATTTTTACCACGACACGTGCGCGTGTTGGAAGCTTTTCCAGGCAAAATATAATATGAAAATGTGTTTAAATGTCATTTTGTACTCATACATATGAATTCCTGATATTTTGATATTTGAAAGTCTAAAGGTTGACATAAATTCAGATATAAATGTAATTTAAAAAATAAATAAATAATTATCGTTTTTCAAATATTGCACCTGTCAAACATAATCTATTTCGCCGTCAATACTTTTGTATCAGTAGGCGTAGGTGCGTAAAAAAAAGTATATATTGTTGTAATGAAGACATGAGCCTGGTCTGTCAACGGTCTCTCTCTACAGCAGCAGCGCGCCAGTGCCGCGTCAGGCACGCTTCTGGTGTTTAAAGACACAGAATCCGCCACGCTTCTGGGACGCTTCAGACACGCAACGCTCACGCCACGCAGCCAGTGTGTCACCGGCCTAATACCGCTGCAGATGCATTTTGCAGCATTAAGGTTATTAATCGATCGTTAATTTAAACAATGATCGATCATGGAAATTATAGAATATTGACATCCCTAAATACAAATGAGTTGGATGGAAAACAGGTTATTGTCTGCATCAAACCATGCTTCCGAATAAATGTCTTTCACCGTTCTGGGCAGCTCCAGGACAGCTGTCTCTCCGCGCATGGTGCGGTCTGTGAGTGGGTCAGAGTAACGTAGCCCTCCATCACACTGCAGTGTTTGTTTTTTTTGTTTGTCATTTACAGAGTGAAATTCTCTGACTACCTTCATCTCCCAGAACTGTTGTTGAATCTTCCTTGGCTTGGGGTCCTTCACATGCGCATCAGCACTTTCCACTGCAACAATAACATGGGGCTGCCCGCCGACGTGACTGACTTTAAATTGGCTCTACCAAACACGGATATCGGATATATAAAATGACAAATATCGGCCCGATATATCAGCCGAACGAATTTGAAGAATTTAAAGGTACAATACTTTTAAAAGTAAGCTGAAATGCCCAGCAGACAAGTGATTTGCATATTTAAACTTGATAAAAAAAAAAAAAATCATTCAAACTGTTTTATTGTAAATGTAGGCTTTATTGTAAAATGTAGTTTATTGCTCATTATACATCCGGAGGGTGATGTGGTAGATCTACTATAGCATAAAATTATAATATATTTTGGAACCAGTATGTAGGTTAGGGCTGCACGATTCTGGATAAATTGAGAATCACGAAATTGTGATTCTCAATCACAAAAAAAAGAAATTGTGGTTTTCTTTGCATCGGAGCATTAAAAGTGGTAGCCTATTTTAGGGGGGTAGGCTACATGGATTAATATGCAATGTCAATTTTTTCATATATTATGCCTATATTTTAATTTATATAAAAGAATTCCTTTAATAAAACAATATGCATTTTTGTTATTAACTTCTTGGGAAAAAGACATTTGTCTGTAAACTGATTAAGAAATTGTTGCATGTTTAAACGTGAAACACTGTATAATTTTGTTCACATTATTAATGCCTAGTTAGCCTAAAACAAAAAACGAAATAAATTAAACCTGAACGATTTAGCTAAATCTTTGAAACTGTAAAGAATGAATGGATTAATAAACTGTCCTCACAATTAAACTCAATTTCTCTCATTATAATCAACAAAATGGACACGATGTAAAAAATTACTTTATTAATTCACAACTTAAGTGATTTTAAAGGGAGCCTTCTTTTTATTTTGTTAATACTAGCTCATCATGCATCTAACCATCCACTTGGCATTAAGAGCTATTCAGATTAAAACTGGCAGCTCCGCAGTGAGTCAGTGTCATGGACGGAGGACAGAGCAAGTGTAAATTTATTTTCTGTATATTTCCATCTCGTTATGCTGCTTGTTTAGTTTTTTATTTTTCTTATATAACTTATTTGTAAATCGAGCAGTCACTGTCCGTGTCTACACCTGAAGCGAGAGGTGTCATCTGTGCCTCACTGTGCTAAAAGTGTCTAAACTTGATGACATTACACTACAGTGTCAAATCATCTGAACACCGTTTCAGAAAATTTCGTCATAAACAGCACGAGCATGAGTTCACTGATGGGGATCGTGTCCAGTATATCCATCACTGGCTTCTGTTGTCTTTTGTCGGATCACGCCACTTGTGTCCGGTATAGACCTGGCGTGCATTTTTTAATGGGTTATGTTACAGCCCTTCTTGTTTTTAATGTTTTCATTAAATATCTGTATTGACTGCATGGTCATATCATCGTATTATTTACTGCCATGCGACCTACAAAAAAGTAAAGCTTGGCAAGTCGAGCAACGAACATTGCTGCAGCCAGTTGCTTTTGTCAGATGTGCTGTGCTTGTGCTGCCGCGGTCATCTTCATTTCGTCTGTGAAACATCTCTCTCCCTCAGCATTAGTCTGTGAGTGGAGCAGCAACAACTTCCCCTCCACGCTCAGAGCATCAGCTACGCGTGAATCGTATGAGTGAGGTCGTACAAATTCGTACGAATAAACCACCTCGTAAAATACGTATGAATTGGTCATGAGATAGCGTTGGAAACACCACTCCGCCTTCACTCCGTGGATAAAGTATTCCAGTATGTTTGAAATGTTGTTCATAATGTAGCCTAAAAAAAAAAAAAATTAAAAAAGAGAGTTTCAAAGTGGCTTAGGCTATTGTGGGTAAACGTTTTGCCCTATCACATGCCAAACTTAAAACTCTAAGCATTAAATCTTTAATTGCAGATCGATGAATTTCTTCAAGATTTCAAAATCAGATAGCCTACTGATAATGTAGTAGACTAGCACTGTAAGATTACATTTGTTTGAATGCATTATTGCTAAAGCGATTGCATGTGAATGTGCTTGATCGGTTTAAATCATGCTTTAATCCGAAAATAATCAGTAAAAGAAATAGACAAACTCCTATAGCCTGTAACATCCTGCTCGACTCTTGCAGTCATTATAACCTGATCAAGCCATAGCTAAATATGTTTAACATGAATTCTTGCTGAATATGCAGTTATATTAAGGGCTGTTGGCATGAATTGTACTCTTGATGGAGGCTCTTGGAGCGAGTGAAAACCACGACGCTCAGACTCTTAATATCCACTCCTCGCTCCAGTCAGAATCACTCCGCTCCGCTCATCCTCTGCTCGGCAGCATGTCTCTGTGTCAGACTTGCGAGGAAGGTTGAGCCCACTCTGAACTATGGGAGCCTTGAGTGCTACGTCGGTGGAAAATTGCAAATTGCCGATGTAAATTACAAATTCAAGTTAATCGATAAAATATGTGCAAGATTTGCACTGCACGTGTGATGGTAGATTTGCAGCATTTATTCTTATTTGTTTAATCTTCATTACAAATCTTGTTTGGTTTTATTTTGAATAATTGCATGTTAAAAAAAAATATATTTACGTTGTAATGCATATTCAAAATTTGAATATTCATGTGTTTGTGCAAAAATTATTAATGGGCATTAATGACAGGGCGCATTAATATTCAACATTCAAAAATCTGTGAATGTTCCATTTTTTGTAGCCAACAAGAAAACATTTGTTTATTAATAAATAATTAAAATGTCTCATTTTTCACAATCAGGCTACTTCTGCATTTGCTTTGTGGCAAACTTAATTCATGTTCTTGAGCTCGGAATATATTAATACTTGATTATGTAAAGTTAGTATAAACCTCTGATAAGTTGAATATAACAAAGGAACGACTAGAACTAGAAAAGTCTTACGTGGGGACATCCATTTTTTTAGTCTATAACCAAAACAACAGTATAAACCTGTTCAGCAAGTCTGAAAGCCTCATAAGGCACTGTCCATATGAAAGAGCACGAGATTCACACCTTTATGTCGACCCCCACAAGCCATACATTACTACCCCTCAAAAACCCAACCCCCTTCAGCTGAACTGAATTGGGTCTGTTTTTTGGCTGTGAAGAACGATGTGTTTTCATGTTACTGAGTTGAAACATGCCTGCACTCAGCAGCACTACTCTTTGTATTCATTATTTTCTCGCAGCCCATATTATTATTTTCACAAGACCATCATGATAATAACAAATTATAAATTGATAATTAATCATCATTTTACGAAAATCATTGTTATTTGTGATCGTACATGTTTGCGGAAGGCTTTAAGACCAAGTGGAATCCTCTGCAGCAGCTGCCTCACAGCGTGGGGGCTCTGCTCACTGACGCAGCTTCACCGTCTGCAGTTTGACTTTACTGAATCAGATTGAGGCAAATAAAACTTATTGATCAGGAGCCCAACATTTAGCAAGCAGGAAAACATTAATTCTACCTGAAGGAAGACGTATTTCATTGAGATAATGCTGTTAAATAAGCTGCGTTTCCACCGAAATTACCCGGAACATTTGTACCAGGAACTTTTTTTCCCAGGAACTTTTTTCCCCCCAGACCTGTTGCTTTCTGCGTTTCCACCGCAGTGTAAAGTTAGGCAAATAGACTGGTGACGTAGGTCTGCGCGCGTTTCTCAATACAAAGTATCGCTGATTTAAAAAATAAAAAATAATTACACTGATTTTGGAAATGCATCATCGGTAGTTAGTACAGACTTTGTGCATTCGACTGGGGAGTGTGATGTCAGCGACGACGCGAATCCTGTAATTTTCCTCTCTGTATATTTACAATAAAACGAAATAGGATATCAAATACCACTGCCTCGTTTGGTTTTCATTTAAGTATAATAACAGCTGCAGAAATATTCTTAGTTCAGGGATATGTGTATATGCAGCCATTACAATGAAACAAAATATTATATAAATTTCCCTTTTTTATTTTCATTTTAACATATAGATAAATTGAATACAGACCAAAGAAAACCTGTTAGATTTACCCCGCAGCTAAATTATATTTTATGTTTAACCACTAAAGAGACATAAGAGCCAGCGGCACATATCATAAGGTCTAGCCGAAAGTGAGGCTGCTCTCTGCGGATACATGAGGACTGAGCTCCCGCTGATCAAGTGGAGCTCACCGTCTCTGAGATCGGCGAAACACATTTTTAAATAGGCGCTGTCTTTATAAATAAACAACAGATTTGAGTTTTAAACAACTACATTCTCGCCTGAAATACTTTTAAAATTACATTTCATGACACAATAACATTAATATTTGAAAATGATCCGAATAAATAGTGTTTGAACTCAACCAATTCTGCGTGAACTCAAATCATTTTGGCTACTGCAATTTTCCCCTCAGTATATTTACAATAAAACGAAATAGGATATAAAATACCACTGCCTCCTTTCATTTTCATTTAAACATAATAACAGCTGCAGAAATGTACTTAGTTCAGGGATATGTGTAACGTTATATACAGCCATTACAATGAAACGAAATATTATATAGACTTGCCTTTTTTATTTTCATTTTAACATGTAGATAAATTGAATGCAGACCAAAGAAAACCTGTTAGATTTACCCCACAGCTGAATTATATTTTATCTTTAACCATTAAAGAGACATTAGAGCCAGCGGCACATATCAGAAGGTCTAGCCGATTTGAGGCTGCTTCTCGGCGGATACATGAGGACTGAGCTCCCGCTGATCGTGTGGAGCTCACCGTCTCCGAGATCGGCGAAACACATTTTTAAATAGGCGCTGTCTTTGTAAATAAACCACAGATTTGAGTTTTAAACAGCTACATTCTCGCCTGAAATACTTTTAAAATTACATTTCATGACACAATAACAGTAATATTTTGAAAATGTTGATCCGAAATAAATGGTGGTTAAACTCAACCAATGCTGCGTGAACTCAACCAATCAGCATGTTTAGCGCCTTTAAACCTTTAAAGTCACAATTCTATAATGGTCAAATTTACTCAGGCCAATGGTATTTTTTAATGATATTTATTTATTTATTTATTTATTTTTGAATAATTGTAGCCTACATAAACAGGTGAAGCAAAACAAATATTTGGATAGTCCCTTATTTTTTCCCCTTATTTTCTTAAAGCATAAACACTTATTTTCTACAAGAATATACATAACACATTACTAATTCATAGAAATAATTTAAGCATTTAAAACCAATTATACTTATTAATACCTATACATACTATTAAACTAACTTTAAAACCTCAAGGAGTTTATAAATTAAAAAGGATAAAATGTCACAGTGCATCTTAAATAGCCTAAATGAACTTGTGTTAACAATATAATTAGATTTTTTTTAAATGAACAATTCCTGTATAAAATGGGACAGCAACCTTTATATCAAACATCCACAGCTGAGCAATGCAAGAGGCGGATCTGTACCAGAGCATGCAAAATTATTATGCTGCTCAAAGTCATTTAAAAAATGCAATGAAAAAAAAAAAAAAAAAGAAACAAACAAAAACCTGGATAGCCTAGATTAGGCCCATGCAGGCTCTGCTCTGAAGTATATAATAATTATAATTACTGTTAACCCAGAGTAACAAAGTTTAACGGATTAATCGCCTATTTTCATTTGCTGCATGTTTTCTTTATTTTGTTTAAACACGCTAAAAAATAAATTACATTTGTGAGAGGAAAAAAAAAATGAGTCATGTATAGGTTGCATTTTAACAGATTAATCACCTATTTTCATTTGCTACGTTTTTTTTTTATTATATTATATAATTCATGTATAAATTGCATTTTATTACATTTAGAAATAATAATGGCTTGCCTAATAATAATGTTATAATGTACCAACAGGATATATTTAGTTCCCTTGGGTAGCTAAGTGCTAAAGCAAATTCTCTGTGGCATCAGATAATGCCTTTCACATTGTTCTTGCGAATACTTGTTCCTAGTAGTGTTGCACGGTGCACCAATAATTCAGAAGTATCGCAATTCTCGGAAATTAAAAAGGTCACGATTCCTAAATTTATTAGTATCGATACTTCAAAGAATGACTTTGTTTGGTCAGACAGTTCATACATAATATTCACATTAATCAGGGATTAAAAGTGGAGTTATGTTCTGTATACTAAATATGAGCGTATCTGCACAGCACCTATAACTGCACTTTGTATCTGCTGATTGCTGATCGAGATTTACATGCTTGGCTCACTGACCCTGTATACTCATTCATTTAGTTCATAAACGAGATGTATCAGTTCATTTAACTCGTTCACAAATGAAAAGATCTCTCGATCTTGTTCAGTGAAGGGCGTATGGGTTCTCTACATTCAACATATCACATTCTCCGTCGCATTTTGAGTAACTCTTTGACAGGATGAAACCGTTCACAGAGCTGTTCACGAGCTGCGCATGTGCTGTTAATAGCGCCGTGCTTGCGCGATGCTGTGGAGGAAGGAACTTCAGTGAACAAGAAATATGAGTCTAATAGCAACGTATCTTCCGTGATGTCCCCGATGCGTGGGTCGGGGTGGGTAAAGAAATGTTACTTTATTTGCGGGCAGGGGCGGGCCAAATAATTTCACAAAAGCGGGACCTGCGGGTTGGAAAAAAATCTGACCCGCGCATCACTAGGCTGCATGTGCAAGCACAAGTGATACTGTGGCCGCCGTTCCACGACGGGTAGAAAAAGATGACGCTCATTAAAGAGTTTTCTCCTCTGAAAGAAAAGGTTGCACAACTGACAGAATAAGTTACAATATCTGAGATATTGCTGCTAAATTTTATTTAATTTTTTTTACTTGAATGTCATTGCTTAAATTGATATTATTTATCTTTTGACATTTAATCTTCTGAGTTCAGAAACATTGTTTAATATAATCGCTGTTCATATTTTTATTCAAAGTTCAGAATCAAGATAAATTTATTACTCTTATGTTTCTTATGATAACTGAGATAATGCTGTTAAATTTATTTTTCATTTACCTTGAATGTCATTGCTCTATTTTATTTTTTATATTTTGATATTTCATTTTTTGTTCAAATGTTTAATATATCTGCTGTTCATGATCATTTATTAGTGTGTTATATGATTAGAATGTTGTCCCGGTTTTAAAATTAAGCACAGCAGTGATATTTTAGTGTATTTTCCCTTTTCAGGAAAAGTATCGAAAAAGTAAGAATTCGCAATTCTTGACTAGGTATCGGTATCAAAACAATAATTTTGGTATCGTGACAACACTAGTTCCTAGTACCTTTTTACACTCATTTACAGACTAAGTTGTTTCGATGGATCTCATATTTATGAGATAATTAGTGTCTAACTTATTAATATAATTATAAGGTTCAGTTGCACTCATAACAGTGATTTGTATTCACTATTTTGACCACAAAGGAGTCGCAAGACCACCTTTTTCAGTTGTGGGTATCAATCTAGCATTCTTCTTGAAAATTTTGTGAGTTTTTTGTTGCTAAATCAAAACACTAAAACTTCTCTGATCAACAGAAGATACCAAATATTAGCATGTGATGTTAACCCATTTACTTGCAAACATCGCAGACGGCCCCAGTTTATTATTGTTTCACTTTCACAGCACGTTAAACATCACTCTCTTACTTGATCTGGACAAACTGTGCATCAATTGAAAGTTTAAATACTCTAACTTCGATATTTGACCAATATTTTGATTAAACATTGTTGCAGTGACAGTTATTCAGTAACTTATGTCAGGAGTGCAAAATAATAAATCTGTATTATGCCACATTTTGAATAGAAATTAACCACTCATTCATATTCAGTCATGTCAGCAGTGGTTTATTTGTGTTCACATAGACTCACTGAACAGCGTCAATAAGGATTTATAGACCAAAGATGCATATCTGCGGACATATATGGATATATTTACTGATGTTTACTCATTTCATATTTCTTAAGACAGAATCATCATTTCTATTCATTTTCCACAGATTTACGCGATCTGATGATGAACAGCCTCTCCCAGCGATCTTTGTGTACAGTGCTCGGTGCTGGTGTGTGTCAGTCAGACTCCGATTGGTCCTTCGCTTTGTCAATCGCCACATCGTGTCACATGCTTCCTGTACACTTCCTGGTAGTTATCTGGCCAAAACAACATTGATACACCTCTGTACACACGAAATATCCGAATAATAAACCAGCAATTATGATGGGAAAGCTTAGTATGAGATTTTCCTGAGATCTGGGGCGTTTTTATAAAAACATTCGAAAATGTACATCTGAAATGCTAACTTGTGCAGTGATGTAAAAGGCTATAAATAGCATATTTTTACAACAGTAAATGACCAAATTCCACCCTTGATCGCTAAAGGAAGTTATTATAAACACTCTATCTGGGTTTAAAGTGAGTTTTGAGTAAAAGTGTACTAATAATTTCATAAATTGTCTGATGTAACTTGATGCTAACGTTAGTTCTAATGCTACTAATAGCAGGTGCATTTCTTCATAATGTATTTCTGTCACAATAATTCGCGTAAGTTCGTAAGGAAATGTTTTGTTGTATTTTTATCGTAAGACTTTTGATAAATAAGGGCTAAATGCAATACCGAGATTAAAGCGAGATTGCAGCTTTGTGTCTTTGTAAAGCCTGAAAAATCACAATAAAGGGTAATAAAGATGGAATAAAAACAATAGAATGATGATAAAAGAATAATGCAGATAATGTGTCATACCTGGTAGAGGTGTGAGAGACTTGTTTGGTGAGAACAATAGAACCATGAATCGGGGAGTTTTCAAAGCCAACACACATACACACAGGAGTGTTTACTTGTGAGATCTTACAGGGATGACAAGTGCCATAAATCAATCTGATTAGCCTTCTCTAAAAACACACATGACATGGCCTTAGAAAATATTTCATAAAATTTACAGTTTTACAGATTTGATTATGAAATTTTTGAAGTTTTGGAAGACTTGTTGCTTTAAACTTATATCCTACATCAAAAATTTTTAAAATACATTTAAAAAATGTTTTTAATATTTTTATTATTGTTTTTATGTGTGAGCGTATATATCTCTATTATCACAACAGTCTGAGCGATTCTGATTCCTGAACAGTAAACTTTGAAGTGTCAGCTTTGTGAACAAATGTTGATTATGTATCTAGTCAGAAAGAATCATGAGCAGAAACTTTTTTATTTTGGGTATGTAATTTCTGTCTCCATGCCAAAAATGGGGGGTGACTGGTAAGGGGTTAATCTTCCCGGTCTGAACAGAGGATAAACAAATATTCCCTACCGAAACAGTATAGCACAAATTCTATCACTTTACAGTAAACTTCCCTGCCAAAACGGAGGATAATCAATTCTTCCCTGCTGAAACAGAGGGTAACAAACTATTAGCATGTGATGTTAACCTGTTAGACAGTCAAGTCAAGTCACCTTTATTTATATAGCATTTTAAACAAAATACATTGCGTGAAAGCAACTGAACAATATTCATTAGGAAAACAGTGTGTCAATATGCAAAATGATAGTTAAAAGCAGTTCATCATTGAATTCAGTTATGTCATCTCTGTTCAGTTTAAATAGTGTCTGTGCATTTATTTGCAATCAAGTCAATGATATCGCTGTAGATGAAGTGACCCCAACTAAGCAAGCCAGAGGCGACAGCGGCAAGGGACCGAAACTCCATCGGTGACAGAATGGAGAAAAAAACCTTGGGAGAAACAAGGCTCAGTTGGGGGGCCAGTTCTCCTCTGACCATACGAAACCAGCAGTTCAATTCCAGGCTGCAGCAAAGTCAGATTGTGCAGGAGAATAATCTGTTTCCTGTGGTCATGTCTTGGTGGTTATCTGAGACAAGGTCTTTACAGGGGATCTGTATCTGGGGCTCTAGTTGTCCTGGTCTCCGCTGTCTTTCAGGGATGTAGAGGTCCTTTCTAGGTGCTCATCCACCATCTGGTATGGATACGTACTGGATCCGGGTGACTGCAGTGACCCTCTGATCTGGATACAGACTGGATCTGGAGGCTACAGTGACCTCGGAATAAGAGAGAAACAGACTAATATTACCGTAGATGCCATTTTTCTAATGATGTAGAATGGATTAACATTCCTTCATTTGACATTGAGAGCATAGGCATAATCTAGATATATTTTTGACATGGAAAAATGCTAGCATTTTTTCAAATGTTAGAAATGTGGCTTTCTAAGGAAAGATTGCGATCAAATAGCACACATTGGTTCCTAACTGATGACGAAGAATTGACAGAGCAGCCATCAAGTCTTAGTGTTCTAGGTTAATACATGCAGAGTTTTTAGGTCCTATAATTAACACCTCTGTTTTTTTCAGAATTTAGCATTAAGAAATTTCTCGTCATCCAGTTTTTTATATCGACTATGCATTCCATTCGTTTTTGAAATTGGTGTGTTTCACTGGACCGCGAAGAAATATAGAGCTGAGTGTCATCAGCATAACAGTGAAAGCTAACACCATGTTTCCTGATGATATCTCCCAAGGGTAACATATAAAGCGTGAAGAGTAGCTGCCCTAGTACTGAGCCTTGAGGTACTCCATACTGCACTTGTGATCGATATGATACATCTTCATACACTGCTACGACCTGATGGCGGTCATATAAGTACGATTTAAACCATGCTAATGCACTTCCATTAATGCCAAAAAGTGTTCAAGTCTATGCAAAAGAATGTTGTGGTCAATTTTGTCAAACGCAGCACTAAGATCCAATAAAACTAATAGAGAGATACAACCACGATCAGATAAGAGCAGGTCATTTGTAACTCTAAGGAGAGCAGTCTCAGTACTATGATATGGTCTAAATCCTGACTGGAAATCCTCACATATACCATTTTTCTCTAAGAAGAAATATAATTGTGAGGATACCACCTTTTCTAGTATCTTGGACAGAAAATGGAGATTTGAGATTGGTCTATAATTAACTAGTTCTTTGGGGTCAAGTTGTGATTTTTGATGAGAGGCTTAATAACAGCCAGTTTGAAGGTTTTGGGGACATATCCTAATGACAATGAGGAATTGTTAATAGTCAGAAGAGGATCTATGACTTCTGGAAGCACCTCTTTTAGGAGCTTAGGTGGTATAGGGTCTAACATACATGTTGTTGGTTTAGATGATTTAACAAGTTTATACAATTCTTCCTCTCCTATAGTAGAGAATGAGTGGAACTGTTCCTCAGGTGGTCTATAGTGCATTGTCTGAGGCGATACTGTAGCTGACGGCTGAATGGTTACAATTTTATCTCTAATAGTATTGATTTTAGAAAGTAAAATAGTTCATAAAGTCATTACTGCTGTGATGTTGGGAAATGTCAACACTTGTTGAGGCTTTATTCTTCGTTAATTTAGCCACTGTATTGAATAAATACCTGGGGTTATGTTTGTTTTCTTCTAAAAGAGAAGAAAAGTAATTGGATCTAGCAGTTTTTAATGCTTTTCCGTAGGATAGGTTACTTTCATGCCAAGCAATATGAAATACCTCTAGTTTTGTTTTCCTCCAACTGCGCTCCTTTTTCGGGCTGCTTTCTTTAGGGTGCGAGTATGCTCTTTATACCATGGTGTCATACTGGTTTCCTTAACCTTCCTTAAGCATAAATGAGCAACTGTATTTAAAATGCTGGAAAAGAGAGAGTCCATAGTTTGTTACATCATCAAGTTGTTAAGGATATGCTAAGGAATTTGGATACATCAAGAAAATAACTTAAAAAGCAGTCTTTTGTGGTAGAAGTGATGGTTCTTCCATACTTGTAACAATAATTGGAATTTACAATTTTGGCTAAATGAAGTTTGCACAAAACTAAATAATGATCTGAGATATCATCACTTTTCTGCGTAATTTCAAAACTATCAACATCAATTCCATGTGACAGTATTAAATCTAGAGTATGATTTTGACAATGCGTAGGTCCTGAAACGTGTTGTCTAACCCCAATAGAGTTCAGATTGTCTATAAATGCTGATCCCAATGCATCTTTTTCATTATCAACATGGATATTAAAATCACCAACTATTAAAACTTTATCTGCAGCCAGAACTCACTCGGATGTAAAATCAACAAAATCTTTAATAAAGTCTGTATTGTGCCCTGGTGGCCTGTATACAGTAGCCAGTACAAAAATAACAGGGGATTTTTCATTAACATTTGTTTCTCTGGTTAAAGTTAGCGATAATAGCGAGCTGATTTGGGCTGATTTGCACTCAAACAGACAGTAATCATGCAGATACATTCACATTCAACATAAAGCACACTCTCACATATATAAAAAATGTTGAAAAATAAAACAAAGAAAAAGGCGATTGTTATAAGTTCCGCCTCCATCAGGTGACAGATGCATCAGAGCGCGTCACGACCCCTCATGAGGGAGCACCAAAATTCATATATACTATCTTTCGCCTATCTTTCATTCTTTTTTCTGGTGGATCGTCTCATTCTGTTTGTGACACTGTACGCTGCAAAGCCATGCCGTTTTTTTACTACCAAGCCGCAGTTTCTGACCGTGAGTTATTCCATAACGGACACAAACAGTTCTGTCGCTGAATAACTGAAACAAAAACAAAGGAATTATGATCCATATTACAACCTCATTGCTTCATTGGACTAAATGTGCTTCATGAGATGTCATTCAGTGGACCCTTACCTTTTTAACTAAACTGGGATTTACAGCTGTGGATGTGTTTACGACTTATTACGACGGATCTGGTATGTACTGCGTTTCTAATGTTCATGTTTTTATGTGTACTGCTTACACAAATGTAGCAAAAACAGTCTTTATAAGCTTTCCATTGAGAAACAGCGATCTGTCGTCGATGGTTGAGGCTTAGATCTTTATAATGATACATAGTTTGTCAAGATTAAATTTGGCCTGTTTCATTTAATCTATTCCTAAACACTGAAACGTTCAAGTTGAGGGGAGTTCAGGACTAGGGCGCCGGGGTTCAGGCTAAGAGGTTAATGTTCCCTGCCTCAACAGAGGATAACTTTCATCTCTAAAATAAATTTTTTAAAGGGTATTTTAGTTAACCAAACCCTACAGCTGTCTGTTAACTCTTCTTTGGTGGTGCAGAGGATAACAAATTTGTACTGGTCTTAAAGGTTCTTTTAGATAGAGTTACACTCACCAACCCTTGGTTGTACAAAAAGATTCAGTCTGGAACAAAATCAGATCTTTGATTAGCTTGAAGTTTCAATCTGGATTCAGGTAGGGATGCATCAATCTGATCCTTGGGATAAGTATAGTCTCCGATCCAGGCATTTTCTGTGGATCGGGTATCGGACAGACGAGAACAATCCAAATCCAATCCTGTGTATATTATTGTGTTATTGTTGAGCTCCACGAAAGACACAAAAACATTATAAAGCACCAAAACGTTTTCAAGATCATATTTTAAGTGTTCTGAAGTGGTTCTCTTCAAGAGCGTACAGTAAATAAAATATATCAATAGATTTGATAAAATTATTTTCTAGAAACTAGAGTATATTTTGCTGTTTAATTATCTACCAACTTAGTTTATAATAATATTTTTGTAATCATTTATGATTATTATTATTTTTTTCATTAAAATGAAGTTGTGTATATTTAGTAGATTGTGATTAACACGAGAGTGATTATCAGGTCAACACAGAGAAGCGGGGGATACATAGAGGTGAAGACAATTTAAACAAAGCATGCAAATGCATTACACGAAAAGCCAGACACTGGCATTTTCCCAGCCTTGATCTCATCAGCATAACAGTGTTATTCAAATGCATATGTGCTAATCCAATCAGTCTTAAAAAGCCAAAGAGCAAGTAAGAGTATAGAGACAAAATGACATTATCTCAAACACCTGATTTTCCTGATTTGATCTTCTTGGATATGTCAGCCTTATTACCACAAAATGTAAAACACAATATGCATAACATTTTTAGTTTATATACTAGTATATTGGAAACTAGATTTAACATTTTATACATTTGTAATCCCACACGTGGCATGATGTGAAATTGTATGCGTTCTTGTTTCGTCTAATCTCTTTCTGAATGCAGTAAGTGGCAGCTCCCCACAAAAATAAAAAAATAATGCAGGTGAAAGCTGTGAATAATGGTGTGTAGGTAGCACACGTATTCCCTTAAACATTCTGGAATATAAATATTTCCTGAAAGCAATGTTATTTATGTTGTTATCTTATTGAGGTACGTCATTACTTTATACATTACTGTATGTGTGTTCCAGGCTGATGGCCTATGTGCTATAGACCTGTTGAGCTGTGCTGGTCTGATCAATCATTTTGGCCGCAGTCGCTCAGTGGAGAAACTTGAGATCAGTCCAGTTCTTCTGCAGAAAGGAAATACCAGGATTGCACTTTATGGAATTGGTGAGTTTATAACATTAATCATTATTACATAAGTTATACAGTAATACTTGTCAAAAGTTTGGAAACGTGATTTTTTAATTATTGTTAGTTGTTCCGGCCCTTATTTGGCTGTTAAAGGTCTGAGTGTAAGAAGAGGAACATAAGGCCAGTTGGTAACTATTGTCAGCAAAACAAACTGGACAAAGTGAATAAGAGAAAACTATTTATATGGATTTTAAATATTTGACATTTTAATATTTTGTTTAAACATTTTTAGTATTCTGTGATAAATAGAAATTTCAAAAGAACAGCATCTATTTGAAGAATAATCTTTAGTAACATAAATGTTTTTACCATCAATGTTGATCAGTTTGCATATTTGCTGTGTTAAAGCGTTAACCCTCTGGAGTTAACCCTCTGGAGAACCCTCTAAGGGTGTGTTTGGGGCCTGGAGAAGTTTTGTTATGCCCTGACGTTTGTGCTTTTTTCAGTGTCTTATAAATTTCAAAATGGGTAAAGTCTAATCTCACTGTAATCAGCACAAACTGGGCTATATTAATATGTGAAATGCATGTATCTACATGATTTTATTTTTGAGAAAAAAAATATTATGCCTGGTTAGTGAAAAACGAATCACTTGAATAAGGCTCTAAAACACATAAAGAACAATGGTTCCCGGGACTTTTGAGATCTGGAGCTTGTAGCCTAGAATTTTTCTTTCTAAATTGTGAAAATCATCTTGTTTACTCATTTACAGAAAAAAATATATTTATTAAAATTTTCTAAGACACTTAGTCATATACGAATAGGCATCAACTATCATGAATATAATTGTGATTTACACCTGAGAAGACAAAGGCCTGGATAATGAGCTGCATAATGAGCCTTTAAGTCAGCTTGTGTCACTGAGAGGTAAGAATTACAAGAAAGAATGTGAGAACAAAATAAATCTATATAATTTTATGTTTGTAGTTTATTTTGAATATATTTAATTATCCCACAACATAATTTAATATCCACTTGGGGGAGCAGTTAAACAGTCTATTAGGAACAATCAAAGCTGACTTTCAGACTAATTTTTTTGCATCATTACTCCAGTCACACAATCCTTCAGAAATCCTTTTAACAGTCAGATTTTCTACAAAAAACATTTATTGTTGTTGTTGTTGTTATTATTATTATTATTATTATTATTAATTTTGAAAAGAGCCGAGAATATTTTTCAGGTTTTTTAGGGGGGATGAATTGAAAGAACAGCATTGTCTGTTACATTTGTTACAGTTATCTTTGTTAAATTTATATTATTTACATCAAGCTTTTGAATGGTATAGTATTGTATATTGTTATTGAAACTTCATAATATTAAGAGACTTACTCATGTTTATGATCTTTGCTGAATAAAGTGCTTCATTCTTTTTTTTCTGAGAAAATCCATTTCTCAAATCCTCAACCACATCACATCGAAGCAAACATTAAAATACTTGAACAGTCTCGCTGCTTTTTCTTCTGTGTAGGCATATTCAAGCTGCATGCTTCAGTTTGAATCTTAATAGGGTGTTTAGCACGGGGGCATGGTCTCATTAGAAGATAATGAAGTGAGACGTGAAAAACTGACATCGCGTTGTTTTCATATGGATTACTTTTCCCCAGAATATTTGTTTTTGGCGGCACTTGTTTAAAAGCAGACATGTCAAGCTTTCTATAGATATATCTCTCATGTCTCTTCATTGAATATTCACGGAGTTACAGTTCATTTTAATTACGTGTTTGTAAATGAAGATCAGCGCAGACAAGCCGCAGACAGCACACCTTGTTTGTTATCTTTATTATATAAGTGCACAAAGTTTTGTTGTTATTATGTCTGTATATAAAAAAGTAGACCCTTTACAGATTTGATTGATGTATTGCTCTTATCTGTATGATTAAAACTGAAAGTGTAATTTAAGTTCTTTTCGGGGGTTATCAGGAAAAAATGACTCGAACGGTTATACATGTTAATCAACATTAATCAACTCCGCTTGCAGCGGCAATGGCATTCATTTGTTTCGCCTGTTGTAGTTCTGTATGAGGAATCTGGGTGGTATCACACTGGTATCACATCGTTCCAGAACTACAAGGTCCATGCGGCAGCATACAGACTTGTCAGAAGGACTTTCACAGAAACCCGCGCAAACTCCGAACATACTGTATCATACTGAGTCACTGCTTAGCTTAATAGAAATCATCCTGGCTATCACAATGGGAAAATTTACCTTTAACAATCTATGACTCGAAGACGGTGCGTTTAGTAGCTGCCTCAATCCCGTTGCTAACAATCGGTATCAAGCATTCAAACAAAAGACGCGGAAAAGCTGGTTACTCACACGCTGTGTTCGATGCTGAGAGAGAGTCGCGTATCACGGACAGTCCCTCCTGCACATGAATGAACAAATACTAATCGCAGTTTTGAAAAAACAAAAGGATGTGAAAGAGCCCAATTCGGTACCACGGAGTTCAGGTGTTCAGGGCTCACGCAGAGAAAGGCGTCTCAAAATGCTTGTACACCGAATTTGCTTCTTTTTGCTCTTGTGCCGACAAACACATACAAAATATTTTAAAAATTAACATTGTAATTTTTTTTTTTTAATGTTACAATGTTATATCATAATGTTATTGTTGTTTTACTTGCTCCTTTTATCTAATTTTACAATTACATTCATTTTGCAATCCGTCCCTTTGTGCCACCTGGTCGGTAGTTTTGCGAATGATTTTAACACGCGACTGAATTACAGTGCGGCGGCGGTACGTGCGTCGGTAAGGCCCAGATAGGCTGGCCACCTACTGTAAATAGCAAAAAATAAATAAAAATGAACATACAAATTAAATTTCAAACAGGGCAAAACCCCAGCTATGGCCCTGCCTGACCAAACACCAATAACACTTGTTATTTTGGAAAGTAATGCCATAAAATAATTGTTAATTTACAATGTTACTTAAAGGTCCTGTTTTAAGCGCTTTTTTGAAGCTTTGATTGTGTTTACAATGAGCAATATAACGTGTTCATGTTTCGCGTGTAAAAAAAACAGTCTTTTTCACACAATTCACTTATCTGTTTACTGCTGTTTTCACTGTCACAAAAACGGGCTGATGTCTTCCTTGTTCTATGAAGCCTCTCCTTCAGAAATACGTAACGAGTTCTGATTGGGCCAGTGGTTCCTGTGTTGTGATTCGACAGCAGCTGAGAGCAGGCTGCCCTCCTGGTAACGTGATTGGGCTAGAACGCACGTGCTGGAGATGTATTTATAATCACAGGAACATTTTTACTGACGAGATGCGCATGAAAACCGCATTCGTTTTTTTTTTGAACAGCCCTAACATCTAGTTAACAAAGCTAAACAGCGTTTCCCTTTGTGTAATAAGTTACAGAAACTGTTAAACGCACCAACTTAAATAATAAAATACACTTACCGGTTGTGGTCCATAAACAACGCCTTCTCCAGACAAAGAGGGAACTGCTCCATCTTTCAAGAATAATCTTTGTGCAAATCCAGCATTAAACTGATTGAGATTGAGAAAGTTGTCCTCAGCAAGCTGTCCTCAGCAAAATGAGCTGCACATAGTTTTACATGTGCATTATAATTTTCGGGAACCGAGTTAAACATAAATTGTAACCATTAATCTCAAAGTACAGCGTTCCTGGGAAGCCCAAACAAAGATGATTGGACTGAGAGATGAAAAAAACAGCGATTCAACAACATGGCGACAAACACAAACAGCTCTTCCTTCTTCTCCGTCGGAGCGCAACAAGGCCATGCCCCCTGTTTGTGAATTCATGCGGGCGGTGGTTAGTCAAAAAAACTGTTTTAGTGACGTTATTACTGCAGGAACTAGAGGGCTGTAGTCCAAACGGGTCGTTTTTTGTAGGCAAAAATCAAATATCTCGCTTGGCATTGAACTTTTGAGCTTTAGAATTTTACAGATATTTATACTCCAACAACAACATTACACACTAACTAAAGTTTAAAACATGGAATCACGAAGAAGGGGACCTTTAGCGATTGTTAAGTGTTCCCGTGTTCTTGATACTCAAGAAAAAGGAGGCGAAGACTTAAGTTTCTTAATCTTAAGAAATAATACATAACTCTTTAAATAATAAAACTTGTTACTTTCAAAGTCAATAATAATAAAAAAAATACTTTTGTGAGGAATTTTAATGACTGAAGTTATTGTAATTCGTGTAGGTCATAAATTCCAATCCTTATAGTCATAAAAAGGTCTTAAAAAGTCTTAAATTTAAGTGAAAGTGACATTCAGCCAAGTATGGTGACCCATACTCAGAATTTGTGCTCTGCATTTAACCCATCCGAAATGCACACACACAGAGCAGTGAACACAAACACACACACTGTGAGCACACACCCGGAGCAGTGGGCAGCCATTTATGCTGCGGCACCCGGGGAGCAGTTGGGGGTTCGATTCCTTGCTCAAGGGCACCTAAGTCGTGGTATTGAAGGTGGAGAGAAAGCTGTTCATGCACTCCCCCCACCCACAATTCCGTCCGGCCCGAGACTAGAACTCACAACCCTTCGATTGGGAGTCCAACCCTCTAACCATTAGGCCACGACTTCCCCAAAATAATTAAACCCTGCAGAAACCCTGAATAATGATGCTTAATATTCAGCTTTGTATCACAGGAATAATTACAATTTTAAAATCTATTATGAAAATTTCTTTTGAGTTTGTGTACTATTATACAATACAACATTATCACATTTAAACTCAAGTCCTCTCATTATAATCAACAAAGTGCAGAAGATGTAAAAAAAAAAAAAGAGCTTTATTAGTTGACAACTTCAGTGATTTTAAATAGGTTGTGAGACATTCTGCCAAGTATGGTGACCCATACTCAGAATTCGTGCTCTGCATTTAACCCATCTAAAGTGCACACACACAGCAGTGAACACACACAGCTAGAGCAGTGGGAAGCCATTTGGGATACGGTGCCTTGCTCAAGGGCACTTAAGTCATGGTATTGCCGGCCCGAGACTTGAACTCACAACCCTAGGGTTAGGAGTCAAACTCTCTAACCACTAGGCCACCACTTCCCCTTAAAACTAAAAAAAAGAAAAGAAATCGTAGCTGCATTTAAATACAGTATACTAATATCAGAGTGCAAGATTTGCATGACGCTCAACATTTTTTCTTATTTGTCTACATATTTTATCTTCATTAAAAAAAATTTTTTTGGTTTTATTTTGTATAATTTAATGTAAAAAAATAATTACCTTTGTAAATATGCAAAATGTGAAACTGCAATGTTATTCGCAGTCTATAGACCAATTCAGAGTAGACGTCATAGTTACGTCACCTGCTGCTGCGCGTTAAACAGTAGGTCTATATAATTTGGTCTACATAATATTCACATTTCCTGTTCAATAATGTATTGTATTAGTGTAACGATTCGACAACCAGTGAAACACAGACGAGAGATTCAATCGCAGGTATATTAAATAGAGGTGATCCAAAATCTTTGTCAAACATGCCATGGGTCAAAACCAGAATTCAGTCCAAACAAACAAAATAACAAAACAAGGAAGGGAACAGGAAGGAAAGGAATCGGAACGGGAACTCAGAATATGAGAATGAGAAATCTCGGGGAACGAGAAGAAATCTTACTATTAACATTTTTACATAACATTTATTTATTTTATCTCGCAATTTTGACTTTTTTTCCTCACAAATGCAAGTTTATATGCAAACTTTATTACTCAAAAATTGTTTGAGTTGAGTTTGTCAATTCTGAGAAAAAAAAAAGAGCTGAGGGGAAAAGAGAATGACAAGTTGTTTTTCCTTATTAGAATTTTTAGATATAATACCGGAACTGCGAGAATAAAGTCAGAATCTTGAAATATAAAATCAAATTAACTTTTTTTATTATTCTTTTATTGCAGCTGAAAACCATTATTTTCTACCACTAGAGAGTCTCCGCACACAAAAAAACGTACTGTAAGACTATCCCACTACCTAACGCCAATTTCATTGAATAACAGTGCTAATCGCTGAGTGACAAGCTCTTGTAATATACAATGAACATTTAGAAAATTACATCTAATCAATCTAATCAGCAATCTTTTTAAACCTAACAATTTTATACTGTATCCATGTAATTCTCTATCCGTAAAAGCTATTCGCTCCCAGATTTTCTGCAACCATGATGCTCGCACATCCTGAAAGTTTACAAACTTAAAATTGGTCTATAGCGTTTTAGAATTATTTGTACAGTAATATTTAACTTAACCTGCTTTGTATCTTTATTATTTAATGAAAAAAATATTAAACAAGTTTATGAGAGTCATGCATCCATTTAATTAAACTGAGACATCGGCCGTTAGATCACTTCAATGTCAAACGTCAAATAGCCCTCAATTTGCAGGTTATGACTGCCTCTGTCATGGTTGTAGACTTGTAGATTTATTTTTAAAGCAGATCCCATACTATAACCTAAAAGAAATGTGCTCCGTTACTATTCATATTCAAGTTTTTGAGCAGCAAATTATTAATGTTCATGTATAACAGGGAATTGCCCTCGATCACTTGATTTGTTTTTTTTCTTCTCTGAAAACACATTTTTATTCTTTAGCTTTTGGAGATTTGTAATTGTTTTTTTTATAGTGTAGTCCTGCTATGAACGATGTACAGCACTTTGGATCAATTTTCATACCTGCAAACTAGTCGCTTTTCGGCGAAAATCGCCGTTTTGAATTGGAAAATGTCATCCACGTGAATCGTGTAGATTCGAAGAGTTTTATAGCTTGATGATAATAGTTATTAGTTGTTCAAGCATCAAAAAACCCCTGCGTGCCTCTGTCATTGGGGGGGGGGGGGAAGAGAGGCAGAAAAAACCATAAAGTAAGGAACTGCTTTGTATATATTTATATTGCATTTTGTGTTCATTTTAAACTTGTTCTTTTAAAAACATTAAAAATGTTCTTTTGTGATACTGTTCTTGTATAGAAATTTTACACTAAAAGCTGTTTTGCACAGACATTCATTGCAGCCCACTTTGTTATTGTTCATTGACTTGAAGGGGCTGATGTCCTATTTGCAAAGTTTACAGTAGTAATAGTTTGTAGTATGTAGACATTTCCATTTTATTAATTATAATTTTATCTACTTTAAATATTTTTTGTTTTCTATCAAAATGTTCTTGCGTGATAGTGTTTGTAGTAAAAGCTGTTTTGCACAGAAATTCATTGCAGCCGGCTTTGTCTTTGATGTTTGATTGTATGAATAACATAAGTCAACGTAGCTTTACACACACACACACACACACTTTGTACTAAAGGTAAATCCAAAATAGTGATGTCACTGTCTAAGCAGAGGGATTTGTGCAACCCTATGGAATATAGTCCACATTATGACAAATGAGGTAATAATCAATATTCTGTCACCTTTTTCAGTCCTTCTGAGTTTGCAGGTATGAATTTTATTGTGTTAAATGTGCTTTATAAATTAAGGTTGTTGTTGTTAACATTTATTTTTCCTCTGAAACACAAAAACTTTTTTTTTTTTTTTTATAAAATTGATAGGCCTGTTTTATTTTTTGTTATTGTCAACCCTTCTGCAGATATTGTTGCTTCTGGTTTGTGCATTGTAAATCACAGAAAGTCTGCAAAATATGTTGTCTCCCAAAAACTACAAATGTGTAGAATGCATTCACACAAATAAAATGACATACACAAATGTTAACAACATATTTACTTTTGCACTTTACTTCGCTGCACAAAGTCAAGTCAGCACTTAAAACCTCTCAGATCTGGCAGTACAAGTTCAAATCCTAGCGCTCTGACTTGACTTATGCTAATCTATTTGCGGTATTCCTGTTGCAAAACTCACTTGTGCGCTTGTATATGGAGATGTGAGAGAGGAGAGACTGGGGCGGGGCTTTGGTGCAAATGAAAACATTTTATTGGTTAATGCCCGACCAATGAACAACGGCAGCCATCGTGACTTGCCAAGAAAGATATTTGTGTTTAACCTGTTAGCCAGCACCCCCCATTATGGGATTCAATGCTGAAAGCGCTATACCTAATTATAATTGTGACAGTTTCCTACTTCAGTGTGTTACAATTATAATTTTGGTGTCTTTGGAAAGAAGACACTTTGGGCTTTACTTTGTATCAACCAGATTTTTATCACACTTAAATATTTTTTTATTTTCTATATAAATACATGGAATGAGTCCTGGAGCAATCTAGAAAAGTAATTGGTTGAAAGCCACATGTCCCATGAATTTCTATTTCAAATCTGAATAAGATGTCATGAAAAATGAGACTCCTGCTAATATTTTTCTGAGACTATGTCTAGACCCCCACCCCCTAAATATAAGAAAATATATTTCCCAATAGTACTGAAGGCTTCTACAAACTAATTAGTCAGTAAACATACCACTGCATAGTTTTTTTTTCAATTATAAAACACTAGTCAGAAACTTAGACATCATATAAGTGATTTATTTTAGCCCTAGAAAAATACAATAAGAATAATTTGAGTAAGAATAATAAGAAAAAAAAAAAAAAAAAGATTTAACTTTGTTTGCCAATAAGTGCTGATGTGCTGATGGACACTTATACAAATGGTAATAACACAAATGTGGGCTGATTTGCACTCAAACAGATGGTAATCATGCAGATACATTCACATTCAACATAAAACACATTCTCACATATAGAAAAACTGTTGAAAAATAAAACAAAGAAAGAAAAAGGCGATCGCTATAAATTCCGCCTCCATCCGATGACAGGTGCGTCAGAGCGCCAAAAAGGAGCGCCAAAATTCAAATACACTATCTTTCACCTATCTTTCATTCATTTCATTCTTTTTTCCGGTGGATCGTTTCATTATGTTTGTCAAAGTCACCTTTATTTATTATTGCGCTTTAAACAAAATTCATTGCGTCAAAGCAACTGAACAACATTCATTTGGAAAACAGTGTTTCAATAATGCAAAATGATAGTTAAAGGCAGTTCATAATTGAATTCAGTTATGTCATCTCTGTTCAGTTTAAATAGTGTCTGTGCATTCATTTGCAATCAAGTCAATGATATCGCTGTAGATGAAGTGACCCCAACTAAGCAAGCCAGAGGTGACAGTGGCAAGTAACGAAACTCCATCGGTGACAGAATGGAGAAAAAAACCTTGGGAGAAACCAGGTTTTTATGCAAACATGTATAAAATGCTTTAAAAACTTTAACAGAGATGAGTCTAGAGGGTATTTAATAGGTCTGCCTCCACATAAGATTTTTCTAGTTACTTTTCTAGTCATTCATTTGTCATTATTCAACTAAGATGAGGTTTATATTCAATTTGCATCTGTAATCCATAATGAGCCTTAATATATTCCATGTTTAAGGACATGCATTAAGTTTGCCACAAAGCACAGGCAGATGTAGCCTAATAATTGTGAAAGAGGATACATTTTAATAATTTATTAATAAACAAATGTTTTCTTGTCGGCTGCAAAATGAAATTCACAGTGCTGTCTCTCATCTCCACAGTATATTGTACGCGCATTTAAAGAGAAATGCAACCTTCATAGATAACAGAATGCTTTCGTTTTGAATTGATTAATTTAAAAAACATTTCAAACTTTCTGTAGATATATTTATCCTGTATGTGAGAGACCCCAATTTTAAGTTATTTTATTATCAGGAAAAAATTCAAGTGATCAAGATGGCGCCTCCAATGTCATGCATGTGCATTAATAATTTTTGCACTTGAATATGAATAATAATTCACATTTCGCATATGCATTACAAATTATAATTTTTTTACATGCAGTTATCCAAAATAAAACCAAACAAGATTTATAATGAAGATAAAATATGTAGACAAATAAGAATAAATACTGCTTGTGCACTTAGCATCACTCGCGCTGCGCAAATCTTGCACTCTGATATTTTAAAGAATATTATACACTCCTGCATTTAAATGTGGCTGCAATTTATTATTATTTAGAATCCCTTTAAAATCACTGAAATTTTCAGTTAATAAAGCTCATTGTGTGCAATTAATAAAGCTCATTTAACATTGTGTGTATTTTGCTGATAATAATGAGAGAACTTGATTTTAAACCTGAGGACATTTTATTAAACTGCACATTTTTCTAAAATAAAGAAAATAATTTATAAAACACGCAACAATTTCTTAATCAGTGTACAGACAAATATCTTTTCCCCAGAAAGTTATCGGTCAACATAAAGGACAGGTAACGAATAACAAAGTGGTGTGTGACAAAAATGCATCTTGTTTTACAGAAGGAAATTTTTTATATAAATTAAAATATAGGCCTAATATGGGAGAATATTGACATTTTGCATATTAATCCATGTAGCCTAGCTCACAAAAATATGCTTAATTACGTGTTTCTAAATGAAGATCACGCAGACCAAGGCAGCAGACAGCGCACCCTGTTTGTTTTCTTTATTTTAGAAATGGACAAAGTTTTGTTGTTATTATGTGTGTAGACAAATAAAAGTAGACCCTTTACAGATTTGATTGATGTCATTACTCTAATCTGTATGATCAAAACTGAAAGTGTATTTTAAGTTATTTTCTGGGTTATCAGGAGACGATGCCACAAAACGCGTATCTGTGTTTGTTGACTCATTGACACATTGTTTTGACCTTTAAGTAGGGTTTAAGAATTTTGCAGTACATTATAAAGAATCAAGTGTTATGTGCTTTTAGGTTCCATTCCAGATGAGAGACTCTACCGGATGTTCACCAATAACCAGGTGACCATGCTTCGTCCCAAGGAGGATGAAGATGGCTGGTTCAACTTATTTGTCATCCATCAAAACAGGTTCAGGAATGCTTTAAGAATTACATTTTTCAAAATTATTGATGTTAAACTGTGTGGACTACTGTGTAGCGCCATTATTAGGGCCCTCGCCCTAAATTTTATTTACTTTTTATTTCTTAATTTCTTTCCTTATTATTCCTTGATGAAACTGTTGGTCCTGTTTAATTTGCGTAATCAAATTATTTTTCAGATATATGCCCTTTTTTTCCCTTTTTTTTATTGGACAGTTGCTAAGTAATCTATATCTTATACTAAGCTTAATTAAACTTTATGCATGGAAACAACAGGCTATTGTGAGAATGCAAACAAAGACAAACACCGTTCATACATTGGGGAAAATATTTATGTGATCCCCTGCTGATTTTGTAAGTTTTTCTTACAAAGAAATGAAGGGTCTGTAATTTTTATGGTTGGTACAGAATATAAAAAAATAATAATAATAAAACACATGGCATCTGTGTCAGAGTTTTGAGAATTACACAAATATTAATTTTCACAAATGACAATTTGCATATACTCCAGAATGTTATGACGAGTGATCCGATAAATTCTTCTTTGCCATGAAAATTAATTAACTTGCTCCCAAAAACATTTCCACTGCATTTCAGCCCTGCCACAAAAGAACAAGCTGGCATGTCAGTGATTCTCTTATTAACACAGGTGAGAGTGTTCAGGAGGACAATGTTAGAGATCACTCTGTCATGCTGATCGAGTTAGAATAAAAGACTGGAAGCTTTAAAATTGGGGTAGTACTTGAAATCATTGTTCTTCTACTGTTATCTGCAAGGATGCACGTGCAGTTATCATCGTTTCACTCAAAAATGGATTAAAAGGCAAGGATAATGCACTTTTACATCTTGTTTAGACACTGAAACCCCTTATCTTCCAGGCCAGCCCGTAACACCCCTTCTGCACCTTGGTTATCTGATGTTCTACGCAAACACTTCTAAGCTTAGAGCTGCTGAAAGGGTGTGGCACAAATCCCAAAATACTACTGACCTTAATGTGTATCAGTCACTCCTATCTTCCTTCTCTGCTAATGTCTCCACTGCTAAAATGACATACTACCATAACAAAATTAAAAAAATTTCTAACTCTTGCATGCTTTTTAAAACGGTTTCCTCTCTACTTTCTCCTCCTCCTCCCCCTCCTGCTTCATCTCTAATAGCTGACAACTTTGCCACGTTTTTCATTAATAAAATTAAACACATTATTGCACAATTTTCCACACCACAATCAGTCAAGCTCATATCACCAGCAAACATACACTCATTTACATCCTTTTCTTCACTCTCTGAGGCAGAAGTCTCTAAATTCATCCGTTCTAATCACCCTACTACTTGCCCACTTGATCCTATTCCATCTCATCTCCTTCAAGCCATTTCTCCTGCAGTTGTACCTGGACTCACTCACATCATCAACACATCCCTCCACATTGGTGTTTTTCCCTCATCATTTAGACTGGCTCATATAACTCCACTACTTAAGAAACTCCCCCAAACCCATCTCTTTTAGAGAACTACAGACCAGTTTCCTTTTTTCCTTACATTGCAAAAACACTTGAACGAGCGGTGTTCAACCAAGTCTCTACATTTCTCACACACAACAACCTCCTTGACAGCAACCAGTCTGGCTTCAGAAGTGGACATTCAACTGATACTGCCTTGCTCTCAGTTGTTGAAGCTCTAAGACTGGCAAGAGCGGAATTAAAATATTCAGTACTTATCCTGATCTGTCCGCTGCTTTTGACACGGTTAACCAGCAGATCCTCCTATCAACCCTACTGGCAAAAGGCATCTCAGGAACCACACTTCAATGTTTTGAGTCTTAACTATCAGATAGTTCCTTCAAAGTATCTTGGAGAGGTGAGGTGTCCAAGTCACAACATCTAACTACTGGGGTGCCTCAGGGCTCAGTTCTTGGACCACTTCTCTTCTCTGTCTACATGGCATCATTAGGTTCTGTCATTCAGAAACATGGCTTTTCATATCACTGCTATGCTGATGAAACTCAACTCTACCTCTCATTCCATCCTGATGATCCGACGGTAGCTATTCACATCTCAGCTTGTCTAACAGACATTTCTTGCTGGATGATGGACCATCACCTGGACCATCACTGGCTCTGCACCCATTTACCTAAATTTGTTACTTCAGACTTATTTGCCCTCTAGAAGCTTGCGTTCTGTAAGTGAACGTCGCTTGATTGTGACATCCCAAAAAAAAACAAAGTCACTTTTTTATGGAGCTTTAAATTATATGTTCCCGCCTGGTGGAATAATCTCCCCAACTCAATCCGAGCAGCTGAGTAATTAGCCATCTTCAAGAATCGGCTGAAAACACATGCCTTCCATCTTTATTTGACCCTCAAACTTTAACACTCACCATTCTAATTCTATTCTTAAAAAAAAAATCAAACCACCTTTCCAATCTTTTGTATTCTATTTTCGTTTCATTTATTATGCAAGTGTGTGTGTAAAGACCTCTAACACTAGCTTGCTCTATTCTTTTTTTTATTCTATCCGTTTTCTTTTTATTATATTTTTTAAAAACCCATGCTAAGTGTACTGTGTTAACCTAACAGAGACTTGTTATAGCACTTATATATCATTGCTCTTTTTTTTTTTTGATTGCTTCCACTGTAAATGTAAAAATGTAATAAATGTTTCAAAACAAAGGGAAGTATATATCCGTATCGACATTGGCTATCGGCCAAAATGTTTGGAAAAATATTGGATATAGACAAAAATCTAATATTGTGATTCCCTACTATGATGCAGTGGTTTTCAGTTTGCATAACATAAATGCATTTTCAGTAGGGATGCACCGGTTGACCGGCCATAAATCGGAACCGGACTGTTTTTGCTTAAAATACGCGATCGGCAATCAGCCGGTTTTTGATCTTTTTCCGGACGATTTTTCCGGAAGTTCACCTATGTGCACTGACTACATTGTAATCATTCGCTATCATGTCATTTGTGTGGAAGTATTTTGCGAAATCTGTGCGCAGGACACTGGCAGCGGTTCAGCACTGGAAGCGCAGAGCTACACAGATCTTAGGTCTTAGGCACAGATAGCAGGAAGCGAACAGCCGACTGCACAAAATAAGAGTCCCTTTTCACAGCTGCGCGAGCTAACTGTTCCTGTCCGCGCCCTGTGAAGGGATGTTCAGCTCAACTTCTCGCGTGTTGGATGAGAAATGAAACGGACTAAACTGTGACAAAACTGACTTTTTTTTTTTGTGAAGTAGAACTTGCAGACACGTTTGTAAACGTCAGTTCTGTATCTGAATATTATTTTTATTTTACCTTAAAATTACATTGACTTAATTTGATTTAAAAATCACCTGCTATAGCACACTGAAAAAGTGTTTCATTCATCCAATTAAAAATATTTTAGGGTAATGATTCACATCTATATATTGTTTAACTGGAGACAATAGTTATTTATTTTTCATTAGCTCAAGTAAAAAAAGATAGATGTGAATCATTACCCTATTTTTTTTTAATTGGATGAATGAAACACTTTGCATCTTTGTTTTATTCGCACCAACATTATTTGATTTGATTGGAGCTGAAACTTTTGGTTGCCAAACGACAGCCAAGATTCCTTAAGGATTTATAGAGGAACTGTAAAGAGGAGTGTATAAAAATCACTCCTGACGTGTGCAAACCTGATAATCAATTGCAAAAAACATCTTACCTCTGTGCTTGCCAACAAGGGTTTCTGCACAAAGTAATTTTTTGCTTCGGGAACAAATACTTATTTCACTCACTGAAATGCAAAGCAGTTTTTAACTTTTACATAATTTTCTTTTTTTTTTTTTAGAGAGGTTGTATTCTGTCTCTATACATTAAAATAAACCTACCATAAACCGTACAGACCCTTAATTTCGTTGTGGGTATTAAATAAATATTTTCCCCTTTGTAGATGCTTGTCATTTTCAGGTCACTAATTATTTGTACACAATACACATTGTTTTAAAGCAGTTGTACATGTTCACATTTAGTGATTTAGAGCTAAGTGACAAGATTTGCTATATTGTGGTAAAGTGGTACTATATGTATGTATTCGGGGAAAAAGTACACTTAAAAAATAATATATAGTTTCTTTTCAGATAAAATTTATTTGCATTAATTATGTCTGTTTTTTGTAGGAGTAAGCATGGGGCGACAAACTACATCCCTGAACAGTTTTTGGATGATTTCCTAGATTTGGTGGTTTGGGGTCATGAGCATGAGTGTAAAATTGCTCCAGTCCGTAACGAACAGCAGCTCTTCTATGTCACACAACCCGGCAGCTCCGTCATCACCTCGCTGTCACCAGGAGAGGCAGTCAAAAAGTTAGTGTGCCTGCACTAATATGCCATATGTATGCATACACAGTTCCACTAGGGATGAAAATTCTCTCACACTTTTCATACTCTCAACAAGAATGTTGATGTTGGCAGATCAGCATCACCTGTCAATTCGATCTGTACTGCATGGAGGACATGCTGTTGAGGCAGGGAAAGTCCTCAGAGAATGGAGGCTACACCCCCAGACTGTAAATGTGATATGGAGTGTATTCAGGCAGGCGGAAGTTAAACCTCTAACATTGTAAAAAAAAAATGAAAACTGTAACAAATGTAAACTCCAGCAAGAACAAAGACCTATAGACCTTTATCTGTTATTGAAGTGTAATAATGGGAATGTTGAATAATCTTGTCATATACAAATTCCCCATAGTGTCAGATAGCTTTACACTAGGGGTGCTCCGATCACGATCGGCCGATTAATTCCATCAGGTGCGTGATTTCACATAGAGCAGCTGTTACTACACAGAGCCGTTGTTAACTGAGAAGATGCTCCAAAAAACGCTGAAAATGAAGTGGATTTGCGCATCTTCTCTATTAACAACCGCTCTGTGTAGTAACAGCTGCTCTATGTGAAATCACGCACCTGATGGAATTAACCGCTGATTAGAGAACCGGCTTTACTGACGAGATGCGCATAACGATCGGCCGATCGTGATGGGGTGCACTGTAACGTGTTCATGCTTCATTAAAAAAAAAAAGTCAAATTATCTTTGGCATATTTTGTTTAATCCACACTAGTTTACACTATTAACTTCCAGATTCAGTGAAGCCCATCCTTTAGAAAAACGTAATGGGCTCAGAATGGTTAGCTGGCCCAGTGTGTTCTGATTTGCTAACTGCCTAGTTCTCATTCTCCAGAAATGTACCATTATGGGTAGTTGCATTATTTGCACCTTATTAATGCAGCCTAAAAATCCTTTAACAGATTTGGATATTAGAAGCACTGTAAGGGAAACAGGTCAATTTAGCTCAAAGGGAATCATTTAAGATTTTAAAGGGAATTTGAACAGAATCACTGTTTCACGGCTGGTCGCGGAGACGCCCTGCGATTCAGTGAACGAGCCGTTTAACATCAAATCTGCGCTGGATACTAATATCCAAATGTGGAGAGTGGGGCGGGGCCGAGAGGCGTGGGAACGAGGAGTGAGGCCAGGTGTAGTGATTGGAGATGAGCTACACCTGAGCCCCACCGCTAGTATCGAGTCCCACGTAGGAGATGGAAGGATATAAAACTGGAGTGACGACCGTGAAGGACGAGAGAGGACCAGGCCTGGGACATTATTTTATGTTTTGGCTTTTATTTGTGCGCACCAGTCGTCCGTGAGGGGCTGGTGCGCCGTTTTGTATTTATTTCTGATTATTAAAATTATGTTTTGATTGTGCGCTGGTTCCCGCCTCCTTCTTCCCGATGATTAGGAAGTTTGTATCGTTACAGTGGTGCCGAAACCCGGAAGAAGGACTGTAACGATACAAACTTCCTAATCATCGGGAAGAAGGAGGCGGGAACCAGCGCACAATCAAAACATAATTTTAATAATCAGAAATAAATACAAAACGGCGCACCAGCCCCTCACGGACGACTGGTGCGCACAAATAAAAGCCAAAACATAAAATAATGTCCCAGGCCTGGTCCTCTCTCGTCCTTCACGGTCGTCACTCCAGTTTTATATCCTTCCATCTCCTACGTGGGACTCGATACTAGCGGTGGGGCTCAGGTGTAGCTCATCTCCAATCACTACACCTGGCCTCACTCCTCGTTCCCACGCCTCTCGGCCCCGCCCCACTCTCCACACCAAACTATAGTGAAACACTATCAATTAGCACAGTAACAAGATCGGCAGTTTAAGACATTAACTTGTAAGCACACAACACAAGATACTTCTCTTTTCAATATGAATAAGGCTTTATTAGATAAATCTAAGACATATAAACTAGGGGTGTAACGGTTCACAAAATTCACGGTTCGGTTCGATACGATACACTGATGTCACGGTTCGGTTCGATACGTTTTAGATACAGCAAAATGTAAAAACATCTCAACTTTTCAGAATGCCGCAAGCGCACCGCGGGTCATGTGACAAGAACCAACCAATCAGCTTCATCCTTTCCCGTAACAACGTTGAGAGCTCAGCCAAGATGAAGGAACAGCTGATCATAGTTGTATATGGATTGCAATTTTGAAATAAATTCAGTAGCAGAGCTACTGCAAGCGATTTTTAGAGCTGCAAATCCATTTATCCTTCGCTGAAATTTCCGTGTCTCATGGAGAGAGCACGTCATTGTTGCTTAGCAAAGACAGACGCCTCAGGAGAAAGACGCGCTTAGCGTTTTCCATGCGTTTTTAGGCAAGATATGTGAACGGCCCCTAAGGCGCTCGCTCACTCAGCACGCGCTGAAGGCTCGTTGCAAAATGTCTAATGCCTTTAACAGACCAGAAATATAAGATCCTAAAATAACCAACAGGTCTGGTGTTTGGGTTGGATTCCCTGTAAGCTATAGTGTCTAAATGCTGCAGGGATAGTTTGCTGCGTGCATGTTTCTCCTTTTTTTCGTCTTTTCCCAGATAGTACTGACGCATATATCCCAGATATTCCCGCTGTTTTTTGTTTTTGTTTTTTTTTGTAATCCCGCTGGTGTACCCTGTCATGTTGCAGATGCGACATACCGTTGTTTTTTTATCCACCACTCTCTTGCCATCACCATTATAGCTTAAAGGGAATCCAAAGTGCACCCAAACACCAGACCTGTTGGTTATTGGGGCATCTTCTCATTTCTAGTCTGTTAAACGCATTGGCTATTTTGCAACGAGCCTTCAGCGCGTACTGAGTGAGCGAGCGCCTGCTGAGTAGCCTAACATAAACATATAAGATGGTGTTTTTTTCTTCTTCGGGAGTGTCAGGGGCGTTGCCTGTTACGTTGTTTGGGTTATTGGGCTACCTTGTTGAACGCATATCATTATATTTCTTTCTCTCTCTTTTTTTTTTTTCAAATATAATTAATTACTCCAACGAACCGTTCGGTATACATAATGCGTACCGCGTACCGAACCGATCAACGGTTCAATACGAATACGCGTATCGTTACACCCCTAATATAAACTAATCTAACACATAAACGCATACACTCACACATTCATACAAGTTGCAGGAAGATCGAAAGTTAGGGAAAGATGAGTTTAAGAGAATGGAAATATGGAATCCCAAGTTTACAGCAATACGTTAAATTGCATAGACATGAACAACCATCAATCACGTAATTAGCGCTCGCATTGAGTTCCTCAATGAGGTTAAAATTATATTAGATACACCAGTAAAGGTCACAGTCTGGAGGTAAAGTTACTTGCATCTCCTGTGAAGAAGGAGCCTCTGTGAAAGGGCTATCCCGAGGTCGCTGATTGGCTGGAAGTTCAGTAGTGGCTGAAGTGACGTCTTGGGAAGCCCGTGGTTGTTGGGCGTTGGCTGTAGGTGCAGAGTCGTGTGCGCTGGTCGAAGTTGAACGGGCACCCGAGGTCAGGCGTCGGAGACTTGACGTTACAAAACTTAACTCAGAACACGAAACTCTCAAATGGAAAAGAAAAGAAATAAAGTTTGACGAGACTAGGTTGTGTTCCTTCTCATCGTGGCTAAGTAGCAGCAGGCGTGCAGGCTGAAGCTGTGGTGTATTTTGCCGTTTTTCTCCAAAGAATCGAACTCAGTCAGGGATTTTTCTCTCAGAAGAAAATACTTTATTTTAAGCAAAACAAAGCCAAGAGCCCCTTGCAAGGAGATCTCCCGAATGCTATTTGGTTTCTCATTATCAGTGTTGTGGGTAACGCGTTACAAAGTAACGCGTTAGAGTACTCTAATTACTTTTTTCCTGAAATTTGTAACTTAAAGCCTATCTTTCAAGTTGAAGATCCCTGTGAATGAACGTGTAGATAAACAGTGTAGGAACTCGACTTGCGTGAAGAAATGAATCATAAATGTGCATTAAAACAGTTTTTTAAAAGAAATTGTGAATAAAATTACTTCCGTTGTGAAAAACGCTCTGATCGGAAGTGACGCAACGGCAGGTAAACATCGTCTCTTCGTAATGGAGTCAGACAGTGAAGAGGTTGCAGCAGGGATAAATGTCAGCTCTTACGATGGGCCATTGCCGTATAATTACGAGCCGCCTAGGCGAGAGAGGGGTCAGGCAGAGTTAAGGGGAAGGGTAAATGGACAGAGGCGAGAGATAGAGTTGTGGTGTGAGGAGAATCGGTTGAGAATTGGGCAGGTTTCTTGGTGAGTGACCACAGGCTAATTGTGGCTAACGTTCTCTCCATGTTTATCACATTGCAGTATCTTTAATAAATCATATTTAGCAATATTGCTGTCGACTTTGTTGTTTTTCAAGCATCCATGTAGATTGTCACCATCTATGCCAGCAGCATGTCTTAAATAATTAATTTAGATCCCAGATTTTAAATGAATGCTGTAGGGTGTAGGCTATAGCTTACATCTGTGACATCTGTGATAGAAATTCTGTGCATTTCTGCACAACATAGTTTATCGTGAAATTTTTTAGAAATTGCTAGCTGATTTTTAATCAGTAACTGCTTTCAGACCTGCAGATAATGCAGATAAATGCATCTAATTGACAGCCTATACTGTACACGGGGTGTGTCTTTTTACAGTGCATATTTACCTAAGTTTTAGGAAGTAAGTAGTCTACATGTCGTTTCTTACAAGGTCTTACACCAACCACTAGAGCTACAAGGAGGGAAGGAGAGTAAGTTTATCTTAGCACATTTGTTTAACAGGTGCTTGTGTGGTAGATGTGAGGCTATGCCATCTGCAGTGGAGAGTGTGTGCTGTAGGGAGGTCGACGCCTATTGGTCTCTTGTCCAAAACCTAGATCCCCCAGAAGACATTACCTGCCTCACACTCCATCCAGGGTTTGAAGCATCCTGTCTGAATCCTTTTGTGCTGCAGATAGCATACATGAACTTCAGACAAGAGCATGGCCCTCTTCAAGCCAGCAGACCAGAGTAGGTTTTGAGCAAAAATTATTTCACACTGCAATTCAAAGAAACAGCTTTTCTACACCAAAATAGTAAATCCTGTTAAGCAGGTTTTTAACTCAGTGGTTTCCATATACTTACTATAAAAACAACTTTGGTGTTGTGTAGTACAGTAGAATATCAGCCAACAGGACATGCAATATTTACCATTGGAATTGTTTACTATGAAAACATGGTATGATCAAAATGTAATTATGTCCCAATCTACACCACAGGCAGTTCCGATACACAGCATACAGGCAGGTTGTCCGCTGGGCGTACGGAATACTAGGCAGGAACATTAGAAAAGCCATACCTTCATGTGTTGTGTCAGGAATAAGGAGGCAGTTTGCAGAGGAGGGACAGACATACAAAGGTTTCCAGTGGCCCCGCTTGGAAGATGATTAATAAATCCACAGTGAAATGTAGCAGAAATGAGTCAAATCAGACAAATCAAAGAGTCTATCAGAGCTGTGTGCATTGAAACATGAGCTGAATTCCTCAAGGAAGTCATAAATCAGTTCTAGTGCCACAGGAACCAAGCAAGATAACCAACCAACCAACTTGTTCACACAACAGCTTTCAACATTAACACCAATAGAACAATTATTGACAATTTTAATTCGAAGAAGAGATTGTCAAATTTATTGTTCGTGATTGGAATGCAACGCTGGACATCACATGTAAACCCAGGAGATCAAGTTAAATACTTGCATTGACTTCTCCCCCCAGCCAGTGAAACCAGACTGAAATTCCTAAGGGGGAAGGGCTTTAAACCTTTGTCTTCACAGAAAAGTCCTTTGCCAGAGAATGGCAAAGAAACCCTTTTTATACATTATATATGGACCAGAATGAACTCAAAAAAGACTTATGAATGAATCATTCCATTGCTTAACTTCATATTCATTTACGTGTAACCCACACATTTGACTATCATGTATAATCACTTATTGTGTATGTCTTTTGATAACTATAGGATACCTAGTCATGTCTAGTATTCAAATAATCGCATTTTCTTGCTTGATATTGTCCTGACAATCATTTATTTGTAAAATATATCATAATCATGTTATAGGAATCATGTCCAAAATTAGACCCTGTGAGGCAAGAACCACATGCTTGGTAAGATAAACAAATGATTTATGATACCCAAGACTCAAGAACATATCTGATTGGTCAAGGCAACATTTGAGGGGTGGCCAACAGGAAGTTTTAAATACTTTGGACACGATGTAATTTCGCTTTTTAGTCATGCCTTGCTTTTAGTCTGCCTGCTGCTATTAGCCATGTCGGCTTTTAGTCGGCTTTTAGTTCTAGTCTAGCTGCTGCTATTAGCCATGTCGGCTTTTAGTCTAGCATTGCTTGTGCTATCAGTCATGCGGGCTTTTAGTCTGCTTTTAGTTCCAGCCTTGCTCGTGCTATCAGTCATGCCTGCTCTTAGCTTGTAGCTTTGCTACCTAGCTTTAGCTTGTAGCATCTAGCCATGTGGTTAGTCATCATGGTTCTTTGAGCGCGGTTCCAGCGTGCCTGCCTGCTGCTACTTATGCCACAATGAGAAGGAACACAACCTAGTCTCGTCAAACTTTATTTCTTTTCTTTTCTGTTTGAGAGTTTCGTGTTCTGAGTTAAGTTTTGTAACGTCGACCTCGTCTGCGCGTTTGAACTCCAACCAGCCACACAACTCCAGCTTCAGCCAACGCCCAAGCACGGGCTCCCCAAGACGTCACTTCAGCCAACTGAACTTCCAGCCAATCAGCGACACCGGGAAACCCCTTTCAACTGGAGTCCCTTTCACAGCAAACGAAGGCAACGTATTCCCAGATATTTGTTGTGCTGGTGTATCTAATATAATTTTAACCCCATTGAGGAACTCAATGCGAGCGCTAATTACGTGATTGATGGTTGTTCATGTCTATGCAATTTAACGTATTGCTGTTAACTTGGGATTCCATATTTCCATTCTCTTAAACTCATCTTTCCCTAACTTTCGACCTTCCTGCAACTTGTGTGAATGTGTGTGTGCGTGCGTTTATGTGTTAGATTAGTTTATATGTCTTAGATTTATCTAATAAAGCCTTATTCATATTGAAAAGAGAAGTATCTTGTGTTTTGTGCTTACAAGTTAATGTCTTAAACTGTCGATCTTGTTACTGTGCTAATTGATAGTGTTTCACTATAGTTTGGATATTAGTATCCAGCGCAGATTTGATGTTAAACGGCTCGTTCACTGAACCGCAGGCGCGTCTCCGTGAACAGCCGTGAAACAGTGATTCTGTTCAAATTCCCTTTAAAATCTTAAATGATTCCCTTTGAGCTAAATTGACCTGTTTCCCTTACAGAAACAAACTGTACTGTTAAAATTGATCTTTTATTACATGTTAAAACGTGAGTGTCGTGCGAGATGGAGGCTGACTGCCTCATCCTTGGCAACCTTCTGGAGGGAAGAGGTGAGGGGGGGCGGTGCAGCAGAGGACAAGACGGCACTGCTTTCTTGTAGGGCCTGTGGTGACTTGCAGTATTCCTCTACCAGAGAGACCATAAGATTTGTTGCGTATCCTTGAGGAGAGAAATGTTTAGAAAACATTTAGTAACATGGTTGACTCACATAAAGAAGATAGATTCACACAAAAAAGATATTGAAAAACTAAGTGAAACTACTAACCGTAAGATGGTTTCTCCTTGATGGGGTGGACTACCCAGCCACCTTTCCGAAACCGTGGGTAGCGAACAGCATAGCGTCCCTCACCCTCACTAGTTCGCGCTACATCTCGGTTGCCATTACTATTGAAATGTAGGGCTGCCAAGAGAAGTCTGTATGAGATAAGTAGATAGAACATTAGGTCTCCAAAGCTAACCCAATGCAGTGAAATGCAACAGAAATACATGACATTAATGTTTTCAGTTCAAATGGGTCTAAGACAATGACTCATCTTTGCAATTATTTTTTTGCAAACAATATGTAATGCTGTTATCAATCTATAACATTTTGGTCTGCTATACAAGACTGCATTAGTTTTTAGCCATATTCATTCTGTCATCAGTTACCTGCTACAAAAGGACAAATGTATTGCAATATCGTGAAATTGAAAAAAAAAAAAAACAAAAAAAAACAAATTTTATTAGTATCGATACTTTTAAGTGATAACACTACCTGCTGTACATCCCAAGAAAAGAAAAGCCAGTGTGTTTGGGAGCAAAGTGCAGAATGAGGGAATGGTAGGCCTCCAGGGAGAATGTCTGATGCTGAGGTGACAATTGTCGAATATCCTTTACCAGTGCTTTCCTGGCAGCTACACTCTCCAGTTTAGTGGCTGCTGGTGATCCTGAATAAAATGTATTCTGTCATATAATCTGTCGCATTTCATAACACAAGTAATTACTAGTACACATGGGGTTACGTATTGATAAAACCAAACTAAAATTTACAAGCACTGAAAAAAGTTTAGCCTCAAAACATTTGACATCTTTTAACATAGGCTATTATGTTGTACCTGGTTCCAGCCACTCCTTGTTTCTTGCCTCTCCTTCCAACGGTGGATGTGCGCAGCTGGTAAATGCAGGAGTGCTGTGTTCATGTATGTCCTGTACATGATTTATCATACTCTGCCATTTTGCCTGCACCTCATCTGGATCTCCTGTAGGGGTGGAAGCTGCGGTCCAGTAGAGATGGTTGATAATGGCTGGCCTCCACAGCTTCAGATCCTCACAGTCCCTCTCTTTTGCAGCAGCATCCAGTGCTTTCTGTACACCTGTTCCAGAGCAGACAAACAGAGCAGAGCATACTAATTATTAGGAAAGTGAATTTAACTACAAAAAACAAGTCTGTTATATAGAACTACCAACATCACAATACATACTTTTCCCAATATGCCAGACGTCAAAGAAATGCCTTGTTCCTTCTGAACACATTTTCTCACGTACCCACTTGGCCACCTAAAACACAAATTGATTTTATAGAATGTAGAATTTATTTTGAGTGATACTGTGCCTGTCAATGCTGTTCAGCTTTAGATCTCTCCTAGCATCATTACCTGCCGATTTCTGTCTGTTATCAGAGCAGATACTTGCATGTCTTGGTCCATCAGGAACTGCATACTCCGCTTTAGACCCTCTAGCTCACACCAAGAGCTGCTTGGGACTTCTGAGCTCTGTAAAACCCACTGATTATTACTGAACAGTAACAGTAATATCAGTAACTAAATCAGACACAAGGTTTTCTGTGTGACATCAACTTACTTGGACAAGCTGAACATCCAAAACTTTGTTAATTCGATCCTCAATCAAGGAGTAGCTACCATATTTGGCACAGTGTCCAGGAGAATCTGATCTAAGAACGTCAAAAACAGTTACATTTATAGGTTAATGCAAAAACACATTGACCTGTTCTTGACGTGACGTGACATCATTGACGTGAGCTAGACCATTCTACCTGCAGTCACCAGACAGGATCAATCCACCCCCAGTCTCCTTCAACTCCCTGATGATCCCCCTCTGCTCAGTCCTCCAGGCCTGCACGATGGTAGGGATAGTGTAATAGCGCTGATGGCGGAAAAAAGTCCCGGGACTTATGCACTGCAGTCCAAACAGCTTCAGCATCCTGATTGTCTGAGTAGCCATGCAACCTGAGAAGTGGATGGCACCGCTGAGTAAAAGGTTGCAGGCAGGCATGTTTCGATGCACCTTCTCTTGGTTTTGCCAGTAACGTTCATAACCACAAGTTCCGCAGGCCTGAAAGATGATAGAAGATTCAATACTCAAGCAGCTTTAAGATGAGCCAGTAAAAAACCTGTATAGTTAAGACACAAATAATTAATATACATACTGTACATTCACAGACTATAATTCAGCTCCTCACACACAGTTGACAAATAAGACATTACCTGCTTGACTTTTATGAAAGTTCCTTCCGGGTGCATTATGTGTCCCTGGGTTTCCCCGCAGCATGCAGAGCAAACCGTGAACAAGGACAGCAACTGCCTCTGGCAAACAATGAACTTGTCAACAGCACTGAAAACAAGAAAAGGAAAACACACATTAATTCTGACTATGACATTTTTTGATACACAATCAGAAACAGTTTCCATTAATAAAAAGGTTTTTACTTTGGGTCACTGAGAGATTCCAGCTCTTCTGGTTCCTCCTCAGAGGACTCGCTCAACATCTCCTCCCCTGGACTCCATGACATATCACCAGAATGATTGATGATATCAGAAAATGACCATTCATCATCACTTTGTTCAGGACTGGCCAGTGGAGTTGATCTGCGATGCTCAAACCTTTCGGTTTGAGTCCCCACATCCACCATCTGAGGCTTTACCTGAACACCTTAGATGAAAGAGATTCATCTTAATAATTGTTCACCGTTGTACATTCATTGGTAACAACACATGCATCTAATGCAACCCAGTAAAAAATATATTTTTCTAACATTATGAAGTTCTTAATTTTTAATGTTTACTGTCTGAAAAGTGGAAATGACAAAATAGTAACCATGGAGATCATGAAAATCTTTGACGTAATCCTTATTTGTGACTGTATATGGCATGTATGGTGAATGTTAGATATAAGCTATCTACCTAATGAACGATGTAAAAATCTTATGTTGCACTGTGATCCACGATGGACCACTTCTGGCTCAGGGTCCACTGTAGAGATGTCTCCATCTCCATCATCTTCAGGATCTGAAGTGGCAGTTGCACCCGCCCCGTCTTTGCTGGCAGCACTCTCTCCCAAAATCTGAAAACAGACCGAAATCACAACTTTGAACTTTAAAAAATGTAGTCCTTTCATGAAAATCCCCCATTCATGCATTATTTAAAAGACTGCTAATCTTTTCAAAATCTTTTCAAAGTAGTCCCGAGCTGCATTCCCTCGCATGTGCCTTGTTGATACCAGTTTCGATTAGTCAAAGAAAACCAAGGCAACTCCGATGTAACTAAGAAAACTAATATTGTATAGAATTAACTTGGATGCGTTTCGGAGACGGTGAAAAGTGCGCGTGACCGGTGGCTCTCTTTCTTTGCTCGTTCTTTCAGTTAAACATGCACCCTGTCACAAGGGCAGCAGTTCATCTACATTACTCACCGATCAAATAAGACTTTGGCGGGAAAGAAAAAAAATCAATTTGGCGGGCGCTAAAACAAGTTAAATGCAGGAAAATTCATGCGTGAATTTAACCGAGAAGTAATATGCGAATGCGACCACATAAAATTTTAATTAAAAAATTTCTGGAACCCTGTCTTAATAGCTCAATAAAATAAGTGTCAGGAGGCTCATAAGCACACTCACGGGGTGTAACAAGAGTAAGCTGACGGCAGCTAGGCGGGCTTTCGTGCCATGCCAAGACTAATCCATTATAACGTCAAGAAAAATAAATTTGCAGAAATTACATGCAGAGCTACATTTCGCTGCAACAATTTGTATATGGTATTATAAGACTTACTGTGCAAAGCTCCCGTTTTCGACGCGCAGATTCTCTCCTAGTGCTAACATTAACGTTAGACTCTTCACTCCCGCCAGATTTTGCAGGTGGACTTGCATGCACCGATGGCACAGCTCCATTTGCCAGCCTAACCCACTCTTTTCGTCGAAATCCCATGCGAAATTCCATAAGATCTCCTTGGTTGTAGCTGTCCTGTGTGAAGTGTTTTTCACATACCACCGTGTGTCTTGTCAACGAGGAGGCAGCGAAATTGCTTCTCTTTGCCTGGACGAAACGTATCCAACCACGGAAATCTTTGTGTTTCTTGTTTGGAAATCGGTGGACCCGATGGCCAGACAAGTTGGAGTTGTTGCATCCAAAACAAACACAAGAATTCACCATTGTGACAACTCAAACCTACTATAACTATAATAACGATAACGACAATCTCTATTTTCTGTTTCCACCTCTCAGACTACGTAAACCCACACTGAGAACGAGGGCGGCAGCGCCTATGTTTGCCTGTCCTTACGTCATATGACGCGTTCTCTGGGAAAAGGCGGTTTTTTGGAGCGTAGCTTAGAATAGGCACACTTTTTTCCTAATTTCTGCCCGTGGGTGTTGTAAAACATATGTATTCTTATATATGTCTTTTTAAATTTAAATTTTCATACAATATTCTGTATAAATTAAGTTATAAAATTAAATTGAAAGATGGCCTTTAACGCGTTAGTTTTGTGCGTAAGTAATCAGTAACTTCGTTATTTTTTAAAAAAAAAGTAATCCGTTATTTTAAGGAAAGGAAAATCCCGACTGCAGCCTGCTTTTTGTCAGACAGTAGTCCTAGGTCTACTGTGCCACCTGCGGATGTATCAGCGGAGCCGAAGCTCTGTGATCGTAAAGTCAATGGCTGTGATGCGTCTGTGCCCTGCGCCTGACCCTGTGTGTGTGTGGGGTTTTTTTTTTTTCGAACTCCCGGCAAGATAGCAGAGAGGACAGCGTTTGGTTTATGGAAGTACGCACATTATTTTCAATTTGTCAACGAAAAAGAAAAAAACATAACGGTAAAATGCACACTCTGCTTTGGTGAAAAGCTTCTGTCGACCGCCAAAAATTCTACCTCAAATTTAACGCTACGTTTTAATCACTACATGTACATGTAAGAGGACTGTGTTAAAGCGAATTTAGGCTTGTGACTGTGAGTGACACTTTAATAATAATTAGTTCGGCTATTAAGCGATTTGTCATTTGCCTGTGTGGCAGTGAAGGATTTAATTCGGTTTGTTATCATTTTTGTTTGACAGGCAGCTGTTAATTTCTGTTAGATCATTGGCTGGCTGGTTGTTCATCATTTCTAAATGGATTTAAATCTGCAAACCTGTTTAAGGTTGTGTTTACAAGTAAGCATACTTGTACTTTGATAACTGCATAATTTAAAGTTAAAGAAAAATCAGGAGTTATCTTGTGGTGCTCATAATATACAGTAGCCTAGGCTACCCGGGCTGGGTAGGTGCGAATTTTGATTAATAATATGTTCTGTGATAATAAATAAATAAAACGCCATGTGGAATACCCGATTGCTGACTGTCTTTCCTGTTATTGTTATCCTGCAGTGTTAATTTAGTCGGATGACTGACGTTATTCATTGTCGGGAGTCACGACTTCTAGGTGCATTTAAAGGGGCCGGGGGCTATGTCTGTCGTGTGTGAGCCGCTGCAAACGGCTTTTAATTTTTGGTAACGCATGAGTACTCTAACGCGTTACTTTTATGAATAGGTAACGCTGTATCATAACTGATTACTTTTAATTGATGGTAACGTTGTAACCTAACTAACTACTTTCCAAAGTAACTATACCCAACACTGCTCATTATATACCCTATTCAGGGCGTTTCCAAATAGTCAGTCTTTTCCTTATGCTTGCAATTTTGATTCCTCCCTAGAGAGGAGAGGCCCCTACTTGTATTGGTATAACGAAAGGCCCTTTCTGTATGTCTGACCATATGTTTCTCATCAGTTCTGAACATTCCAGCACGTAAGCATATTCCTTTCTATCCATTACCTATAGGATTATAATGGAAGAACAACTAGCAACAAAAATGGTTAGATTCAAATTGATTATTCTTGATTAAAATCTTACTAATAAAAATCTTCCACATATTCTCCCCTTTGAGACTTAATAAGTCTCACATTTGATTATTCTTATCCAGAGTGCTACTCCACAATCCAGTCATATTAGTTACACTACCTATTGGCTAAATAAGTCACATTGTATTATCACCAGTGACTAGATTATGAAATTCCACTCTGAGGGACTACTGGACCAAACATCTCCCTCCTAATTTGACAAGGAGTGAGTAAAAGATCCAGTCTCCCTAACCCCTCTTTTAATAGTAAACATTGTTAAAAGCATGAATGTGCAATTGGTTCAGCATTTGCCTGGTTATCACAGTTATGTATAAAAGGCATACAAATACATACATCACATCACACATTGAATATCACAAGCTTATAAGAGTTGAACTTCAGCTTAGATACCTTATGTATCAATTTCCCATTATCTTGACATCTTTGAATTTAATTTGCTTAGCTGTGGCTTTGACTAGTGACCTCAATATAGGAAGTATACAGTAAAATAGTAAATCTCCTGTCATTAATGCAATTCCTAAAAACTTTCCCTATTTAGTTATAATCTATGCTCCCCATGCTCCTAACTGTAAATCGAACCAGTCTTACATTTTATTATCTTTTCCAACATTTTCTTTATCTACCATTCTTAGCCTTTTCAATTTGATCATTACTTCATTAAATGCTCCCTTCTATAAATACAGCATTGTCCCCCAAACATAACACATACTTTTCCTTCTTCAATTCACAAATCTTGAGCTTTTCTATTTTGCTCCTTTCATTCTATTTGTTGCATCCAATTGCTCTATTCTCCCTTAAAATCTTCCTACATCCATATATCCCTTCTCATAACCTTCAAATTCTTCATCTACCATTACTTGACATTCTCTTTCCACTTTTTCTTTTCTATTTCTTGGCTCATATCTGCTCCCATGTATTTTGATCTCAGTAGCAGTCCCATCGCTCTCTCGTTCCATCATCACCAGGGAGACTCTGCGAGTCGTTGCAATGGTCTTTCCCTCGTTGGCAAGGGTGGGTCGTTACTAGCACGCCCTCCATCCCTCACTTCATGCTGTGTGGAGTTGTTGAATCTGATTGGCGTATTTAAGGTTAGAGATGTGAACTCAGGTGTCACTCTGTAACCGTTTTGCTGATTAATGCAAGGCTCTCCCTTGAGATGATAACTGCACCCTCACTGGTTCTCTTTGATGGAGCGAAGCATTCCTTGGCCTTACTAGAACTGCTGTCAATGGAAAACTTAAGAATTTTTGTTAGTGTTATCAAGCATGCTAATTTGTTCATTTTGCTAGTTGTCCTTCTTGGTGTGACCTGTGGAAATGTAATGTGGGTTGAGGGCTGTCTTTGCCCCTTTTTGAGTTTTCACAATTTCAGTGCTGTCTTTACTATTTTTTTTTATTTTTTTTTTATTTTTAATTCCTTTCAATTTTATTCTCAACAATTTGCTTATTTAGTTATCTCTTTGTTTTGTAAACTGAGTTCCACTATATCACTGGATAATTTATCTAGGCCTATCTTGCTCAGTAGCATAGGCCTTTTGCCCTGGAAAACACTCAACCCACTGTATTTATTTTAACAGTCAGAAAGACAATATTTCATCCTTTTGACACAATCAGCTCCATCATGATATGCTGAAAAGAAAATTAAATGTTGGGTAGACAGAGCAAGCTTGCTTTGCCTATAGGTGCCTATACACCTATACACCTATACACGTTCAACGGTGTGCGCCTCGAGCTATGTTTCACATACATGTATGAAAATCGGTACACATGTGTAACTCTCCAGTACCTACAATAAAGTCTCTTAGAGCAAAATTCTAAACTAAACAGGAAGTCGGTTATTTTTAATATTATGAGCAAATTTTGTGTCATTTTTGCCATTTCCATGCGTTGTATTTTAACAAACTCCTCCTAGAGACTTATTCAGATCAACACCAAATTTGGTATGCGTAATCTAAAGGCCTTTGCAATGTTAAATTGCGAAGATTTTGAGTTTTTGTCGAAGGGCGTGTCAGTGGCGGCCTGGCGAATTTCGATGATTCGCCATGAAAAATGAAGTTGCTATAACTCAGACATACAATGTTCAATCTGCCCCAAACTTCACATGGTTGATAAGACTCTGAAACTGAATAGATTGACATGCCCATATTCAGTTATATTCATAGCGCCACCTATTGGCAACAGGAAGTGTCATATTTTATGCTGCGAAGAACTACTCCTAGAAATTTTATGACATCAATGTCTTTTTTGTGGTCAGTCTAATCTAAAGGCCTGTACGATGTTAAATTGTGAAGATCTTGAGTTTTCGTTAAAGGGCGTGTCCATGGCGCCATGTCAAAGTTCGATGTCTCGCCATGGGAGTAGAAGTTGTTGTAACTCAGGCATAAAATATCAGATCTTGCCCAAACTTCACATGTTTGATAAGAATACTGACCTGCACACATCTGGAGGCTAATATTCCATTGGGTGTGGCAAAATGGCTCGATAGCGCCACCTATACATTTTCAATGAAGTGCACCTCGAGCTACATGTCATGTACATGTACGAAAATCGGTAAACATATGTAACACACCAATACCTACAAAAAAGTCTCTTGGTACGAAATCCGAATCCCAACAGGAAGTCGGTTATTTTTAATTTTCCCTGCAAAATTGGTGTTGTTTTTGTCATTTTCAGGGGTTGTATTTTAACGAACTCCTCCTAGAGATTTATTCAGATCAACACCAAACTTGGTCAGTGTAATCTAAAGCCCTTTGCGATGTTAAATTGCGAAGGAATTGAGGTTTCGTTAAAGGGCGTGTCCATGGCGGCCTGACAAATTTCGATGATTCGCCATGAAAAATGATGGTGCTATAACTCAGACATACAATGTCCAATTTGCCCCAAACTTCACATGTTTGATAAGACTCTTGACCTGAACAGATCTACATGCCAATATTCAGTTATAGTCATAGCGCCACCTATTGGCAACAGGAAGTGACATATTTTACACTGTGACAAACTACTCCTAGAAATTTTATGACATCAATGTCTTTTTTGTGGTCAGTCTAATCTAAAGACCTGTGTGATGTTTAGTTGTGAAGATCTTGAGTTTTTGTTAAAAGGCGTGTCCATGGCGCCATGACGAAGTTCGATGTCTCGCCATGGGAATAAAAGATGTTATAACTCAGGCATAAAATGTCCGATCTTGCCCAAACTTCCAATGTGTGATAAGGGTCCTGACTTGAACACATCTGAAGGCCAATATTCCATTATAACGATAGCGCCACCTGCTGGCAACAGGAAGATTGGCACACATATGGAATAAACTTTGATATATTGCACTTATATTTATGAGTTTAAATGCATATTTCTCAACGTTCACCTTTTTACTAAAGCCACACGATGGCGGTGAGCCCGGGTGCGAGGGCCCGTTCATCGCTGCTTGCAGCTTTAATTATTAGGGCCCGAGCACCGAAGGTGTGAGGACCCTATTGTATCTGCTTCGTTTATTATTATTATTATTAGGGCTCAAGCCTGGAGGGCGAGAGCCCTATTGTTTTCCTTAGGATTATTTTTTATTATTATTATTATTATTTTTTTTTTTTTTCTAACGTTACGGGGGCTTTTGGGGTCCTTAACATGCTCGAAAACTCTTGAAAATTGGCACACAGATTGGAACCTGCGGCCATTAGGGTCGGGCAGAGACTGATACACGGGCGTGGCACAGGGGCTCTACAGCGCCCCCTGGAATACTGAGGGCCATATATCATATATACTTGCACGTAGACACATGAAACTCGGTACACATGTAGATCTCATTAAACCAAACAACTTTCGTACTGCATGTCATAGGCTCCGCCCAACAGGAAGTTGGCTATTTAGGGTTTATTATTCATATTTTTGGTCAAAGTTGTGGTGGCTTTTGGGGTCCCTAACATACTCAAAAACTCTTGAAAATTTGCACACACTTTGGAATCTGTGCCCTTTAGGAGCCTGCAGAGGCTGGGACCCGGGCGTGGCACAGGGGCTCTACGGCGCCCCCTGGAACACAGTCATAAATGTTGATGTATAGCTCACACATACTTGCACATATTCATATGAAACTCAGTACACATATAGATCTCATTGTGCCAAACAATTTTCGTATTGCATGTCATTGGGCTCCGCCCAACAGGAAGTCAGCTATTTAGAGTTATGTAAAAAGCGCATGCTCTGGAATTTGATATACTTGTCATAGGTTTTTTACTCGTTTACCACCAAACTCGGTCAACATGATCTCAAGACATTGGGGATGAAAAATTGCCAGGGGATTTTTGATATCTCGAACGGTTTGATCGTGGCGAGTCGTTGAAATTATGGCGAGAATTGAGAAACAGGAAGTGTCTAATACCATCCACATACATTTCCTGATTTCAATCAAACTTCATCAGATTATTCATTGTATGATGTCGATCACATATATGTGACTATTAGGAGTCAGAGTTATAGCGCGACCAACTGGCAGCAGGAAGTGTGTCATTTTCAAAATGCTTTGAATTCAGCATCTTATTTTTATTCGATTTGCTTCAAACTTCATCAGAATAATGTTAAAACACAGCCGATATGAATCTGCTGGGGGAAATTGGATATCTAAAAATATTGTTGCCGTGGCAACATGTCAAACTGGAATATTCTCAGGTGATTTTGAGGCAAATAACATGCTTAGAATTTCATCAAACTCAGAACACATATCAGTATTAGTGACAGCTAGACACTGGCAAAAGTTCATAAGAGGGCGTGGAAGAGGCACTCTATAGCGCCACCTTTTGTCAAAAGTGGGGGGGTTAGTTTTAGCTACAGACACCAAACTCAGTACAAAAATTGTTCTTATCAAGACGGACAACTTTCTAATTCACAGTCATCAGCTACGACCAACAGGAAGTCGGCTATTTTGATTTGAATGTGGATTGTTTTTTACATTTAGCTGTGAATTAATGCATACTGCTCAGAGGAGAGTTACACTATACACACCAAACTTTGTCTACATGTTGAAAAAACATTGAGGAACTTAAATTGTGAATGGGTTTTGGATAGCTTGGATGGTTTTGTCGTGGTGATTTTTTTAAATGACAGTAAAGATGGAATTATTAATTTTCCTGCATTTTTAAATTCCAAACACTTCAAAACCTTTTTTTCATACAGAAAAAAAAAGTTATTCTGAGTAAATATGCATAGTTTCATGACTTTACAACACTGTATGGATAACAGAAAATTAAAAAAACTGTCAGACATCTCCTCTCACTCTGTCCCTCTGTTTGAGTGAGTGTGCTTAGACTTCCATTGTCTGAGAGAAATAGCGCCCCTACAGGTGCAGTTACCGGACTTAAAAAGGGAGGAGACTGTCTTTTGGTTTCACTTTTAAATCGGTTAAAATACAAATAAATACTTGGATTTAATTCACACTGACAAGCTAAACCAACATATATGATTATTACCAGGTCAGGGCTCATTAATAATTGATGTATGGTCAGTGATACGTGAGAAACACGAGAGATGAATCACCGCTCTGAGCAGGAGCGTGTGGAATGATGAGCTCAGAAAAAACGAGTTTATTCTTGTTTTATAGCTATTAAAAATAAAGTATTGCAGCGATATCACACAATTCACCAATAAGAACACACCAAGAGCTAAATTAAGATGTTTTTGAACTGTTTGTGTGAAAATGAAATATTCGCGGCTGCCTATCTGAAATCACTGCCTCCGATCAGCGCGTACAGTGTCACAAGTTCAAAACTAACGAATTTATTCTTGTTTAAGAGCTTTTTTAAATAACTTATTGCCATAAATGCACACAATACATCCATTATAACACAACACGAGCTAAATATAGGTGTTTGTGACCCGTTTAAGTGTGCAAGACTATTTGAAAGCGCTACTGGCAGAATAACATATATCTCTCGAGCTGCAGGATTCTGCCTTTCGTCGTAAGAACGAACACATCACGGACAAGATTATTTCAAAATACATAATAGCTTGGCGAATATAAACGAAAACAGCCACGTGAACATAAACTGTTGAGAAATAAATCTGAAGTGGATCTACTGGATTTTAATATTAAGTGACCGCATATACCTGCTTCTGTCTTCAATTTTAATCTATATAAAAAATTAAACTCATTAATCTTGGCTGCTTTTTTAATGTGTGTAGGTATTTATTTATTATTTTGCTCTAACAAGACTTAATCTATATTTAATTAAATCAATTACATTTTATTTTACATTTGATTTGTCCATTTCTGCATCTAAACGCCTAAAAACCTAAAACATGCTCTATTATATTATTGTTAGCAATTTCTTTATCGTCCAATTTATCTGGTGTACACACTTATATTTTCATAATAAACTTGTTTGTTAGATTATACACAGTTATAGTGGTCTATAATAAATATTAACAGGTTTTATTCAAGCTGTTTAGAATGATTGCAGTAGGCTAATTTTTTTAAATGTAAATAAATAAAAAAAATAAAAAAAATAAAAAAACATTCGAAAACAATAACTGTTGTACATTTTTATACATTTTGTATAATTTCATAGTTTATGCATTATAGTTATAAAAACAAATAAATTTAGCCACTCACATAGAAATCTTAGGCCTTATCCTTTTCTGACAGTTTTAGGGATTTTTAAAAATCCTAAAAAACCTTATTTGTGCTGCAAATAATAATTTCAAATTAATTTGATACTGACCTCTGACATCCTGTGACATGATATTTATTTGAATTTACATAATCTTATGGATGTAACCGTAAATCTGTTCAGCTCACAGATCAAGACTAAGCTGTAATGCAAGCAGAACTTTCACAAATACTTGTAGGTCAATAAAATCATTACAAAACACTTACAAATCATTGAAAGGATTTAATAACACTGTAAAATAATGTCTAATTTGTTAACATTAGCAAATGCATTGATAACACTTTATAATAACTGCACTCATTAGTAAATAGTCAGTTCATGCTTCATAAAGCCTTGTCCCAATATTAATAGTCAGTAGTAAGCAGTTTATAAATACAGCTATAAATAGCTTGTTCTTGGTTTATAAGCACATTTATTAAAAAGGAGATTAAAGGGTCAGTTATCTTCCTATGAAAAATAAAAATAAACAACAACACAGATTGATACAGAACTCAGAAATGTTATTGTGGATTTATGATAAAATCAGCCTGTAAATGAATTCATTCTCCTCTAAGAAGACATAAGTAGTTCACACCAAACTGTTTTAACATGAAGCCATATACTGAAGATGTTAAATTTCGAAAGGGTTTAGGATACCTTAAATGGTGTGGCCATAGCGATTTATTAAAGTAACATAAAAAAATACAATAGTTATTTTACTATATCTTTAAAATTTTTAATTCCAACTCTTCATAATTTTTTATATACGTAGAAGTCATCATTTGAAGGAAGCACAGTAAGTTTCATAGCTTTATCATTTTCAAGAGCCAGCATAAAATTAAAACTATCATAACATATAAATCAAGCTTGCAATTCTTAGTACCAATAATGGCCACCAGATGGAGCTATAGGATTACTTTTAAATAATTATTGTAGAAACAAGTATAATGATTTAAATCATTTATAGAAATCTTTCAAAGAAAAATAATATGAATTTTATGTATTTTACTGATAAAATGACCGTCACTTAATTAGAATATCAAGCTGAAGTATTGTGAACTGTATATTAAGAATAATTCTTTATAGGCTTTATGGACAGATACGTTTTGAGTGACTCTTGAAGGATCAGCACCACATCCTTTTTTACCACTGTTTAAAGAATGTATCTTACAGTACAGGTGTGGATGAATTTTGAATGGCTTGAATGGTTTTGTCGTGGTGATTTTTTGAAATAACAGTAAAAAAGTAACCAGTAAATGTCTTTTATTGTTTTAAAGTGCAGCTTCTAAACACTTAAAAAAATTGTACACATAGAAGACAAGCCATTCTGAGGAAATATGCATAGTTTCATGACTATACAACACTATATGGATGATAGAAAATTAAAAAAACTATCATACATCTGATGTCACTCTGTCCCTCTGTCACTGTGGGTAATGTGTGTGTGTGTGTGTGTGTTAAGTGAATTAGGTGTGAAACTATCAGGGAGCATTTAGTCTCCAGCGCCAACATTTTACAGAACTGCCACTTTCCTGGAGTCTCAGAATTACAATGTGTCAGGTTCTGAGAGATCTAAGATTCCAAAAAATTATTTAATTAGAATACCATGAAGTATTGTGAAATACTATATATTAAGACTTATATATATAAGACTATATATAGGCTTTCTGAACAGATTAGAGTGACTCGTGAAGGACCAGCACCACCTCCTCTTGTCCAATGGTTTGAGGAATATATCTTCCTGAATCCGGGATTAAGATTTAGGAGCTCATTTTTATTCCACCTCCTTTCCTGAAATTCTGTCTTGCAGAATTGACTAAAAATTAATCTTCACATTAATTCCTAATTATTTTGCAATTCTTTTTGTCAGTTCTTCTTGACCTGTTTTTTTCTTCTTCTTCTTTTCTGACCTCATGACCCAGTCAGCATTTTTGTACAATGGTCAAGTCTTAACTTATCCATTTCTGTATTGCATTTGTGTTTGATATTTCTCATGGGTATTTCATAATTTTTGACTTTGAGTTAAAATAGTTTGAGTTAAAACTCTTTTTTAGTGCATTTCATCTGTAAAAGAAAACATGCCTAATAATTCTGCACATGAATATAAGGAGTTTTTCTCTTCCAGCTTTCCTGGACTATTGTATAACACTCATAAATGATTAAATAAAAAATAATGGTAGTTATTAAGATTGATATGGTTTGGAATTGGTAAAATGTGCTTGGAAAAAAATCACAAAACAATGTTTTAATGTTTAAGTTTGGAATATTAACTGACATGAATGAATGCTATATAAATATTGTTCATGTTAACATAATGTTTATAAATGAAATCTTATTGTAAAGTGTTACTAAATATATATATATATATATATATATATATATATATATATATATATATATATATATTGTTCTGTGAATGTGATTTTAAAGTCTAGATGATTCGGATTAACCCTTTAACTGCCATATCCTTTAAAACCTCACTGCCAGAGGGATATTGTGAATGCATGTGCCCGCTGGGCACAGTTTACCTGATGCCACCGGGGTGGTGATGGCATTGGTGGCTTGAGCCCGCCATCGCTGCTTGCAGCTATATTTATTATTATTATTATTACGGTGCCAAATGAATCGCCTTTTTGAAGGCCTAAACATACTCAAAAAGTCAGGAAAATTTGCACACACCTCCGAACTGGCGAAAATTTACATCTGATATGGGTTTCAGAAGTGGGCGTGGCAAAATGGCTCGATAGCGCCACCTATACACGTTCAGCGGTGTGCGCCTCGAGCTACGTTTCACGCACATGTATGAAAATCGGTACACACATGTAACACACCAAGACCTACAAAAAAGACTCTTGGAGCAAAATTCTAAACCCAACAGGAAGTCAGATATTTTTTATTTTATGAGCAAATTTTTTGTCATTTTTGCCATTTCCATGCGTTGTATTTTAACGAACTCCTCCTAGAGATTAATTCAGATCAACACCAAATTTGGTATGCCTAATCTAAAGGCCTTTGCAATGTTAAATTGCGAAGATCTTGAGTTTTCGTTCAAGTTCGTGTCCGTGGCGGCCTGGAGAATTTCGATGATTAGCCATGAAAAATGAAGTTGCTATAACTCAGACATACAATGTCTAATCTGACCCAAACTTCACATGTTTGATAAGACTCTGAACCTGAACAGATTGACATGCCCATATTCAGTTTTAGTCATAGCGCCACCTATTGGCAACAGGAAGTGACATATTTTACACTGTGACGAACTACTCCTAGAAATTTTTTGACATCAATGTCTTTTTTGAGGTCAGTCTAGTCTAAAGGCCTGTGCGATGTTCAGTTGTGAAGATCTTGAGTTTTTGTTAAAAGGCGTATCCATTGCGCCATGACGATGTTCGATGTCTCGCCATGGGAATAAAACATGTTATAACTCAGGCATAAAATGTCCGATCTTCCCCAAACTTCACATGTGTGATAAGAGTCCTGACCTGAACAGATGCGCAGGCCAATATTCCACCGGGTGTGGCAGAATGGCTCGATAGCGCCACCTATACCCTTTCAACGGAGTGCGCCTCGAGCTATGTTTCACGTACATGTACAAAAATTGGTACACACATGTAACTCACCAATACCTACAAAAAAGTCTCTTGGTACAAAATCCGAATCCAAACAGGAAGTCGGTTATTTTTAATTTTCCCTGCAAAATTGGTGGTGTTTTTGTCATTTTCAGGGGTTGTATTTTAACGAACTCCTCCTAGAGATTTATTCAGATCAACACCAAACTTGGTCAGTGTAATCTAAAGCCCTTTGCGATGTTAAATTGCGAAGGAATTGAGGTTTCGTTAAAGGGCGTGTCCATGGCGACCTGACAAATTTCAATGATTCGCCATGAAAAATGATGGTGCTATAACTCAGACATACAATGTCCAATCTGCCCCAAACTTCACATGTTTGATAAGACTCTTGACCTAAACAGATCTATCTATCTATTCAGTTATAGTCATGGCGCCACCTATTGGCAACAGGAAGTGACACATTTTACACTGTCACAAACTACTCCTAGAAATTTTATGACATCAATGTCTTTTTTTGTGGTCAGTCTAATCTAAAGACGTGTGTGATGTTTAGTTGTGAAGATCTTGAGTTTTTGTTAAAAGGCGTGTCCATGGCGCCATGACGAAGTTCGATGTCTCGCCATGGGAATAAAAGATGTTATAACTCCGGCATAAAATGTCTAATCTTGCCCAAACTTCACATGTGTGATAAGGGTCCTGGCTTGAACACATCTGAAGGCCAATATTCCATTATAACGATAGCGCCACCTGCTGGCAACAGGAAGATTGGCACACATATGGAATAAACTTTGATATATTGCACTTATATTTATGAGTTTAAATGCATATTTCTCAACGTTCACCTTTTTACTAAAGCCACACGATGGCGGTGAGCCCGGGTGCGAGGGCCCGTTCATCGCTGCTTGCAGCTTTAATTAGGGCTCAAGCCCGAAGGGGCGAAGAGCCCTATTGTTCCCCTAAGGATTATTCTTATTAGGGCTCAAGCCCAAAGGGGCGAAGAGCCCTATTGTTCCCCTAAGGATTATTAGGGCTCAAGCCCGAAGGGGCGAAGAGCCCTATTGTTCTTCTAAGGATTATTCTTCTTCTTATTATTTTTTTTATTTTTTATTAAACCTTCCCGGGGGTTTTTGGAGGCCTTAACATGCTCAAAAACTCTTGAAAATTGGCACACACATTGGAATCTGCGGCCATCAGGACGCCACAGAGACTGGGACCCGGGCGTGGCACAGGGACTCTACAGCGCCCCCTGGAACACAGTCAGAAATCTTGAACCATAGCTCACACACACTTTCATGTATTTATATGAAACTCAGTACACTTATAGATCTCATTGAGCCGAGCAACTTTCGCACTCTATGTCATAGGCTCCGCCCAACAGGAAGTCAGCTATTTAGGGCTGTTTATAAAAAGCATGCTCTGGAATTTGATATACTTGTCATAGGTCTTTTACTTGATTGCCACCAAACTCGGTCAACATGATCTCAAGACATTGGGGATGGAAAATTGCGAGGGGATTTTTGATATCTCGAACGGTTTGCCCGTGGCGAGGCGTTGAAATTATGGCGAGAAATGAGAAACAGGAAATGTCTAATAACATCCACATACATTTCCTGAATTTGATCAAACTTCATTGGTTTGTTCGTTGTATGATACTGATCGTATATATGTGACTATTAAGAGTCAACATTATAGCGCCACCAACTGGCAGCAGGAAGTGTGCCATTTTCCAAATGCTTTGAATTCAGCATCTTATTTTTACTCTATTTACTTAAAACTTCATCAGAATAATGACAAAACACGGCCGATGTAAATCTGTTGTGGGGATATTGATATCTGATATAGTGTTGCCATGGCAACGTGTCAAACTTGAATGTTCTGTTATGGTGAGTTTGAGGCAGACAACAAGCTCAGATTTACATAAAACTCAAAACACATATCAGTATTAGTGATAGCTAGACAATGGCAAAAGCTTTTAAAAGGGCGTGAAGGAGGCACTCTATAGCGCCACCTTTTGTCAAAAGTGGGGGGGTTAGTTTTAGCTACAGACACCAAACTTGGTACATAAATTGTTCTTTTCAAGACGGACAACTTTCTAATTCACAGTCATCAGCTACGACCAACAGGAAGTCGGCTATTTTGATTTGAATATTTAAATTGAGCTCTGATTTAATGCATACTCTTCACAGGGGAAGTACACTATACACACCAAACTTTGTCTACATGAAGAAAAACCATTGAGGAACTTAAATTGCGAACGGATTTTGGTTAGCTTGAACGGTTTTGTCGTGGTGAATTTTTGAAACGACAGTAAAAAGGGAAACATTAATTGTCTTGTATGTTTAAATTGCAGCTTCCAAACACTTCAAAGCATTTTTTTATACAAAGATCAAATCATTCTGAGGAAATATGCATAGTTTCACGACTTTACAACACTGTATGGATAAAAGAAAATTAAAAAACTGTCAGACTTCTCAACTGACATGATCTCACTCTGGCCACCCTGTCTGTGTGAGGGAAGGGAGGGGGAGAGGGAGGGGGAGTGTGAGGGGGTTGGTGACTGTGACAGTGTGTGTGGACTGTAGGGAGGGGCTGTCTGGCAGAGAGAGAGACAGAGAGACCTAATCATCCCTTTAATAATCAGGAAAAAAAAAAATCTGTATTTTAAATTGTTATTGTTTTTGTTGTTGCTAATGGTGGTGTTTTTTCCTTTCATTACAGGTTAAGAAATCTCTTAGGCCTTATCCTTTTCTGACAGTTTTAGGGATTTAAAAACATCCTAAGAACCCTAATTTGTGCTGCAAATAATAATTTCAAACTCATTTGATACTGACCTATGACAACCTGTGACGTGACATGACATTTATTAATCTCATGGATGTAACAGTAAAACTCTTCAACTGACAGATAAAGCTGCAATGCAAGCAAAACTATTTCACAAATGCTTATAGGTCATTAAAATCATTACAAAACACTAATACATTATTTAAGGATTTGGTAACACTGTAAAATAATGTCTAATTTGTTAACATTATGCAGTATAACATAGTATGCAGTCTTCGTAGGGCACCAACTCCCAGAGGGGGCACCATCCCAGTTGCTCAAAAAAAAAAAAAAAAAAACATGCGTCATTCTCCCATCCGCGCTCGCGACCGCTCACACCTCATGTTTGCGGCTGAATGTTCGTAATTGATGGATGGACATCTATGCCTGGGTATAGGACATCAGCAATCCGGCACAGAGAAAAGAAAACTAAAGAAAATAAAACAGGCATAAAGTTGTCTTGACATTGGACTTTCTAGAGTCTCAAATTTAGGGCCGGTCTCTAAAGTTACATGTGATATTGTTATACACTTTTCTAACGTCAGTAGCATTTGAAGAGAATGACTTACAGTCATAAAAACAACTGTAATTGTTCATCTAGGTGACAGCTATAATGCACAATTAAATTGAATGTTTGATATTTATTACAACAAACTGTAAGTCATATGTAAATTATGCAACTTTTTCACATGGGCTCAAATGCAAATTTGAAGCTCAATAGTAGGGATGCACGATATTGGATTTTGGCCGATATTCGATATGCCGATATTTTCAAAATAATTTTGTCCGATGCCGATACCGATATCGATATATATACAAATATATACTGATATATTTAAACTTTAATTTTACTGAAGAGAAATCCATGTATCTCTTCTGTACTGATTCTACCATAAATTTATTATTTTACAAATGTAGACAGACATTCACATCTGAAAAACAGGTCAATTATTTCACTTGGACAATATCGGTTTGGCTCATCGGCAGAAATATTCATATCGGCCGATACCGATAATGGTCATTTTAAGCTTTTATCGGCCGATACCGATATTGTGCCGATATTATCGTGCATCCCTACTCAATAGCATTTGAGAAGAAAGACTTGCAGTCACAAAGCAATTGTAATGTGTTCATATAGGTGTCAGCTACAATGCACACCTCATACATTTTTTATAAATATAAAAATAAAGTGTTACTAAAGTTAGATATATTGTTCTGTGTATGTGATTTCAAAGTCTAGATTGGTCGGATTAACCCTTTAACTGCAGCATCCCTTAAAACTTGATTGTCAGAGGGTTACTGTAAATGCTTATGCTGGCTGGGCACAGTTTTCCCGATGCCACCGGGGTGGCGTTGCACTGACGGCTTGAGCCTGACATCGCTGCTTGCAGCTATATTTAGGGCTCAAGCCCAAAGGGGCGAAGAGCCCTATTGTTCTTCTAAGGATTATTAGGGCTCAAGCCCAAAGGGCGAGAGGCCTATTGTTTTCCTTAGGATTATTTTTTATTATTATTATTATTATTTTTTTTTTTTTTTTTTTTTTTTTTTTTTTTTTTTCCAACGTCTCGGGGGCTTTTGGGGCCCTTAACGTGCTTAAAAAGTCTTGAAAATTGGCACACAGATTGGAACCTGCGGCCATTAGGGCCGGGCAGAGACTGATACACTGGCGTGGCACAGGGGCTCTACAGCGCCCCCTGGAATATGGAGGGCCATATATCATACATTCTTGCTCGTAGACGTATGAAACTCGGTACACATATAAATCTCATCAATCCAAACAACTTTTGTATTGCATATCATAGGCTCCGCCCAACAGGAAGTTGGCTATTTAGGGTTTAGTATTCAAATTTTTCGTCAAAGTTGTGGGGGCTTTTGGGGTCCTTAACATACTCAAAAACTCTTGAAAATTTGCGCACACTTTGGAATCTGTGGCCTTTAGGAGCCTGCAGAGGCTGGGACCCGGGCGTGGCACAAGGGCTCTACGGCGCCCCCTGGAACACAGTCAGAAATGTTGATGTATAGCTCACACATACTTGCACATATTCATATGAAACTCAGTACACATATACATCTCATCGTGCCAAACAACTTTCGTATTGCATGTCATAGGCTCCGCCCATCAGGAAGTCAGCTATTTAGAGTTATGTAAAAAGCGCATGCTCTGGAATTTGAAATACTTGTCATAGGTTTTTTTCTCGATTGCCGCCAAACTCGGTCAACATGATCTCAAGACACTGGGGATGAAAAATTGCCAGGGGATTTTTGATATCTCGAACGGTTTGCTCGTGGCGAGGCGTTGAAATTATGGCGAGAAATGAGAAACAGGAAGTGTCTAATACCGTCCACATACATTTCCTGATTTTAATCAAACTTCATCAGATTATTCGTTGTATGATGTCGATCGCATATATGTGACTATTAGGAGTCAAAGTTATAGCGCCACCAACTGGCAGAAGGAAGTGTGTCATTTTCAAAATGATTTGAATTCAGCATCTTATTATTACTCGATTTGCTTCAAACTTCATCAGAATAATGTTAAAACACAGCCGATATAAATCTGCAAGGGGGATATTGATATCTAAAAAATTGTTGGCGTGGCAACATGTCAAACTGGAATACTTCTCAGGTGATTTTGAGGCAAATAACATGCTTAGAATTTCACAAAACTCTGAACACACATCAGTATTTCTGATAGGAACTTAAATTGTGAATGGATTTTGGATAGCTTGAATGGTTTTGCCGTGGTGATTTTTTTAAATGACCTTACAAAGGGAATCATTATTGTATTTTTAAATTGCAGCTTCCAAACACGTCAAAGAATTTTTTCATACAGATGAAAAAGTCATTCTGAGGAAATATGCATAGTTTCACGACTTTACAACACTGTATGGATAACAGAAAATTAAAAAACTGTCAGACATCTCATCTCACGCTGTCCCTCTGTTTGAGTATATGTGCTTCAGACTTCCATTGTCTGAGAGAAATTGCGCCCCTACAGGTTCAATTCCCGAACTTTTACTTTCACTTTTAAATCGGTTAAAAATACAAACAAATACTTAGATTTAATTCACACTGACAAGCTAAACCAACATATCTGATTATTACCGGTTCAGGGCTCATGGATAAATTATTTCTGGCCAGAGATATGTGAGAAATAGGAGAGATGAATCACCGCTGTGACCACGAGCGTCTGGAGTAAAGAGCTCAGAAAAAACGAATTTATTCCTGTTTCAAAGCTTTTAAAAATAAATTATTACAGCGATATCACACAATCAACCAATTAGAACACACCAAGAGCTAAATTCAGATGTTTTTGAACTGTTTGTGTGAAAATGAAATATTTGTGGCTGCCTATCTGAAATCACCGCCTCCGAAAAGCGCGTACAGTGTCCAGCTCAAAACAAACGAATTTATTCTTGTTTAAGAGCTTTTTTAAATAAAATATTACCACAAATGCACACAATAAACCCATTGTAACACAACAAGAGCTAAATGCAGGTGTTTGTGACCCGTTTAAGTGTGCAAGACTATTTGAAAGCGCGACTGGCAGAATAACATATATCTCTCGAGCTGCAGGATTCTGGCTTTCGTCGTACGAACGAACACATCACGGAAAAGATTATTTCAAAATACATAATAGCTTGGTGAATATAAACGAAAACAGCCACGTGAACATAAACTGGATCTACTGGATTTGAATATTAAAGTGACCACATTTACCACTTGTTTCTGTCTTCAATTTTAATCTATATAAAAAAGGAAACTCATTCGACTTGCCTGCTTTTTTAATGTGTGCGTATTTATTTATTTATCTTTTTTTACATTTTGTATAATTTCATAGTTTGTGTATTACAATTATAAAAACAAAAATAAAATTAGCCACTCACATAGAAATAGCTTAGGCCTTAACCTTTTTCTGACAGTTTTAGGGATTTTAAAAAATCCTAAAAAAACCTTATTTGTGCTGCAAATAATAATTTCAAACTCATTTGATGCTGACCTATGACATCCTGTGACATTATATTTATTTTAATTTACATAATCTCATGGATGTAACAGTAAATCTGTTCAGCTCACAGATCAATACTAAGCTGTAATGCAAGCAGAACTTTCACAAATGCTTATGAGTCATTTAAGGATTTGATAACACTGTAAAATAATGTCTAATTTGTTAACATTAGCAAATTCATTGATAACACTTTATAATAACTGCACTCATTAGTAAATAGTCAGTTCATGCTTTATAAAGCCTTGTCCCAATATTAATAGTCAGTAGTAAGCAGTTTATAAATACAGCTATAAATAGCTTGTCCTTGGTTTATAAGCACATTTATTAAAAAGGAGAGTAAAGGGTCAGTTATCTTCCTATGAAAAATAAAAGATAAAAATAAACAAACAACAACAACACAGATTGATACAGAACTCAGAAATTTTATTGTGGATTTATGATAAAATCAGCCTGTAAATGAATTCATACTCCTCATACTACTCCATACTCCTTTTTCAACATGATGCCAATATACTGAGATGTTAAATTGTGAATGGGTTTAGGATAGCTTAAATGGTGTTGCCATAGAGATTTATTAAAGTAACATAAAAAATACAATAGTTATTTTACTATATCTTTAAAATTTTTCATTCTAACTCTTCATAATTTTTTATATAAGTAGAAGTCCTCTTTTGAAGGAAGCACAGTAAGTTTCATAGCTTTATTATTTTCAAGAGCCAGCATAAAATTAAAACTATCATAACTTATAAATCAAGCTTGCAATTCTTAGTACCTATAATGGCCACCAGAGGGAGCTATAGGATTACTTTTAAATAATTATTGGAGAAACGAGTATGATTTAAATAATTTATAGAAATCTTTCAAATAAAATAATATGTACTTTAGGAATTTTACTGATAAAATGACCCTCACTTAATTAGAATAACAAGCTGAAGTATTGTGAACTGTATATTAAGAATAATTCTTAATAGGCTTTATGGACAGATACATTTTAAGTGACTCTTGAAGGTTCAGCACCACATCCTCTTTTACCACTGTTTAAAGAATTAATCTTACAGAACAGGTGTGAATGAATTTTGGATAGCTTGAATGGTTTTGTCGTGGTGATTTTTTGAAATAATAGTAAAAAAGGAACCAGTAAAAAAAAGTGCAGCTTCTAAACACTTCAAAAAAATGTACACATAGAAGACAAGTCATTCTGAGGAAATATGCATAGTTTCATGACTATACAACATTATATGGATGACAGAAAATTAAAAAAACATACATCTGATGTCACTCTGTCCCTCTGTCACTGTGTGTGTGTGTTTGTGTGTGTTTTAAGTGAATTGGTGTGAAACTATCAGTGAGCATTTAGTCTCCAGCGCCAACATTTTACAGAACTGCCACTTTCCTGGAGTCTCAGAATTACAATGTGTCAGGTTCTGAGAGATCTAAGATTCCAAAAAAATATTTAATTAGAATACCATGAAGTATTGTGAAATACTATATATTAAGACTTTATATATAGGCTTAATGAACAGATTAGACTGACTCGTGAAGGACCAGCACCACCTCCTCTTGTTTGATGGTTTGAGGAATATATCTTCCAGAATCCGGGATTAAGATTTAGGAGCTCATTTTTATTCCACCTCCTTTCCTGAAAGTCTGTCTTGCAGAATTGACTAAAAATTAATCTTCACATTAATTCCTAATTCTTTAGCAATTCTTTTGTCAGTTCTTCTTGACCTGTTTTTCTCTTCCAGCTTTCCTGGACTATTGTATAGCACTCATAAATGATTAAATAAAAAATAATGGTAGTTATTAAGATTTATATGGTTTGGAATTGGTAAAATGTGCTTGGAAAAAAATCACAATAAAACAATGTTTTAATGTTTAAGTTTGGAATATTAACTGACATGAATGAATGCTATATAAATATTGTTCATGTTAACATAATGTTTATAAATGAAATCTTATTGTAAAGTGTTACTAAAGTTATATATATATATATATATATATATATATATATATATATATATATATATATATATATATATATATATTAGGGGTGTAACGGTTCACAAAATTCACGGTTCGGTTCGATACGATACACTGATGTCACGGTTCGGTTCGGTTCGATACGTTTTAGATACAGCAAAATGTAAAAACATCTCAACTTTTCAGAATGCCGCAAGCGCACCGCGGGTCATGTGACAAGAACCAACCAATCAGCTTCATCCTTTCCCGTAACAACGTTGAGAGCTCAGCCAAGATGAAGGAACAGCTGATCATAGTTGTATATGGATTGCAATTTTGAAATAAATTCAGTAGCAGAGCTACTGCAAGCGATTTTTAGAGCTGCAAATCCATTTATCCTTCGCTGAAATTTCCGCGTCTCATGGAGAGAGCACGTCATTGTTGCTTAGCAAAGACAGACGCCTCATGAGCATACCTGTCAAGTTTTGGATTTGAAAATAAGGGAAATTTTCCAGCGCCCATTGCGAGCAGTCCCACCACCCCAACAAAGCTCCAGTATCCCTTACATTTTGAGACAGGTGTTATAGCCCAAATTAAAACACAAAAGGGTATATATGAAGAGCATTTATTTAAAGGCTTATTTGCATATTTTCTGTTAATTTAACATTGCTTGTCTTTACATTTACATTTTATTTTAATTCATTCTTTTCATTTCATATTGCTTTCCTTTAATAGTTTTTCTTTTCATTTCACATAACTTTTCTTTTACTCTTTTAGTGAGTTGTTGTACCAATTTGTTGCATTCTTTAAAAAAGTAAATTCGCTGTCTCATTTATCACGGTATTTACACATGGGTTTTGGTTTTTTGGCAGGTGTGCCTTCACTCTCTATCGTAGCATCCATTATCTGTCTCTGTTTTTTCTTTTGTTGTTGTTGTTTTTCCCACGTTATAACTCATGTCATCTGACCTCACACACCCCTCGCGACAGGCTACTACAGGTGGGAGTTATCGCGAGACTAGAGCTCAGATTGGGAATGGTTTTATTATTATTATTTTATTAATAACGCAGGTAAAAAAAAATAAATAAATAAAAATACGGGAGATTTACGGGAAAATACTAATACGGGAGGACGGCGGGAAAGAAGGGTAAAATACGTGACTTTCCCGGCCAAAACGGGATACTTGACAGGTATGCTCATGAGCGCTTCTGCCCGAGCGCTTTGGAAAGGAGGAGAAAGACGCGCTTAGCGTTTTCCATGCGTTTTTAGGCACGATATGTGAACGGCCCCTAAGGCGCTCGCTCACTCAGCACGCGCTGAAGGCTCGTTGCAAAATGTCTAATGCATTTAACAGACCAGAAATATAAGATCCTAAAATAACCAACAGGTCTGGTGTTTGGGTTGGATTCCCTGTAAGCTATAGTGTCTAAATGCTGCAGGGATAGTTTGCTGCGTGCATGTTTCTCCTTTTTTTCGTCTTTTCCCAGATAGTACTGACGCATATATCCCAGATATTCCCGCTGGGTTTTTTTTTTTTTTTTTTTTTTTTGTAATCCCGCTGGTGTACCCTGTCATGTTGCAGATGCGACATACCGTTGTTTTTTTTATCCACCACTCTCTTGCCATCACCATTATAGCTTAAAGGGAATCCAAAGTGCACCCAAACACCAGACCTGTTGGTTATTGGAGGATCTTCTCATTTCTGGTCTGTTAAACGCATTGGCTATTTTGCAACGAGCCTTCAGCGCGTACTGAGTGAGCGAGCGCCTGCTGAGTAGCCTAACATAAACATATAAGATGGTGTTTTTTTCTTCTTCGGGAGTGTCAGGGGCGTTGCCTGTTATGTTGTTTGGGTTATTGGGCTACCTTGTTGAACGCATATCATTATATTTCTTTCTCTCTCTTTTTTTTTTTTTCAAATATAATTAATTACTCCAACGAACCGTTCGGTATACATAATGCGTACCGCGTACCGAACCGAAAGCGTCGTACCGAACGGTTCAATACGAATACGCGTATCGTTACACCCCTAATATATATATATATATATATTGTTCTGTGAATGTGATTTTAAAGTCTAGATGATTCGGATTAACCCTTTAACTGCCATATCAAGTTCAAGTTCAATTTATTTGTATAGCGCATTTACAACAGCCTCCTGGCTGACCAAAGTGCTTTAACATAAGAGCAAGAATATTACACATACATAAAAATAGACCAGACAAAAAATTTAAAACCACCCATTTCAAAATGTAGCATAACACAGTAGTCAGTACACTAAGGAAAATAAAAAAAGTTTTTAGCAAAGATTTAAAAATAGACAAGGAAGGGGCCAGTCTGATCTCTAAAGGCAGGGTATTCCAGAGTCGTGGCCCAGCCACTGCAAATGCACGCTCCCCTCTACGCTCCCCTCTATCCTTTAAAACCTCACTGCCTGAGGGATATTGTGAATGCATGTGCCCGCTGGGCACAGTTTACCTGATGCCACAGGGGTGGTGATGGCATTGGTGGCTTGAGCCCGCCATCGCTGCTTGCAGCTATATTTAGGGCTCAAGCCTGGAGGGCGAGAGCCCTATTGTTTTCCTTAGGATTATTATTTTTTTTTTTTTCTTTATTCTTCTAATTTTTTTCTAAGGTTTCGGGGGCTTTTGGGGTCCTTAACATGCTCAAAAACTCTTGAAAATTGGCACACACCTTGGAACCTGCGGCCATTAGGGCCGGGCAGAGTCTGATACACGGGCGTGGCACAGGGGCTCTACAGCGCCCCCTGTAGTACCGAGGGCCATATATCATGCATACTTGCACGCATAGATATGAAACTTGGTACATATATATAACTCATCAAACCAAACAACTTTCACACTGCATGTCATAAGCTCCGCCCAACAGGAAGTTGGCTATTTAGGGTTTTATGAAAAACACATGCTCTGGAATTTGATATACTCCTCTGAGGAACTCCACCCGTTCACCACAAAACTCGGTGAACACGATCTCAAGACATTGGGGATGCTAAATTGCGAAGAGATTTTTGATATCTCGAATGGTTTGCCCGTGGCGAGGCGTTGAAATTATGGCGAGAAATGAGAAACAGGAAATGTATAATAACATCCACATACATTTCCTGATTTTGATCAAACTTAATTGGTTTGTTCGTTGTATGATACCGATCGTATATATGTGACTATTAGGAGTCAAAGTTATAGCGCCACCAACTGGCAGCAGGAAGTGAATCATTTTCAGAACGCTTTGAATTCAGCATCTTATTTTTACTTGATTTGCTTCAAACTTCATCAGAATAATGACAAAACACAGCCGAAGAAAATCTGTCGTGGGGATATTTATATCTAATATAGTGTTGCCATGGCAACGTGTCAAACTTGAATGTTCTGTTCTGGTGATTTTTAGGCAGATAACTAGCTCAGATTTACATGAAACTCGAAACAGATATCAGTATTAAAGATAGCTAGACCATGGCAAAAGCTTTTAAAAGGGCGTGGAAGAGGCACTCTATAGCGCCACCTTTTGTCAAAAGTGGGGGGGTTAGTTTTAGCTACAGACACCAAACTTGGTACATAAATTGTTCTTATCAAGACGGACAACTTTCTAATTCGCAGTCATAAGCTACGACCAACAGGAAGTTGGCTATTTTGACTTGAATATGGATTTTGGGGAATTTTCTTTTGTGAATTAATGCATACTCCTCCCAGGGGAAGTACACTATACACACCAAACTTTGTCTACATTTAAGAAAAAACATTGAGGAACTTAAATTGCGAATGAATTTTGGATAGCTTGAACGGTTTTGTCGTGGTGATTTTTTGAAATAACAGTAAAAAGTGAAACATTAATCGTCTTGTATTTTTAAATTGCAGTTTCCAAACCTTTAAAAAACATTTTTCATTTAGAAAACCAGTGATTCTGAGGAAATATGCATAGTTTCATGACTTTACAGCACTGTATGATTAAAAGAAAATTAAAAAACTGTCAGACATCTGATCTCACTCTGTCACTCTGTGTGATGAATGTGTGTGTGCTGACTGTGTGTGTGTGTGTGTGTGTGTGTGTGAGTGAGTGGGGGAGAGGTGTGAGGTGTAAGGTGAGTGGCAGACAAGACAGGGAGAGAGAGAGGGACTTAAACATCTCTTTAATCACAAGAACAAAAATATTATTTTAAATTGTAATTTTTTTTGTTGTTGTTGCTAATTGTGCTGTTTTCATTACAGCTTAAGAAATATCTTAGGCCTTATCCTTTTCTGACAGTTTCAGGGATTAAAAAAAATCTAAAAATACTTATTTTAGCTGCAAATAATAATTTCAAACTCATTTGATACTGACCTCTGACACCCTGACAACCTGTGACGTAATAGTCATTATTAAGCAGTAATACATCTATAAATAAATTGTTCTTGGTTTAAAAGCACATATATTACAAAATAGATTAAAGTCTCGGTTGTCTTATAAAATAAATGAATAAACACAACCCAGTTTGATTCAGAATTCAGAAATATTTATTTCGAGATGCAATAAAAGGAAACTGTACACTTGAATAGCTTTTGAGCGATTATTGAAGGATTAGCATCACCTCCTCTTGTACGATGGTTTGAGGAATATATCTTCCAGATAGTACCGCCGCTCCCTATATGCATAGTATGCAGTTTTCGTAGGGCACCAACTCCCAGAGGGGGCACCATCCCAGTTGCTCAAAAAAAACAAAAAAAAAAACATGCGCCATTCTCCCATCTGTGCTCGCGACCGCTCACACCTCATGTTTGCGGCTGAATGTTCGTAATTGATGGATGGACATCTATGCCTGGGTATAGGACATCAGCAATCAGGCACAGAGAAAAGAAAACTAAAGAAAAAAAAAACAGGCATAAAGTTGTCTTGACATTGGACATTCGAGAGTCTCAAATTTAGGGCCGGTCTCTAAAGTTACATGTGATATTGTTATACACTTTTCTAACGTCAGTAGCATTTGAAGAGAATGACTTACAGTCATAAAAACAACTGTAATTGTTCATCTAGGTGACAGCTATAATGCACAATTAATTTGAATGTTTGATATTTATTACAACAAACTGTAAGTCATATGTAAATTATGCTACTTTTTCACATGGGCTCAAATGCAAATTTGAAGCTCAATAGCATTTGTGTAAATGCATTGGTAAAACTTTATAATAACTGCACTCATTAGCTAAGCATTAGTAAATAGTTCATGATTACAAAGCCTTTTCCCTTAATAATAGTCATTATTAAGCAGTAATACATCTATAAATAAATATAAAAATAAAGTGTTACTAAAGTTATATATATTGTTCTGTGTATGTGATTTCAAAGTCTAGATTGGTCGGATTAACCCTTTAACTGCCGCATCCCTTTAAACTTGATTGTCAGAGGGTTACTGTAAATGCTTATGCCCGGTGGGCACAGTTTTCCCGATGCCACCGGGGTGGCGTTGCACTGACGGGTTTAGGGTTTAGGTTATTTAGGGTTTAGTATTCAAATTTTTCGTCAAAGTTGTGGGGGCTTTTGGGGTCCTTAACATACTCAAAAACTCTTGAAAATTTGCGCACACTTTGGAATCTGTGGCCTTTAGGAGCCTGCAGAGGCTGGGACCCGGGCGTGGCACAGGGGCTCTACGGCGCCCCCTGGAACACAGTCAGAAATGTTGATGTATAGCTCACACATACTTGCACATATTCATATGAAACTCAGTACACATATAGATCTCATCGTGCCGAACAACTTTCGTATTGCATGTCATAGGCTCCACCCAACAGCAAGTCAGCTATTTAGAGTTATGTAAAAAGCGCATGCTCTGGAATTTGAAATACTTGTCATAGGTTTTTTTCTCGATTGCCGCCAAACTCGGTCAACATGATCTCAAGACACTGGGGATGAAAAATTGCCAGGGGATTTTTGATATCTCGAACGGTTTGCTCGTGGCGAGGCGTTGAAATTATGGCAAGAAATGAGAAACAGGAAGTGTCTAATACCGTCCACATACATTTCCTGATTTTAATCAAACTTCATCAGATTATTCGTTGTATGATGTCGATCGCATATATGTGACTATTAGGAGTCAAAGTTATAGCGCCACCAACTGGCAGAAGGAAGTGTGTCATTTTCAAAATGATTTGAATTCAGCATCTTATTATTACTCGATTTGCTTCAAACTTCATCAGAATAATGTTAAAACACAGCCGATATAAATCTGCAAGGGGGATATTGATATCTAAAAAATTGTTGGCGTGGCAACATGTCAAACTGGAATACTTCTCAGGTGATTTTGAGGCAAATAACATACTTAGAATTTCACAAAACTCTGAACACACATCAGTATTTCTGATAGGAACTTAAATTGTGAATGGATTTTGGATAGCTTGAATGGTTTTGCCGTGGTGATTTTTTTAAATGACCTTACAAAGGGAATCATTATTGTATTTTTAAATTGCAGCTTCCAAACACGTCAAAGAATTTTTTCATACAGATGAAAAAGTCATTCTGAGGAAATATGCATAGTTTCACGACTTTACAACACTGTATGGATAACAGAAAATTAAAAAACTGTCAGACATCTCATCTCACTCTGTCCCTCTGTTTGAGTATATGTGCTTCAGACTTCCATTGTCTGAGAGAAATTGCGCCCCTACAGGTTCAATTCCCGAACTTTTACTTTCACTTTTAAATCGGTTAAAAATACAAACAAATACTTAAATTTAATTCACACTGACAAGCTAAACCAACATATCTGATTATTACCGGTTCAGGGCTCATGGATAAATTATTTCTGGCCAGAGATACGTGAGAAATAGGAGAGATGAATCACTGCTGTGGCCACGAGCGTCTGGAGTAAAGAGCTCAGAAAAAACGAATTTATTCCTGTTTTAAAGCTTTTAAAAATAAATTATTACAGCGATATCACACAATCAACCAATTAGAACACACCAAGAGCTAAATTCAGATGTTTTTGAACTGTTTGTGTGAAAATGAAATATTTGTGGCTGCCTATCTGAAATCACGCCTCCGATCAGCGCGTACAGTGTCGAGCTCAAAACAAACGAATTTATTCTCGTTTAAGAGCTTTTTTAAATAAAATATTACCACAAATGCACACAATAAACCCATTGTAACACTACAAGAGCTAAATGCAGGTGTTTGTGACCTGTTTAAGTGTGCAAGACTATTTGAAAGCGCGACTGGCAGAATAACATATCTCTCGAGCTGCAGGTTTCTGTCTTTCGTCGTACGAACGAACACATCACGGACAAGATTATTTCAAAATACATAATAGCTTGGCGAATATAAACGAAAACAGCCACGTGAACATAAACTGGATCTACTGGATTTGAATATTAAAGTGACCACATTTACCACTTGCTTCTGTCTTCAATTTTAATCTATATAAAAAAGGAAACTCATTCGACTTGGCTGCTTTTTTAATGTGTGCGTATTTATTTATTTACCTTTTTATACATTTTGTATAATTTCATAGTTTGTGTATTACAATTATGAAAACAAAAATAAATTTAGCCACTCACATAGAAATAGCTTAGGCCTTAACCTTTTTCTGTCAGTTTTAGGGATTTTTAAAAATCCTAAAAAAAACTTATTTGTGCTGCAAATAATAATTTCAAACTCATTTGATACTGACCTATGACATCCTGTGACATTATATTTATTTGAATTTACATAATCTCATAGATGTAACAGTAAATCTGTTCAGCTCACAGATCAATACTAAGCTGTAATGCAAGCAGAACTTTCACAAATGCTTATGAGTCATTTAAGGATTTGATAACACTGTAAAATAATGTCTAATTTGTTAACATTAGCAAATTCATTGATAACACTTTATAATAACTGCACTCATTAGTAAATAGTCAGTTCATGCTTTATAAAGCCTTGTCCCAATATTAATAGTCAGTAGTAAGCAGTTTATAAATACAGCTATAAATAGCTTGTCCTTGGTTTATAAGCACATTTATTAAAAAGGAGAGTAAAGGGTCAGTTATCTTCCTATGAAAAATAAAAGATAAAAATAAACAAACAACAACACAGATTGATACAGAACTCAGAAATTTGATTGTGGATTTATGATAAAATCAGCCTGTAAATGAATTCATACTCCTCCTCATACTACTCCATACTCCTTTTTCAACATGATGCCAATATACTGAGATGTTAAATTGTGAATGGGTTTAGGATAGCTTAAATGGTGTTGCCATAGAGATGTATTAAAGTAACATAAAAAATACAATAGTTATTTTACTATATCTTTAAAATTTTTCATTCTAACTCTTCATAATTTTTTATATAAGTAGAAGTCCTCATTTGAAGGAAGCACAGTAAGTTTCATAGCTTTATCATTTTCAAGAGCCAGCATAAAATTAAAACTATCATAACTTATAAATCAAGCTGGCAATTCTTAGTACCTATAATGGCCACCACAGGGAGCTATAGGATTACTTTTAAATAATTATTGGAGAAACGAGTATGATTTAAATAATTTATAGAAATCTTTCAAATAAAATAATATGTATTTTAGGAATTTTACTGATAAAATGACCCTCACTTAATTAAAATAACAAGCTGAAGTATTGTGAACTGTATATTAAGAATAATTCTTAATAGGCTTTATGGACAGATACGTTTTAAGTGACTCTTGAAGGTTCAGCACCACATCCTCTTTTACCACTGTTTAAAGAATTAATCTTACAGAACAGGTGTGAATGAATTTTGGATAGCTTGAATGGTTTTGTCGTGGTGATTTTTTGAAATAATAGTAAAAAAGGAACCAGTAAAAAAAAGTGCAGCTTCTAAACACTTCAAAAAAATGTACACATAGAAGACAAGTCATTCTGAGGAAATATGCATAGTTTCATGACTATACAACACTATATGGATGATAGAAAATTAAAAAACTATCATACATCTGATGTCACTCTGTCCCTCTGTCACAGTGGGTAATGTGTATGTGTGTGTGTGTGTGTGTGTGTGTTAAGTGAATTAGGTGTGAAACTATCAGTGAGCATTTAGTCTCCAGCGCCAACATTTTACAGAACTGCCACTTTCCTGGAGTCTCAGAATTACAATGTGTCAGGTTCTGAGAGATCTAAGATTCCAAAAAATTATTTAATTAGAATACCATGAAGTATTGTGAAATACTATATATTAAGACTTTATATACAGGCTTAATGAACAGATTAGAGTGACTCGTGAAGGACCAGCAGCACCTCCTCTTGTTCGATGGTTTGAGGAATATATCTTCCAGAATCTGGGATTAAGATTTAGGAGCTCATTTTTATTCCACCTCCTTTCCTGAAAGTCTGTCTTGCAGAATTGACTAAAAATTGATCTTCACATTAATTCCTAATTCTTTTGCAATTCTTTTGTCAGTTCTTCTTGACCTGTTTTTCTCTTCCAGCTTTCCTGGACTATTGTATAGCACTCATAAATGATTAAATAAAAAATAATGGTAGTTATTAAGATTGATATGGTTTGGAATTGGTAAAATGTGCTTGGAAAAAAATCACAATAAAACAATGTTTTAATGTTTAAGTTTGGAATATTAACTGACATGAATGAATTCTATATAAATATTATTCATGTTAACATAATGTTTATAAATGAAATCTTATTGTAAAGTGTTACTAAAGTTATATATATATATATATATATATATATATATATATATATATATATATATATATAGTTCTGTGAATGTGATTTTAAAGTCTAGATGATTCGGATTAACCCTTTAACTGCCATATCCCTTAAAACTTCACTGCCAGAGGGATATTGTGAATGCATGTGCCCGCTGGGCACAGTTTACCTGATGCCACCGGGGTGGCGATGGCATTGGTGGCTTGAGCCCGCCATCGCTGCTTGCAGCTATATTTAGGGCCCGAGCACCGAAGGTGTGAGGACCCTATTGTATCTGCTCTGTTTATTATTATTATTATTATTTTTCTTCTCCCCAATGAATCGCGTTTTTGAAGGCCTAAACATACTCAAAAAGTCAGGAAAATTTGCACACACCTCCGAACTGGTGAAAATTTACGTCTGATATGGGTTTCAGAAGTGGGCGTGGCAAAATGGCTCGACAGCGCCACCTATACATGTTCAGCGGTGTGCGCCTCGAGCTACGTTTCACGCACATGTCTGAAAATCGGTAAACACATGTAAGACACCAAGACCTACAAAAAAGACTGGTTATTTTTAATATTATGAGCAAATTTTTTGTCATTTTTGCCATTTCCATGCATTGTATTTTAACGAACTCCTCCTAGAGATTAATTCAGATCAACACCAAATTTGGTATGCCTAATCTAAAGGCCATTGAGATGTTAAATTGCGAAGATCTTGAGTTTTCGTTGAAGGGCGTGTCCGTGGCGGCCTGGCGAATTTTGATGATTCGCCATGAAAAATGAAGTAGCTATAACTCAGACATACAATGTCCAATCAGCCCCAAACTTCACATGTTTGATGTGACTCCAAACCTGAACAGATTGACATGCCCATATTCAGTTATAGTCATAGCGCCACCTATTGGCAACAGGAAGTGACATATTTTACGCTTTGATGAACTACTCCTAGAAATTTTTTGACATCAATGTCTTTTTTGTGGTCAGTCTAATCTAAAGGCCTGTGCGATGTTCAGTTGTGAAGATCTTGAGTTTTCGTTAAAAGGCGTGTCCACGGCGCCATGGCAAAGTTCGATGTCTCGCCATGGGAATAAAAGATGTTATAACTCAGGCATAAAATGTCCGATCTTCCCCAAACTTCACATGTGTGATAAGAGTCCTGGCCTGAACACATCTGAAGGCCAATATTCCATCGGGTATGGCAAAATGGCTCTATAGCGCCACCTATACACTTTCAACGGAGTGTGCCTCGAGCTATGTTTCACGTACATGTACAAAAATCGGTACACACATGTAACACACCAATACCTACAAAAAAGTATCTTGGTACGAAATCCGAATCCCAACAGGAAGTCGGTTATTTAGAATTTTCTCTGCAAAATTGGCGTTGTTTTTGCCATTTTCAGGGGTTGTACTTTAACGAACTCCTCCTAGAGATTTATTCAGATCAACACCAAACTTGGTCAGTGTAATCTAAAGGCCTTTGTGATGTTAAATTGCGAAGATCTTGAGGTTTCGTTAAAGGGCGTGTCCATGGTGGCCTGCCAAATTTCGATGTTTCGCCATGAAAAAGGAAGTTGCTGTAACTCAGACATACAATGTCCAATCTGCCCCAAACTTCACATGTTAGATAAGACTTCTGCCCTTAACAGATCTACATGCCCATTTTCAGTGATAGTCATAGCGCCACCTGCTGGCAACAGGAAGTGACATGTTTTAGGCTGCGACAAACTACTCCTAGAATTTTTTTGAGATTAAAGTATTTTTTGTATTCAGTCTAATCTAAAGGCCTGTGCAATTTTAACTTGTGGAGATCTTGAGTTTTTGTTAAAGGGCGTGTCCATGGCGCCATGACAAATTTTGATGTCTCGCCACAGCAAGAGAAGTTGTTGTAACTCAGGCATAATTTGTTCGATCTTCCCCAAACTTCACATGTTCGATGGGAGTCCTGCCCGGAACACATTTGAAGGGCCATATTCCATTATAATGATAGCACCACCTGCTGGCACCAGGAAGATTGGCACATGTGGAATAAATGTTGATATTTTCCACTTATATTTATGAGTTTGAATGCATATTTCTCACCGTTCACCAATTTACTAAGGCCACTCACTGCCGGTGAGCCCGGGTGCGAGGGCCCGTTCATCGCTGCTTGCAGCTTTAATTAGGGCCCGAGCACCGATGGTGTGAGGACCCTCTTGTATCTGCTTTGTTTATTATTATTATTATTATTATTATTATTATTATTATTCTTCTTCTTCTTCTTCTCCCGAATGAATCGCATTTTTGAGGGCTTTAACATGCTCAAAAAGTCATGAAACTTTGCACACGCGTCAAACCTGGTGAAAATTTTCGTGTGATATAGGATTCAGAAGAGGGTGTGGCAAAATGGCTCGACAGCGCCACCTATACCAAGAAAATCAACAGCCTTCAAGCTATGTTTCACGTACATGCACGAAAATTGGCACACATATGTAACACACCAATACCTACAAAAAAGACTCTTGGAGCGAAATTCTAAACCCAACAGGAAGTCGGTTATTTTTAATATTATGAGCATTTTTTGTGTAATTTTGGTCATTTCCATGTGTTGTATTTTAACGAACTCCTCCTAGAGATTTCTTCAAATCAACACCAAATTTGGTATGCCTAATCTAAAGGCCTTTGCGATGTTAAATTGCGAAGATCTTGAGTTTTCGTTGAAGGGCGTGTCCGTGGCGGCCTGGCGAATTTCGATGATTCGCCATGAAAAATGAAGTTGCTATAACTCACACATACAATGTCCAATCTGCCCCAAACATCACATGTTTGATGAGACTCCGAACCTGAACAGATTGACATGCCCATATTCAGTTATAGTCATAGCGCCACCTATTGGCAACAGGAAGTGACATATTTTACGCTGCGACGAACTACTCCTAGAAATTTTATGACATCAATGTCTTTTTTGTGGTCAGTCTAATCTAAAGGCCTGTGCCATGTTCAGTTGTGAAGATCTTGAATTTTCGTTAAAAGGCTTGTTCATGGCGCCGCGACGAAGTTCGATGTCTCGCCATGGGAATAAAAGATGTTATAACTCAGGCATAAAATGTCCGATCTTCCCCAAACTTCACATGTGTGATAAGAGTCCTGGCCTGAACAGATCTGCAGGCCAATATTCCACCGGGTGTGGCAGAATGGCTCGATAGCGCCACCTATACACTTTAAACGGAGTGCGCCTCGAGCTATGTTTCATGTACATGTACAAAAATTGGTACACACATGTAACACTCCAATACCTACAAAAAAGTCTCTTGGTACGAAATCCGGATCCCAACAGGAAGTCGGTTATTTAGAATTTTCCCTTCAAAATTGGTGTTGTTTTTGCCATTTTCAGGGGTTGTACTTTAACGAACTCCTCCTAGAGATTTATTCAGATCAACACCAAACTTCTTCAATGTAATCTAAAGGCCTTTGTGATGTTAAATTGCGAAGATCTTGAGGTTTCGTTAAAGGGCGTGTCCATGGCGGCCTGCCAAATTTCGATGTTTCGCCATGAAAAAAGACGTTGCTGTAACTCAGACATACAATGTCCAATCTGCCCCAAACTTCACATGTTAGATAAGACTTCTGCCCTTAACAGATCTACATGCCCATTTTCAGTTATAGTCATAGCGCCACCTGCTGGCAACAGGAAGTGACATGTTTTACGCTGCGACAAACTACTCCTAGAATTTTTTTGAGATTAAAGTATTTTTTGTATTCAGTCTAATCTAAAGGCCTGTGCAATGTTAACTTGTGGAGATCTTGAGTTTTTGTTAAAGGGCGTGTAAATGGAGCCATGACAAATTTTGATGTCTCGCCACAGCAAGAGAAGTTGTTGTAACTCAGGCATAAAATGTTCAATCCTCCCCAAACCTCACATGTTCGATAAAAGTCCTGCCCTGAACACATCTGAAGGCCAATATTCCATTATAATGATAGCGCCACCTGCTGGCAACAGGAAGATTGGCACATATATGGAATAAACATTGATATATTCTACTTATATTTATGAGTTTAAACGCATATTTCTCACCGTTCACCTATTAACTAAAGCCACTCGCTGCCGGTGAGCCCGGGTGCGAGGGCCCGTTCATCGCTGCTTGCAGCTTTAATTATTATTATTCTTCTTCTTCTCCCGAATGAATCGCATTTTTGAGGGCTTTAACATGCTCAAAAAGTCATGAAACTTTGCACACGCGTCAAACCTGTTGAAAATTTTCGTCTGATATAGGATTCAGAAGAGGGTGTGGCAAAATGGCTCGACAGCGCCACCTATACCAAGAAAATCAACAGCCTTCCAGCTGTGTTTCACGTACATGCACGAAAATTGGCACACATATGTAACACACCAATACCTACAAAAAAGACTCTTGGAGCGAAATTCTAAACCCAACAGGAAGTCCGTTATTTTTAATATTATGAGCATATTTTGTGTAATTTTGGTCATTTCCATGTGTTGTATTTTAACGAACTCCTCCTAGAGAGTTCTTCAAATCAACACCAAATTTGGTATGCCTAATCTAAAGGCCTTTGCGATGTTAAATTGCGAAGATCTTGAGTTTTCGTTGAAGGGCGTGTCCGTGGCGGCCTGGCGAATTTCGATGATTCGCCATGAAAAATGAAGTTTCTATAACTCACACATACAATGTCCAATCTGCCCCAAACTTCACATGTTTGATGAGACTCCGAAGCTGAACAGATTGACATGCCCATATTCAGTTATAGTCATAGCGCCACCTATTGGCAACAGGAAGTGACATATTTTACGCTGCGACGAACTACTCCTAGAAATTTTATGACATCAATGTCTTTTTTGTGGTCAGTCTAATCTAAAGGCCTGTGCGATGTTCAGTTGTGAAGATCTTGAGTTTTCGTTGAAAGGCTTGTTCATGGCGCCACGACGAAGTTCGATGTCTCGCCATGGGAATAAAAGATGTTATAACTCAGGCATAAAATGTCCAATCTTCCCCAAACTTCACATGTGTGATAAGAGTCCTGGCCTGAACAGATCTGCAGGCCAATATTCCACCGGGTGTGGCAGAATGGCTCTATAGCGCCACCTATACACTTTCAACGGAGTGCGCCTCGAGCTATGTTTCACATACATGTACAAAAATTGGTACACACATGTAACACTCCAATACCTACAAAAAAGTCTCTTGGTACGAAATCCGGATCCCAACAGGAAGTCGGTTATTTTGAATTTTCCCTTCAAAATTGGTGTTGTTTTTGCCATTTTCAGGGGTTGTACTTTAACGAACTCCTGCTAGAGATTTATTCAGATCAACACCAAACTTGGTCAGCGTAATCTAAAGCCCTTTGCGATAATAAATTGCGAAGGACTTGAGGTTTCGTTAAAGGGCGGGTCCATGGCGGCCTGACAAATTTCGATGTTTCGCCATGAAAAAGGAAGTTGCTGTAACTCAGACATACAATGTCCAATCTGCCCCAAACTTCACATGTTGGATAAGACTCTTGACCTGAACAGATCTACATGCCAATATTCAGTTATAGTCATAGCGCCACCTATTGGCAACAGGAAGTTACATATTTTACACTGCGACAAACTACTCCTAGAAATTTTATGACATCAATGTCTTTTTTTGTGGTCAGTCTAATCTAAAGACCTGTGTGATGTTTAGTTGTGAAGATCTTGAGTTTTTGTTAAAAGGTGTGTCCATGGCGCCGTGAGGAAGTTCGATGTCTCGCCATGGGAATAAAAGATGTTATAACTCAGGCATAAAATGTCCGATCTTGCCCAAACTTCACTTGTGTGATAAGGGTCCTGGCCTAAACAGATCTGAAGGCCAATATTCCATCGAGTGTGGCAAAATGGCTCGATAGCGCCACCTATACACTTTCAACGGAGTGCGTATACACTTTAAACGGAGTGCGCCTCGAGCTATGTTTCACGTACATGTACAAAAATCGGTACACACATGTAACACACCAATATCTACGAAAAAGTCTCTTGGTACAAAATCTGAATCCCAACAGGAAGTCAGTTATTTAGAATTTTCTCTGCACAATTAGTGTTGTTTTGGTCATTTTCAGGGGTTGGACTTTAACAAACTCCTCCTAGAGATTTATTCAGATCAACACCAAACTTGGTCAGTGTTATCTAAAGCCTTTTGCTATCTTAAATTGCGAAGATCTTGAGGTTTCGTTAAAGGGCGTGTCCATGGCAGCCTGACCAATTTTGATGTTTCGCCATGAAATAGGATGTTGTTGTAACTCAGGCATAAAATGTCCAATCCTCCCCAAACCTCACATGTTCGACAAAAGTCCTGCCCTGAACACATCTGAAGGCCAATATTCCACTATAATGATAGCGCCACCTGCTGGCAACAGGAAGATTGGCACATATATGGAATAAACATTGATATATTCTACTTATATTTATGAGTTTAAACGCATTTTTTTCTCACCGTTCACCTATTAAATAAAGCCACTCGCTGCCGGTGAGCCTGGGTGCGAGGGCCCGTTCATCGCTGCTTGCAGCTTTAATTATTATTATCATTCTTCTTCTCCCGAATGAATCGCATTTTTGAGGGCTTTAACATGCTCAAAATGTCATGAAACTTTGCACACGCGTCAAACCTGGTGAAAATTTTCGTCTGATATAGGATTCAGAAGAGGGTGTGGCAAAATGGCTCGACAGCGCCACCTATACTAAGAAAATCAACAGCCTTCCAGCTATGTTTCACATACATGCACGGAAATTGGCACACATATGTAACACACCAATACCTACAAAAAAGACTCTTGGACCAAAATTCTAAACCCAACAGGAAGTCGGTTATTTTTAATATTATGAGCAAATTTTGTGTAATTTTGGTCATTTCCATGTGTTGTATTTTAACGAACTCTTCCTAGAGATTTCTTCAAATCAACACCAAATTTGGTATGCCTAATCTAAAGTCCTTTGCGATATTAAATTGCGAAGATCTTGAGTTTTCGTTGAAGGGCGTGTCCGTGGCGGCCTGGCGAATTTCGATGATTCGCCACGAAAAATGAAGTTGCTATAACTCACACATACAATGTCCAATCTGCCCCAAACTTCACATGTTTGATGAAACTCTGAACCTGAACAGATTGACATGCCCATATTCAGTTATAGTCATAGCGCCACCTATTGGCAACAGGAAGTGTCATATTTTACACTGTGACGAACTACTAGAAATTTTTTGACATCAATGTCTTTTTTGTGGTCAGTCTAATCTAAAGGCCTGTGCGATGTTCAGTTGTGAAGATCTTGAGTTTTCGTTAAAAGGCGTGTCCACGACACCATGGCGAAGTTCGATGTATCGCCATGTGAATAAAAGATGTTATAACTCAGGCATAAAATGCCCGATCTTCCCCAAACTTAACATGTGTGATAAGAGTCCTGACCTGAACAGATCTGCAGGCCAATATTCCACCGGGTGTGGCAGAATGGCTCGATAGCGCCACCTATACACTTTCAACGGAGTGTGCCTCGAGCTATGTTTCACGTACATGTACAAAAATTGGTACACACATGTAACTCACCAATATCTACAAAAAAGTCTCTTGGTGCGAAATCCGAATCCCAACAGGAAGTCTGTTATTTTGAATTTTCCCTGCAAAATTGGTGTTGTTTTTGCCATTTTTAGGGGTTGTACTTTAACGAACTCCTCCTAGAGATTTATTCAGATCAACACCAAACTTGGTCAGTCTAATTTAAAGACCTGTGTGATGTTTAGTTGTGAAGATCTTGAGTTTTTGTTAAAAGGCGTGTCCATGGCGCCGTGACGAAGTTCGATGTCTCGTCATGGGAATAAAAGATGTTATAACTCAGGCATAAAGTGTCCGATCTTGCCCAAACTTCACATGTGTGATAAGGGTCCTGGCCTGAACAGATCTGAAGGCCAATATTCCATTGGGTGTGGCAAAATGGCTCGATAGCGCCACCTATAAACTTTCAAGGGAGTGCATATGCACATTCAATGGAGTGCGTCTTGAGCTATTTTTCACGTACATGTACAAAAATCGGTACACACATGTAACACACCAATACCTACAAAAAAGTCCCACGTTACGAAATCTGAATCCCATCAGGAAGTCGGTTATTTAGAATTTTCTCTGCAAAACTGGCGTTGTTTTTGCCATTTTCAGGGGTTGTACTTTAACAAACTACTCCTAGAGATATATTCAGATCAACACCAAACTTAGTCAGTTAAATCTAAAGCCATTTGCGATGTTAAATTGCGAAGGACTTGAGGTTTCGTTAAAGGGCGTGTCCATGGCGGCCTGACAAAATTCGATGTTTCGCCATGAAAAAGGAAGTTGCTGTTACTCAGACTTACAATGTCCAATCTGCCCCAAACTTCACATGTTAGATAAGACTTCTGCCCTTAACAGATCTACATGCCCATATTCAGTTATAGTCATAGCGCCACCTGCTGGTAACAGGAAGTGACATGTTGTATGCTGTGACAAACTACTCCTAGAATTTTTTTGAGATTAATGTATTTTTTGTAGTCAGTCTAATCTAAAGGCCTGTGAAATGTTAACTTGTGGAGATCTTGAGTTTTTGTTAAAGGGCATGTCCATGGCGTCATGACAAATTTTGATGTCTCGCCACAGCAAGAGAAGTTGTTGTAACTCAGGCATAATTTGTTCGATCTTCCCCAAACTTCACATGTTCGATAAGAGTCCTGCCCTGAACACATCTGAAGGCCAATAGTCCATTATAATGAGAGCACCACCTGCTGGCAACACAAAGATTGGCATAAATATGGAGTAAACTTTGATATATTCCACTTATATTTATGAGTTTAAAAGCATGTTTCTCACCATTCACCTATTTACTAAAGCCACTCGCTGCCGGTGAGCCCGTGTGCGAGGGCCCGTTCATCGCTGCTTGCAGCTTTAATTTATTATTATTTCTATATTCCACCATATCTGCCATCTCTATATTAGTCCATTTCTTGGAACATTTGTATTCATTTTTCTCTAAAACAACCTTCATACAGTTAACTTTATTGTTTTAGGGCTCCTGCACTTATCCTTTCTCAACACCAGCCACGCCCGTCTCTGTAACCTAATCACTCTCAAGTGATGGTCCAGGAGGGGAGAGCACCTCTTGCTCCACCCATGTAATACAACTTTAATGTGGAAACTTCCTCTTTTGCTCTCACTCCCACTGCGCTGGGCTCAGAAAATTTTCTCCCCTTTCACACAGACATCCAAAATGCAAAACTCTATTATAGATCTTGGTTCAATCTTTATTGATACTATTTTCCTAAACTCATCCACACTTTCTCCACTCTTTATTGAGCCAGAGTGCTTATTCTTGCATACTTTTTCCCTTTATCTAAGGGATAATCAGTCATTAATTGTCCTTTTATTATCAAGGCTCATCATACATTCATCCCCCTCAAGTGGATACTAGTTGCGTCCAACTCCACCCAGCCACCCTGAAGTGACGGTCCAAGAATGGTGTGAAACTTTTACCCACCCTACACAGAATTTATTTGTTCACACATTCATTAGTCCGGACACAGATACATCCACACAACAAAACACAGCTCTACCTAGAGCTCCTTAAGGGCCCACCTATTCTGTCCTTCGAGAATTTCACTTATACTTTCTCAAAGCGGTATCCGTGGGACTTTTCCTCACGATTCCTTAATCTGCTTATCCGTTTATCACTGTCCTTACCTGGCACAGCTATCCAATAAACACAGACCATTGCATACAATGTCTTTCTGCCTACACCATTTTTGTTTTATATCAAGGTTACCTTACAAGGCTTTCCTATGTTTCCTATGTTCCTGTGTTGTTTATCAGTCAGCTCAAAAGCAGTCGTCCACTCTGCTCCTTTCCAGTCCCATCTGGGGTGCCAAATCTGTGGTGTATTTTGCCGGTTCTCCAAAGAATCGAACTCAGTCAGGGATTTTTCTCTCAGAAGAAAATACTTTATTTTAAGCAAAACAAAGTCAAGAGCCCCTTGCAAGGAGATCTCCCGAATGCTATTTGGTTTCTCATTATATACCCTATTCAGGGCGTTTCCAAATAGTCAGTCTTTTCCTTATGCTTGCAATTTTGATTCCTCCCTAGAGAGGAGAGGCCCCTACTTGTTTTGGTATAACGAAAGGCCCTTTCTGTATGTCTGACCATATGTTTCTCATCAGTTCTGAACATTCCAGCACGTAAGCATATTCCTTTCTATCCATTACCTATAGGATTATAATGGAAAAACAACTAGCAACAAAAATGGCTAGATTCACATTGATTATTCTTGATTGATTAAAATCTTACTAATAAAAATCTTCCACAAAGCACGCAGAACCGCGCTCAAAGAACAATGATGATTAAACAGCATGGCTAGAAGCTAAAAGCTAAAAGCTAAAGCTAGGTAGCAAAGCTACAAGCTAAAAGCTAAGAGCAGGCATGACTAATAGCAGAGACTAAAAAGCAGACTAAAAGCATGACTGATAGCACAAGCAAGGCTAGAACTAAAAGCAAGATTTTATGGTGTCCAAAGGTATATAAACTTGCCTGTTGGCCACACCTCAAATGTTGTCTTGACCAATCAGATATTGTCTTGGCTCGGGGGGTATCATAAATCATATGTTTATCTTACCAAGCATGTGGTCCGAATTTTCCTGCTCTGGCAGGGTCTAATTTTGGACATGATTCCTATAACACGAATATGATCTATTTTACAACTAAATGATTGTCAGGACAATATCAATCAAGAAAATTGGATCACAGACATACCAAACATAATTACAAATCGTTAAGCTATGCCATAGTTATATAAAAAAAAAAAAAAAACATACACAATAAGTGTTTATAACATGATAGTCAAATGTGTGGGTTACACATAAATGAATATAGAGTGAAGCAATGGACTGATTCATTTATAAGTCTTTTTGAGTTCATTCTGGTCCATATATATGTACAAAAAGCAGTTTCTTTGCCATTCTCATGACATAGGAATGTTCTGTAGAGACAGAGGTTTAAAGCCCTTCCCCCCCTTAGGAATTTCAGTCTGGTTCTGCTGGGTGGGGGAAGTCAATGGAAGTGTTTAACTTGATCTCCTGGGTTTACATGTGATATCCAGCGTTGCATTTCCATTACGAACACATTTTTGACACCAAATTTCTTCGAATTGAAATTGTAAATAATTGTTCTAGTGGTGTTAATGTTCAAAGCTGTTGTGTGAACAAGTTGGTTGGTCATCTTGCTTGGTTCTTGTGGCACTAGAACTGATTTATGACTTCCTGAGGAATTCGGCTCTCGTGTTTCAACGCACAGCTTTGATAGACTCTTTAATTTGTCTGGTTCGACTCATTTCTGTTACAGCACATTAGTGTGTTATGTGTAAGCCAGGTTAAAGAGATGGGTCTTTAATCTAGATTTAAACTGCAAGAGTTTGTCTGCCTCCCGAACAATGTTAGGTAGGTTCGGGAAATGCTGGTATCATTACTGGTATCATCACATTTTTTTTTCAGTACCAACTGGTACTGAAGTTGGTACTTTTGACAATCATATTGGAGACAGTACTTTTTCATTCATCCGTTTTCTTAAAAACATTGGTTTCATATGCTATCTGAATCATTTCCCTACCCTTTTCATGTGGTATTAATTGTATTTGTGCAGGTCTTAAGAGGGGCTAAAGTGAAATGGAAAAATTGATTTGCAGTGATCACCTTGTTGCATCCAGTGTAGACCGCTTTTAGCCTATGTGGTTGGATGCAACAATGACTGTGTAGACACAAGGTCCCTCATTTTTAACCTGAAAGCAAAAGCGAGAAACATAGAAACAAACACAGATTCGAGTGCACAAATCAACTTAATACATGGTTCACATAATAATTTGAATATCATGCCCCTAAAACACCCTGGTTTTAGAAACCTTACCCCTAGAGAAACGACATGAAAAAATATAACCTGGCCACAGAGTAAGTGATCTCATGAAAGGGAAACTGGTCTTAGTCTAAAAACACCTGTTAACCTTGTAATTGCAAACAATGTATGTATATTAAGTACCAGTAAATATATCAGAACATTTACAAACATTATATTAAAATGAAAGTGACGTGACATACAGCCAAGTATGGTGACCCATACTCATAATTCGTGCTCTGCATTTAACCCATCTAAAGTGCGCACACACACACACACACACACACACACACACACGTTTGTTTTTGGTGAAAAGTGGGGACATCCCATAGGCTTAATGGTTTTATACTGTACAAACTGTATATTCTATGGCCCTACACCTAACCCTAACCCTCATAGGAAACTTTGTGCATTTTTACTTTCTCAAAAAAAAAAATAATTCTTTATGGTTTATAAACGTTTTGAAAAATGGGGACATGGGTTATGTCCTCTACTGCCCTGAAAGACAGCGGAGACCAGGACAACTAGAGCCCCGAATACAGATCCCCTGTAAAGACCTTGTCTCAGAGGACCACCAGGACAAGACCACGTGAAACAGATGATTCTTCTGCACAATCTGACTTTGCTGCAGCCTGGAATTGAACTACTGGTTTCGTCTGGTCAGAGGAGAACTGGCCCCCCAACTGAGCCTTGTTTCCTTGCCGCTGTCGCCTCTGGCTTGCTTAGTTGGGGTCACTTCATCTACAGCGATATCATGCAAATAAATGCACAGACACTATTTAAACTGAACAGAGTCTGACATCACTGAATTCAATGATGAACTGCCTTTAACTATCATTTTGCATTATTGACACACTGTTTTCCAAATGAATGTTGTTCAGTGCTTTGACGCAATGTATTTTGTTTAAAGCACTATATAAAATAAGGGGGTTTGATTGATTGATTGATGTCCTCATAAGTCACCCTCTCCTTGTAATACCCGTGTCATACCCTTGTCATTATACAAAGTTGTGTCCTGATATGTCCCAAAAACAAGAGCACACACACACTGTGAACATACAGTGAACACACACCCGGAGCAGTGGGTAGCCATTTATGCTGCGGTGCCCGGGGAGCAGTTAAGGGTTCGGTGCCTTGCTCAAGGGCACTTCAGTCATGCTATTGCTGGCCCAAGATTCGAACCCACAGCCCTAGGGTTAGGAGTCAAGCTCTCTAACCATTAGGCCATGACTTCCACAGTCCATTTATTTCCTCCTCCACAACAAATCCTTTAATTTTATTGATATCACAGAAAAATAATTAAAATCTATACAATTATATAAGCAAAACTGAAATCGCATTCGAACCTTTCTCATTGCACAACAATCCAAATTTTTCCATTTATGTTTCCATGTAACATATGGTTGCTAAACTATTTATTATGTAAAGAAAGGCTTTATGCTTCATTCATGTTCCAATATCCACATAAAACATCATCCTTCACATGTGCACAAATTATTTTACAGCAGACCTTTTAAAATGAGCAGTTTAAGGGTGCTTTCACATCTCTAGTTTGGTTCATTTGGTCCGAACCAAGGGCAAACAATTATACAATAGCCGCGTTTCCACTGGCGAGCTTAAACCGGGCGTGCTAGTGCGTGCTAGGTCCAGTCGCATTTCCACTGTCACTTCCGGGGCTTGATCGTGCCTCGTCGGCTTCCTCGGGGCCAACGGCCAGGGTTTTTTGGCCCGATGAAAACCTTGGGCCAAAGCGGGCCAGCTGGGACTAGAGGAGGGGTGATGAACAAAGGCGGAGTTTCTCCGCGTCTAGAGAGCTCAGCACTGCGGATCTTTTCAGAGAGATAACAGCTTTAACACCGGTATTAAAGACTTTAGAAAATAAGTTGAGCTCAAAACTCACTCTTAGTTAGCACCAAGTGTTTGAAATAACTTGATCGGATGTGGATTATAATCACTAAACAAGGCAGAAATATTTATTAGCGATGTAAAAGACTATGCATGCTAAACATTAACGTTACACAGTAAACATGGTAAATATGACCGCTTGGATAAATCAGACGTCAGCTTCTTAGTCTCTATCACAATTGTGTATTTATTAAGTAACATTTTATCTGTCTTTTCGTTTCAAGAGTTTAGCTCCACGTTGCATATCATCAAAATATAATAATGATTTTTATTCGGGGAGCTTTTATTCAAAAAAAAAAGTCTGCGCTGCGAATCATTTCAGAAAGATAACAGCTTTAACACTAGCATTAAACACTTTTTTTTAATAAGTCAAGCTCAAAACTCACTTTCAGTCAGCAGCGAGTGTTTGAAATAACTTGATCCAATGTGAATTATAATCACCATAAGGCAGAAACATTTATAAACGATGCAAAAGACTATGCACGCTGGGCATTAACATTACCATAGTAAATATGTAAATATGACCGCTTGAAGAAATCAGACGTCAGCTTTTTATTCTTTATCATAATCGTGTATTTATTTAGTAACTTATATTATCTATCAAAAGTCGTCTCGAGAGTTTTTTATCATAAAAAAATATAATAATGTTTTTGTTCGGGAGCTTTTATAAAAATAGAGATATTATCATTTATTCTAAATGTAACGGCTACTGTGGCTACAAATAAACAGAAACAGACTTGACTGAATAAGCAGACTATTTTCATAAGCGTTAAAAATAAATAAAATAGAAATAAGTGTATTTGTGATTAATTTTGAGTCCTGATAAATTAAATCAATATGATCAATCACATTCTATAGTTAAAACATTGATGCTTTTTAATTTGAATATATAACAAAGCATGCAAACAAATGTTCGCATTTATCATGTTCGTTTTGTGATCGTGCATTTTCCAGTGACTTATTTCTTAGTTTTCTGATAACTTCTCTTTGTTGTTGAAATGAGAGGCATGTAAAGGGCGTGTTTTAGTTACGCGCAACGGAGCTTCAGGCTCCACTGTGGAAACCCTGCGCTATTCTGGCCTCTGTGCTACTGGCCCGAGGCTATGAGCCCCGCCCGGCCCACTTTAAGCCCTGGCTCGCACTGGTGGAAATGCGGCTATTGTAGCATCTTTCAACTTTTTTGGTTTCCTTTTCACCACACTGATTGCTTTGGTCCAAACCAGTTGAAACGAACCAAAATGCAGTCACATGACAACATCCACATCACTCATTGGCCATGACGTATTTCCTGCTTTAAACTGCTTTTCGATTGGTCAGAATTTACGTACGGGAAAATTCCAACATAAGAGGAAAAGCCAGCAAAAAACACGGAGACAACACAACTATGGAGAGACGACTGCATGGGCTGGTTTTGTCCCTGGCCATAATCTATTACATTGTTTGTATACACCACAATATGCAAACAATATATTTCTATAATGAAGGGCAGATGCGGCTTGAAAACAACGTTCTAATGCACTGCAAACGGCGAGCGGGCATCGCTCGTAACTTCAAGCGGAGGCGTGCATTAATTCTTCTTAACTCTGACATGCTCATGACATGCTCAAATTTCTATGAGGCTCCGCACCTCCTCACTACAAGTTTGTCCACGAGCTGCCATGCTTAAGTGCAAACTGTCAACAAACGCTTCCTCATCCCATAATGCACAGCCCAGCTTATTACGGCAGCTGGTTTAGTCCAAAAATGATCAGTACTTTTTGCATTTAGGTCTGTTCGAGGTCTGATCACGTTCTCACCACAAACGAACCACTCCAGAGTTCGTTTGAAATCGTACCGAGACCACCTCTTCAAGCAGGTCTCGATACGCTTGTTTAGTCCGCCTTTGGTGTGCACCCGAATGCGATTGCTGCTTTCACACCTGCCCAAACGAACCGCACCAAAGGGGGAAATGAAATCTGGTACGATTCAACTAAACTAAATGAGGCAGGTGTGAAAGCACCCTAACATTTATGTTTGGCTGACTGCACTTAAGTTTGGTGTTGAAATTTCAAGTTAGCAATGCTAGAACTGATGTGTGTGCATGCACGAGTCACCTGTGGGATCAGTTGGATTTAATAAAATAAAAATAATAAGAAAAATAAAATTAGTTGAAAATTAGTTACACTTTTTTATTTATTTATTTGGTAATATGTTAAACATATTTAAGACCTATTTATTTTTATTACTTGTATATACTTAATTTCTGTTGCAACAATGTGTATTTGTACGGTCTGTTTTTGCTGCCATTTGCGCAAATAAAGCTAAAGTTCTTAAGGAAAAAAGACATTCTAATCTTACTGGTTAATTATTGACTAAAGAGCTTTGGTTGTCGCTCGGGCAAATAATCTATATTAAAATGCTGTCATACTATCCTCTGCTTTTACTATAGTAGTTTTTTTTTTTTTTTACTGCAGATTACTATACCACACGCAAGTTCAGGATTGTTCGATGCATGTTCAACTCAAAAACTGAAGTATATGAGCTGAGACCTGAAGTGAGATTTGATTGTAGCATTTATACGAAAATACTTGGATGACAGACTTTGCTCAGATATTTAAGGATCACCATAACATTTCAGATGCTATGCAATGAGATCAGTCTGTTGCTTAGTCAGATTATGCTGTTCCGTCTTGCAAAGTCACATGACTTTTTTGATGCACATGGGGGAATTTATTCAGTTATTGTGTTTCCATCTCCCATTATTCAATTTCACATCACATTCACTTTTTGGCAAACATCAAAAACTACCACAAGCGAGCGTAAAATATTTTTCGTGAATAAGGGATCCCCCCCCCCCCCAAATTTTGCATTTCCATCACTTGTTTCTGATGCAATACTTTAAAACACCTCTCTTATATTTGCTCACCTCCTACTATATTTGTGAGGCAATGATGTGAAAGTAGGCGTTGATCCTCTATATGGACGATATTTTTCAATAGAAGCTGTTTTTATACTGAGGATGTTTTGAGTTCTGACACTTAAAGGATGTTTTTGTGTAAAAATATATCTCAATTTATGACCCCTTTTTAATGTCATTTTATTGTTTCTTTGTAGAGCCAGATAGAATTAATGAATGCCTACATTTATGTCAGTGTTTAAGGTTAAGGATAATGGAATAATGTTTTTGTTGTTGTTTTGTTTTTGGGTATTCCACAGGCACATTGGGTTATTGAGAGTGAAAGGGAAAAAAATGAATCTTCAGAAAATTCCTCTACAGACCGTCAGGCAGTTTTTCATTCAGGATGTGACACTCTCAGAGCACCCTGACCTTTTCAGCCCAGAGCAACCCAACGTCATGCTCAAAGTCATGGCTTTCTGCCAGGAGAAGGTACATGCAATGCAGTTAAACATGTTAGATATTATTAAAAACCAGTTGTAACTGGACAAATAAAGTTACTAAAGACAAATTTAGATGCTTTCTTAACTTCAGTTGACTAGATTACGCATTATACATTTGTTTGTTGTGGCTGGCTGCTAGGGGTTTTCTGCAGGTAAGTTCGATTTTTTTGGCAGTTTACTAATGTACTGATCAGTTAGAAAAGTCATATTTTAGAAGCAGTTACTACAAATTTCATCCGTCCTCTTGGTCTATGGATTAAATATATCTTATTGTTATACATTGTAATTTTCTAGTTATTTACATATAGCAGCTAATGAAACAGAAGTCTCACCCATAGGCTTACTCCCGTGTTGAGGAAAAAGGTGGATTTGAACACTTTGGAGCAGAATCACTTTTCTTCAATCTTTGAACCAACAACTTTTTAGATTGAACAAAAAAAGGCAACAGTTTAATCTACAGAACTCAAGAAGAGGGAAATTTGTGTGCTAATTGCAAGTGGTATTCAGAGTCTTCAAAATTAAGCATATAATGGAAATTGCTATTTCGTTTTCTTGTGACATTAATCTGAGTAAAAAGGCTCCTCAAACTAGGTAAAATATAGGGTGGACCAATGTCCATCAGAAATTGATTGGCCCATTGTAGTTTGCTAATTACTGCTCGTGAGAGGTTGCTGAAAAGTATGAGCTAGTACATGTTTGCCAGATGTTAGTGAGAAAGAGACTACTGTTTTGATGGAGTTTTTAAAATCAATGCACCATTGAGGTAAAATGTTTGAAAGTTTTGGAAAAAGTTCACTCAGGAATTACTGGACATTGATATTTCATTCCTTTTATTTTTTTAGGTTGAAGAGATGCTTGAAGAGGCAGAGAGACAGAGACTTGGGAATTCTCTAACTCCCCAGAAACCTCTCATCAGGCTACGAGTGTGTACACCTCTTTGCCTGGATTTATTATTTGTTGTTTTATCAGTTCAAGAAATACCGAATGATATACCAGTAATACATCTTTCATCTAACATCATGTGCCTCTCTCTCTCCAGGTGGATTATAGCGGGGGTTTTGAAGTTTTTAACACTATGCGCTTTAGTCAGAAGTTTGTAGATCAAGTGGCAAATCCCAAAGACATCCTGCATTTTATCAGACACAGAGAGGCCAAAGACGATGTTAAAGGCAAGTCACACACATCTGCTTAAGCAATAATGCTGTAATATTATGAATATTGTTAAGATGTGCATTGTCTTGTTTTTCATAAAATCGTTGGTACATAACAGGATAATGGATACAAATGTACATTAAAACCCCTTATTTTCAGCAAGGATCCAGAAATACTCAAAAAGTTTTCTGCTCATGATTCTTTCTGACTAGATAAATAATCAATATATGTTCACAAAGCTGACACTTTAAAGTTTACTGTTCAATAATCAGAATTACTCAGACTGTTATTATAATAAAGATATATAAGCTCAAACATAAAAACAAAAATAAAAATATTAAAAAGAATGCCATCGTCCTGAAAGCCTTCAAACTCACATGTGTCAGTGTTTATGAATAGATTAAATGAAATGTGACAAATTTAATGTTGACAAACTATTTATCATTATAAAGATCTAAGCCTCAAGCATTGACGACAGATCGCTGTTTTTCAATGGAAAGCTTATAAAGACTGTATTTGCCACATTTGCATACAAACATTAGCAATGGAAACGCTGTACATACCAGATCTGTCGTAATAACGAGTCATAAACACATCCACAGCTGTAAATCCCAGTTTAGTTAGAAAGGTAAGGTTCCACTGAACGACATCTCATGGAGCACGTTTAGTCCAACGAAGCAATAACGTTTTAAAAAGTGCTCTACCAAACTTATAATTGTAACAGTTTCCTACTTCAATGTGTTAGAAACATAATGTAAGGGAAACAGGTCAATTTAGCTCAAAGGGAATCGTTTAAGATTTTAAAGGGAATTTGAACAGAATCACTGTTTCACGGCTGATCACTGAGACGCCCTGCGATTCACTGAACGAGCCGTTTAACATCAAATCTGCGCTGGATATTAATATCCAAACTATAGTGAAAACACTATCAATTAGCACAGTAACAAGATCGGCAGTTTAAGCCATTAACTTGTAAGCACACAACACAAGATACTTCTCTTTTCAATATGAATAAGGCTTTATTAGATAAATCTAAGACATATAAACTAATCTAATACATAAACGCACCCACACACACACTCACACAAGTAGCAGGAAGATCGAAAGTTAGGGAAAGATGAGTTTAATAGAATGGAAATGTGGAATCCCAAGTTTACAGCAATACGTTAAATTGCATAAACATGAACAACCATCAATCACGTAATTAGCTCTCGCATTGAGTTCCTCAGTGAGGTTAAAATTATATTATATACACCAGTAAAGGTCACAGTCTGGAAGTAAAGTTACTTGCGTCTCCTGTGAAAAGGGAGTTCCCTTTGTTGTGGTTGAAAGGGGTATCCCGATGTCACTGATTGGCTGGAAGTTCAGTAGTCATTGAAGAGACGTCTTGGGAAGCCCTTGGTTGGGCATTGGCTGATGATGCAGAGTTGTGTGGCTGGTTGAAGTTGAACGGGCTCTTGAGGAGACACGGCGTTACAAAACTTAACTGAGAACACGAAACTCTCAAACGGAAAGAAAAAAAGTAGTTTGACGAGACTAGGTGGTGTTTCTTCTCATCGTGGCTAAGTAGCAGCAGGTGTGCAGGCCGAAGCACGCTGGAACCGCGCTCAAAGAACAGTGATGACAAACAGCATGGCTAAAAGCTAAAGCTTAGAAGCAAAGCTAACAGCAAACTAAAAGCTGGCATGACTGATAGCAAAATCAAAGCTAAAACTAAAAGCAGGCATGACTAATAGCAGAAGCAAGGCTAAAAACTAAAAGCTGAATTTTATGGTGTCCTGAGTATTTAAACACACCTCAAATGTTGTCTTGACCAATCAGATATTGTCTTGGCTCGGGGGTATCATAAATCATATGTTATCTTATCAAGCACATGGTCTGAATTTTCCCACTCTTGCAGGGTCTTATTTTTGGACATGATTCCTATAACAAGAATATGATACATTTGACAAATAACTGATGGTCCGGACTGTTTCAAGCTAACAGATACAAAAACATACACACCAAACATGAGCATGTATCCTTAAGATATCCAATAGTTATAAAAAAAATATACACAATAAGTGATTAAACATGATAGTCAAATGTGTGGGTTACATATAAATGAATGTAGAGTTAAGCGATAGACTGATATTCATTTAGAAGTCATTTTGGTCCATTTATACAGTATTGTTCAAAATAATAGCAGTACAATGTGACTAACCAGAATAATCAAGGTTTTTAGTATATTTTTTATTGCTACGTGGCAAACAAGTTACCAGTAGGTTCAGTAGATTGTCAGAAAACAAACAAGACCCAGCATTCATGATATGCACGCTCTTAAGGCTGTGCAATTGGGCAATTAGTTGAAAGGGGTGTGTTCAAAAAAATAGCAGTGTCTACCTTTGACTGTACAAACTCAAAACTATTTTGTACAAACATTTTTTTTTTCTGGGATTTAGCAATCCTGTGAATCACTAAACTAATATTTAGTTGTATGACCACAGTTTTTTAAAACTGCTTGACATCTGTGTGGCATGGAGTCAACCAACTTGTGGCACCTCTCAGCTGTTATTCCACTCCATGATTCTTTAACAACATTCCACAATTCATTCACATTTCTTGGTTTTGCTTCAGAAACAGCATTTTTGATATCACCCCACAAGTTCTCAATTGGATTAAGGTCTGGAGATTGGGCTGGCCACTCCATAACATTAATTTTGTTGGTTTGGAACCAAGACTTTGCCCGTTTACTAGTGTGTTTTGGGTCATTGTCTTGTTGAAACAACCATTTCAAGGGCATGTCCTCTTCAGCATAGGGCAACATGACCTCTTCAAGTATTTTAACATATGCAAACTGATCCATGATCCCTGGTATGAGATAAATAGGCCCAACACCATAGTAGGAGAAACATGCCCATATCATGTTGCTTGCACCTCCATGCTTCACTGTCTTCACTGTGTACTGTGGCTTGAATTCAGAGTTTGGGGGTCGTGTCACAAACTGCCTATGGCCCTTGGACCCAAAAAGAACAATTTTACTCTCATCAGTCCACAAAATGTTCATCCATTTCTCTTTAGGCCAGTTGATGTGTTCTTTGGCAAATTGTAACCTCTTCTGCACATGCCTTTTTTTTAACAGAGGGACTTTGCGGGGGATTCTTGAAAATAGATTAGCTTCACACAGACGTCTTCTAACTGTCACAGTACTTACAGGTAACTCCAGACTGTCTTTGATCATCCTGGAGGTGATCATTGGCTGAGCCTTTGCCATTCTGGTTATTCCTCTATCCATTTTGATGGTTGTCTTCCGTTTTCTTCCACGTCTCTCTGGTTTTGCTCTCCATTTTAAGGCATTGGAGATCATTTTAGCTGAACAGCCTATCATTTTTTGCACATCTTTATAGGTTTTCCCCTCTCTAATCAACTTTTTAATCAAAGTACGCTGTTCTTCTGAACAATGTCTTGAACGACCCATTTTCCTCAGCTTTCAAATGCATGTTCAACAAGTGTTGGCTTCATCCTTAAATAGGGGCCACCTGATTCACACCTGTTTCTTCACAAAATTGATGACCTCAGTGATTGAATGCCACACTGCTATTTTTTTGAACACACCCCTTTCAACTAATTCAACTAATTGCCCAATTGCACAGCCTTAAGAGCGTGCATATCATGAATGCTGGGTCTCATTTGTTTTCTGAGAATCTACTGAACCTACTGGTAACTTGTTTGCCATGTAGCAATAAAAAAATATACGAAAAACCTTGATTATTCTGGTTAGTCACATTGTACTGCTATTATTTTGAACAATACTGTATCTAGAAAAGACAGTTTCTTTGTCATTCTCTGACAAAGGATTTCTGTGGAGACCAGAGGTAAAAAGCCACCCCCCCCCCCTTAGGAATTTCAGTCTGGTTCTTCTAGGTGGGGGAAGTCAAAGGATCTTGTGTAGTATTCTCATGGATTTACATGTGATGTCCAGCGTTGCCTATCAATTACGAACAACAAATTTGGCAAATCTCTTCTCCGAATTGAAATTGTCAGTAATTGTTCTAGTGGTGTTAATGTTGGAAGCTGTTCTGTGAAAAAGTTGGTTGGTTGGTTATCTTGCTTGGGACTTGTGGCACAGAATGTTTTATGACTTCCTGAGGAATTTGGCTCGTGTTACAACCACAGTCAAGCGTGAAGAGTAGCGACCCTAGTACTGAGCCTTGAGGTACTCCATACTACACTTGTGATCAATATGATACCTCTTCATTCACTGCTACGAACCGATGGCGGCCATATAAGTATGATTTAAACCATGCTAATGCACTTCCATTAATGCCAACAAACTGTTCAAGTCTATGCAAAAGAATGTTGTGGTCAATTGTGTCAAACGCAGCACTAAGATCTAACAGAACTAATAGAGAGATAGAACCACGATCAGATGATAAGAGCAGGTCATTTGTAACTCTAAGGAGAGCAGTCTCAGTACTATGATACGGTCTAAATCCTGACTGCAAATCCTCACATATACCATTTTTCTCTAAGAAGAAATATAATTGTGAGGATACCACCTTTTCTAGTATCTTGGACAGAAAAGGGATATTCAAGATTGGTCTATAATTAACTAGTTCTTTGGGGTCAAGTTTTGTTTTTTTATGAGAGGCTAAATAACAGCCAGTTTGAAGGTTTTGGTGACATATTCCAATGACAATGAGGAATTAATAATAGTCAGAAGAGGATCTATGACTTCTGGGAGCACCTCTTTTAAGAACTTAGATGGTATAGGGTTTAACATACATGTTGTTGGTTTAGATAATTTAATAAGTTTATACAATTCTTCCTCTCTTATGGTAGAGAATGAGTGGACCTGTTCCTCAGGGGGTCTATAGTGCACTGTCTGATGCGACACTGTAGCTGATTGCTGAATGGTTACATTTTTATCTCTAATAGTACCGATTTTAGAAGTAAAGTAGTTCATAAAGTCATTACTGCTGTAAAGTTGGGAAATGTCTACACTTGTTGAGGCTTTATTTTTTGTTAATTTAGCCACTGTTTTGAATAAATACCTGGGGTTATGTTTGTTTTCTTCAAAAAGAGAAGAAAAGTAATTGGATCTAGCCATTTTTAATGCTTTTCTGTAGGATAGGTTACTTTCCCTCCAAGCAATACGAAATACTTCTAGTTTTGTTTTCCTCCAGCTGTGCTCCATTTTTCCAGCTGCTCTCTTTAGGGTGCAAGTATGCTCATTATACCATGGTGTAAAACTTGTTTCCTAAACCTTCCTTAAGTGTAAAGGAGCAACTGTATTTAATATGCTAGAAAAGAGAGAAACCATAGTTTCTGTTACATAATCAAGTTGTTCTGAGGTTTTGGATATGCTAAGGAATTCGGATACATCAGGAAGATAACATAAAGGGGGGGTGAAATGCTCGTTTTCACTCAATATCCTGTTAATCTTGAGTACCTATAGAGTAGTACTGCATCCTTCATAACTCCAAAAAGTCTTTAGTTTTATTATATTCATAAGAGAAAGATAATCTGTACCGATTTTTCCTGGAAAAACACAAACGGGTGAAGGCGTGACGTGTGGGCGGAGCTAAAGAATCACGAGCGCCAGTAGGCTTTTGCGTTGAGAGCATGTGGAAGCTGTGACATTACCGTGAGGGAAAAACCATCATCCAAAACAAACCATGGCTTACAGTCAGATTAAGCCGTTTATTTATGATCCAGAATCAGATCCCGAGGCTGAAACTGAACGAGAGCAGCAGCAGCAACGACTCGCTCCGAGCGGGGCTCGAACACGGGTCTTTGGCATGGGAGGCGGACGCACTATGAAGGAGGCAGAGATATTTTAAGCATTTTTATTTACCGCCTGCGGTTCCAACACACGATCGTGACCCTTTTTCGTTGGGATTGCATCATCCTTAAGAAATAAACGATGTGCAAATCCGTCGTCAAACTGGGCCTTGTTTGTAAAACAAGCATCTTCGAAATGCAGGGAAAAAACAAAAACACTTGCACAACTACATTGATGCTCTGTAAAAATAAAATCCATCCACTGGTCCCTTATTGCTGTTTTTTTTTTGGTAATCTGTGCAGGGTTGTCTTGCCCTGACAACCAAAAACACACTCCTTTTGTGACATTTCGCGACGCTCTCGCTCTGATCAGTGAATGCCTGTTGTGCTCTCGGTGCTCTGCTATACAGGAGTGCGCACTCTTCCGGCAGACGTGCCCTCATGACCCATATAAGGAAATTCCGCTCCATCTAACGTCACACAGAGCCATACTCGAAAAAAACTTTCCGAAATTTGTGACAAACCAGAAGGATTATTTTGGGAACAAAAATACTCCTTCAAACGTACAACTTAATTTTTGAAACTTTGTCCATGTTTAGCATGGGAATCCAACTCTTTAACAGTGTAAAAAACTCAGTATGCATGAAATAGCATTTCACCCCCCCTTTAAAAAGTAGAAGTCGTAGAAGTGATGGTTCTTCCATACTTGTAACAAGAAGTAGAATTTACAATTTTGGCTATATGTAGTTTGCACAAAACTAAATAATGATCTGAGATATCATCACTTGGCTGCATAATTTCAACACTATCAACATCAGTTCCGTTTGACAGTGAGTAGGTCCTCAAACTTGTTGTGTAAGCCCAATAGAGTTCAGAATGTCTATAAATGCTGATCCCAATGCATCTTTTTCATTATCAGCATGGATATTAAAATCACCAAATATTAAAAATTAATCTGCAGCCAGAACTTACTCGGATGTAAAATCTCCAAACTCTTTAATAAAGTCAGTATGGTGCCATGGTGGTCTGTATACAGTTGCCAGTACAAACATAACAGGGGATTTATCATTAACATTTGTTTCTCTGGATAATGTTATATGAAGCACCGTTACTTCAAACGAGTTATACTTGAAGCCAGCCCTCTGAGAAATCCTGAAAATGTTGTTATAAATTGAAGCAACACCTCCCCCTTTGCCTTTTAGACGTGGCTCATGTTTATAACAGTAATCTTGGGGGGTGGACTCATTTAAAATAATGTAATCATCAGGTTTTAGCCAGGTTTCTGTCAAACAGAGCACATCCAGATTATGATCAGTGATCATATTATTTACAAAAAAGTGTTTTCGTAGAAAGGGATCTGATATTCAATAAGCCAAGCTTTATCATTTGTTTATCCATATTGCATCTGTTTATTCTGTGTGCGTGAGAGAGAGAGAGAGAGAGATTGTGCGCGCGAGAGAGAGAGAAACTTCCAACAACACAAGCGCTGTCTTGCTTTCTCTCCCTCATGCATATTAATCAATTTACACGATGGTGTCGATGTTTAAATCATTTAAAATGAGAATGTAAGTGCGCTAACCCCATTTTTGTTTGTAAGAAAAAATTAGAGTCTGAAGTATGTATTTAATTATCCCATTTTGCTGCATCTAGTTCTCAAACCTGGATAATCTTTTTATGAATTGGATTTGTCTGGTCCAGCTGTATATCCATTGCATAGCTTCAGTACACTTGGTATAAAGCATACATCATATAGACCACTTTTGTATGCTTTTTGAAGCTCGACAGTCCCAGTCACTGTAATTACACTAAAAAGAGCAGCCAATACAAAACAACATTTCTTTAAAAGTTTGATTAATGTCAGTCATGTGGGTTTGGAATGACATAAGGTTCAGTGAATTATGTCCGTTTCACTAATGCTACTTTAAAACGTTGCTTTTGACTTATTAATTGAACATCTTGCACTACTGCATATGCATTATTTTTAGATTAGTATTTAAGTTTATGCTATGTGTGTTCTGCAGAAGAAGGTATGGACTTTGCGGCAATTCTCTCTCGTCCCACCTCTGAAGTCTTACAGCTGAGAGTGGAAGATCTTGTGAAAGAATACTTTCAGAAAGCTGAGAAGGTTTGTAGTTTGTCTGTTTGTAGAGGATACAGATCAGTCATTAGTAAAACTTTGATTTGAAGGAAAAGAGTTTTTGAAATTGGACAAAATGACATGGATACCAGACTCTGTTCTTAATCGCTTTTAAGAGGGAAAGAACCACATCCCATGAAGCATTGATTTAATCAAATGAAAAAGGAGAAATAAATATAAAACTATAGATTTAAAGATGTTGATTGTTTATAAAGATATGCAAAATACGTTAATACACATTTAAATAGTGTATGCTTATGTGTGTATAAATAGTGTATTTATATAGTGTATGGAGACATTATTCACAGTGCTTCATGGAAGTGGGTGGGTGTTAAAGAGTCCAAATTCTTGTTAGCTTGTTTCAATATACTGATTATAGAAGAATTATACTGTTAAACATGATTATTAACCTCTTAATGGTAGCTGTTTAGTTAGTGGGATGCTCATGTTTACTACAGTCAATAACTATTCTAAACCTTTCTAATCTTGATTAATTTTATATTGTTGTTTTTTTAAAGTACTTATATAGCAGAAATTACTAATTATTGTATTTTTAACAGGAGTATACAGCAGAATTGTAAGCATCATTCATACCTCTGTTTTGAAATCAAGATGAACATGCCATCATGCTAAAATTGGTAAAATAGACAGATTCTCCATTTATAATGCAACTATTACATGTGAATTGTTTGTTTCTGTTTACACGTTTGTTAGAGGTTGCATTCAAATAAAATACTACCCAAAATACTCAAGATAAATCCAGTATCCATCCAGAATCCATAAATCCTAAATCCATCTTTTCCTGAAAACTACAGACCGGTATCCCTTCTTCCATTCATTGCAAAGACACTTGAGCGAGCTGTGTTCAACCAGCTTTCTATGTTCCTTGTACAGAACAACCTCCTGGACAGCAACCAATCTGGCTTCAAAAGTGGCCACTTAACTGAGACTGCTCTGCTCTCGTTTACTGAAGCCCTGCAACTGACAAAAGCAACTTCAAAATCCTCATTACTCATCTTACTAGACGTGTCTGCTGCTTTTGACACCGTTAATCACCAGATTCTCCTGTCCACCCTCAGGAAGATGGGCATCTCTGGAACCACACTCCTGTGGGTTAAGTCCTACACCTCTGACAGATCCTTCAGTGTGTTTCTAAGATCCTTAAGATGTTTCTATGTCAAAACAACTTGCTACTGGGGTTCCTCAAGGCTCAGTACTTGGATCACTTCTCTTCTCCATCTACATGACATGACATCTGTCATTCAGAAGCATGGCTTTTCTTATCACTGCTACGCTGATGACACCCAACTCTACTGCTCATTCCAACCAGATGACCCGATGGTAGCTGCTTGCATTTCAGCCTGTCTGAGTGACATTTCTAGCTGGATGAACGACCATCACCTTCAGCTTAACTTTACGAAGACAGAACTCCTGGTGATTCCAGCTTACCCATTGCTTCATCACAACTTCTCTATACAGCTGGGTTCGTCAACCATTACTCCTTCGAGGACAGCCAGAAACCTAGGAGTTGTGATGGATCATCAGTTAAGCTTCCCAGACCACATTGCTACAACGACCCGGTCCTGCAGATTTGCCTTATACAACATTAGGAAGATTAGACCCTTGCTGTCAGAGCAAGCCACCCAACTTCTTGTCCAAGCTCTAATTCTTTCCAGACTGGACTTTTGTAATGCTCTCCTGGCGGGCCTTCCTGCATGTACTGTCAAGCCTCTGCAATTGATCCAGAATGCAGCAGCGAGGGTTGTCTTCAATGAGCCAAAAAAACTCACGTTGCTCCTCTCCTCATCAGGTTACACTGGCTACCAGTAGCCACTCGCATCATATTCAAGGTACTGATGCTTGCCTACAAGACGACCTCTGGCACAGCACCAACATACCTAAACTCACTGGTTAAATCTTATGTGCCCTCCAGATGTTTGCGCTCTGCAAGTGAACGACGCCTTGTGGTGCCATCCCAAAGAAGTTCAAAATCACACTCCAGACCTTTTCCTGGATTGTGCCCAGCTGGTGGAATGACCTATCAATTCGTACAGTGTCTTTACTCATTTTTAAGAAACATCCAAAGACTCATCTTTTTCGCCAGCACTTAACCATCTAATACTAGCACTTTTCCTTTTTTTCTTGTCTTTCCATTTATTAAAAAATTATTAATAATAATAAATCCTGGCTATGCGTTCTGTACTAGACTAACTAAGACTTGTCATGGCACTTGTATACTGTTTTTGTTCTCTTGTTGACCTGACTTCTTCTATTGTTCTCATTTGTAAGTCGCTTTGGATAAAAGCGTCTGCTAAATGATTCAATGTAAAAATGTAAATGTAAGATGATTAATCACATCTTACTGGACTGCTCTGCTTCTAATTCAAGTAAATGTGATTTTAATTAGTAAGGTCTCTAAAAGACTCAAAAACATTTAGAATTTTTATCATATTTTAATTCAGAACATCTTGTATAATTTGTTGTATTTTGTTTTATTTGCGTTTAAAATATTATATTTTATTTTATGGGCATCTGTCCATAAAGGCCAGGCTCAGCCTGAATTAATTGTTTTTACTTGTTTTTGTAAACTGATGGACAAGTATATTGAGTATAATGAGTTTAGAAAATGTTTAATAGATTTGTTAAAAAAGTTATAATTTAAAGTTAACTACCCATTGTATATATATTGGCATGTAATGGTGTACGTTTCTGTATGTGTTCATGTGTAGAATGTGCAGTTGTCTCTGTTGACGGAGCAAGGCATGGGAAAGGCAGTGCAGGAGTTTGTGGATAAGGAGGAGAAAGATGCTATAGAAGAACTCATAAAGTACCAGCTGGAGAAAACTCAACGGTTCCTCAGAGAACGACGGGTTGAAGCCACAGAGGAGAAGATTGATGAGGAGGTAAAATGTGGAACATTTAAGGAAGATCTAGTAAGAAATTTTAATTAAATAAGGAGTTCTTTTTACAATGGCATTCTTTTCTTTCACAATGAGCTTACTTGTCAGGTATCAGGTAGAGGGATGAGGCGAGGACTCAATGATGCAGATAAAAGGGCTCTTTAATAATAATAAAATAAAAGAAACAAACTAAAACTACCCTGTAGGGGGAACCGACAAAAACTTGACAGGCAAGGCACGAGGAGCACAAACAACACTCAAGCAGCTAATGAGCAAACTCATTAGCTGCATGTTCAGGCAAGACAGCACGCAGCCAGCACAAACCAAGCTGCATGCAACTATACAAGATAACAAGAAAAGCATGCAGCCGAACACAAACCACATGCCACAGAACACACTTGGACAGAAGAGCACACGGTCGAGCAAACTTGAGACCGCACGCTCCCACAACAAGACAGAACATGGAGCGCGAGTGTCCGGACTCCGTCATTTACCTCGCTCCAACATAAAACAGGACATGCGGACGAGAGCCCATGGCTTGAGCAGCCTCGAAGCCACATGCTCACCTGAGAACAATACCATAACGAGAGTGTCAGGGCTCTGTTACAAAACCATGAATAACACTAGACTGAAGTTACAGAACCCTGACACTACTTAATTGTAATTTCCTGTGACATTCTAACTCTTTCAAGAAACAACATCGTTATGTTACCATTTTCAGGGTGTAAATTGTAATCATATTAAAAAAGTAACCGATAACACTTTATAATAAATGCATACTATGAATCAATAATTAAGCATTAATAAATAGTCAATTCATCATTTTTTAAGCATTGTCCTGACATGAATAGATATTAGTAAGCAGTTTATAAATACAGCAATAAATGGTTTGTTCTTGATTTAAAAGCATATCTACAGTAGGTGGACAGCCTATATGGGCCTTACTGCCGTGCGTACTGTAACTGAAATTGAGTCGCGTGGTAAAATCATTCGCGAAACTACCGCCAGGTGGCGCAATTTGCACCGTGCTGTTCCACTTAAGTCCATGCGTTCGCCTACCAATGGTATGACATTAACTAACAGTAACTTACATTAGTAGCCAGTCAGAATGTTTTGCTTTTATAAACAAACTCAGTCACGGCCCTGATGAATGGAGAAGCGCGACAAAAAGCTGTGAGGCGAAATGGTCAAATATATCCATCTAGCGCGTATTTACAAAGAAAAGTTCAGAGTAATCATGTAATCTCCATAAGAATTATATGATTGCCAAAACATATTTACCGGGATTTCTGAAAAGGTCCTGTTCACACATGATCTATTAATGGTAACTTTACCAGTAAAGACTGTATGTGTGAAAGGGGCTAAACTTCCTCTGTATACGCTGTGAATTTTCATTGCTTAACGTAATCTGGAAAAACTGTGCATTATCTCATTAGATTTGTAACATTAATAATTTATAAACATTTGGCAACACAGCAGATATATGAACATATGTCTAAATATGCCATTGTATTGTACATCGCGATTTCAAAATAAATGTTTCTGCGCGTGGCCAAATATTAAAACTTAATGGATTTAAACATTGTTTAATCGAGCTGTAAAGTTTATCGTCACCAGGCCGTTGGCGCCCTCTGCAGGTATTTGTTTTAATACATAATGTACTTAAGTTATGTTCATGTTATATATAGGCATATTTCATTATGTATTTTAACAGTGTTGTTCAGTACAATCTTGTAATTTCTTGGTTTTGATGTTTTATTTTAGCCAATTATTATTGCCTCATTGTTAGTTTATATATAAATAGTCATACTAAAGCCTGGTTTTCACTTAAGTCTGTTTGTGTTACAAAATAAATAAATAAATAAATTAGGATTACTCAGTTGTCGATATAATCATAAGTTACAGCCCTAGATTACTTTATTTCTAAATACAACTGCATTGTTTTACTTTTTGTAATAAAAAGACAAACATTTTATTGAAAACTTCTTAAAAGCAGTATTAAAATATTGTCACATTCTAGTGAACCAAGTATCTGTACTTTTGTCTCATCTCATTAGCTAAGTGTATTGTTACACCCCTAGTGTCGGGAAGCGATGATAAAGCTCATCATTTTTCAAGTGTATGATACAGCTTTCATTCTGCAGGTCAATCATATATTCATGAAAAAGAAAATCAGTTTGAATAAAGAAAGCAATAACTTTGCCATAGTATCCTTTCAAATGTTAAAGTTGTCACAGTCATTGCATGCTTTGCATGATTTTTTTGCCTCGCCCCGCCCCCGGAAAAAAGTCCAGGCTCAGGATTTTTTTTTTGCTTTAAAGGGTTAGTTTGCCCGAAAATGAAAATTATGTCATTAATAACTCACCCTTATGCTGTTCCAAACATGTAAGACCTCCTTTTATCTTCGGAACACAGTTTAAGATATTTTAGATTTAGTCTGAGAGCTCTCAGTCCCTCCATTGAAGCTGTGTGTACGGCAGTGTTGTAGTCGAGTCACCAACTGTCGAGTCCGAGTCGAGTCTCGAGTCTCAGTGTTCGAGTCCGAGTCACCAAAGAAGAGTCCGAGTCGAGTGCAAGTCGAGTCACCATTACCAGAGTTCGAGTCCGAGTCGAGTCTCGAGTCCCATATTGGATTATTATTATTATTTTTTTTATTTTTTTTTTTTTTTTGAGGAAACAATAGCAACCAACTGAGTTGGTAGGCATTGAAGTCCATTATATGAAGGAAACATTCTGAAATGTTTTCCTTAAAATACGTAATTTAAGAAAAAACGCCATGGATATCCTGGATGGCATTAGGAGGAGTAAATGATTAGGAATGTTTTTTTGTGTGTCTGAACTAATCCTTTAACACTGTATTACAGAAATACACTCGGCGAAAAAAAAAGAAACGTGCATATTACAATGAGTGTGTGAGAGAGAGAGACAGAGTGTGAGGTGTGTGTGTGAGAGAGAGAGAGAGAGCGAGAGAGCGTTTGTGTGTGAGTGACCGAGTGATTTAGCGTGAGTGCGTTTGTATGTGTTCAAGTGAATGTGTGTGTGTGTGTGTGTGACAGCATGCGCCTGGTCAGAAAGCGATGTGTAACGATAAGGGCCGTTGAAATATCGCGTCTTTTGCACGCTCAAGTTCATTATTTCCAATGTACTGTAGGCGCGCGGTATGCACGTTCATAATGGAAGCGTATGCGCGCTCATAACGGCAGCATCCAGGCGCGTCCGCACCGCACCGCACCGCACTTTACAGAATGCCGCAAGTGCACCGCGGGTCATGTGACAAGAACTAACCATCAGCTTCATCCTTTCCCGCAAGTGCCCGAGCGCTTTGGAAAAAAAGTTAAGTAAGTGACGTCGGTGAGTGTGTTGTCAAGCAAAGAGAGCAAGCGATAGCAGTGTCTGTGAGGGAAAAGAATAGATCGCGGCCGGTCTTGGGCACAAAACATTTTCTATAACATTTTTAGTTAAAAACAACGTGATGAATGCTTAAGTCCGATTTTATATATCCTCGAGTCCGAGTCCAAGTACGAGTCATCAGTCCACGAGTCCAAGTCGAGTCACGAGTCCAGAGAATGGAGTCTCGAGTCGGACTCGAGTCCAAAGAATAGTGACTCGAGTCGGACTCGAGTACTCCATCACTGGTGTATGGTATACTGTCCATGTCCAGAAAGGTAAGAAAAACATCATCAAAGTAGTCCATGTGACATCAGAGGGTCAGTTAGAATTTTTTGAAGCATCGATAATACATTTTGGTCCAAAAAAAGCAAAAACAACAACTTTATTCAGCATTTCCTTCTCTTCCGTGTCTGTGTGAGAGAGAGTTCAAATCAAAGCAGTCTGGATATCCAGTTCGCGAACGAATCATTCAGTTCACCAAATCGAACTGAATCGTTTTAAACGGTTCGCATCTCTAATACGCATTAATCCACAAATGACTTAAGCTGTTAACTGTTTTAATGTGGCTGACACTCCCTCTAAGTTCAAAAAAACCAATATCCCGGAGTAATTCATGTACTCAAACAGTACATTGACTGAACTGCTAGGCTGAGGCCTATTTTTAAGTGACTGTTTGGAACCCGTGTTTAGACCCGTGTTTCCGCTGTGTCCATCCCGACCCGTATCTGACACAGTTGGATATTTTTCACCCGTTTCAACCAAATTTGCGGGTACCCGAACCCGTGCAGGACTCTATTCCGTGCGCTGTGAGGCGGGAACCTGGTCTTAAAGCCTTCCGCAAACACCCACGATCAAAAATAACAAGGATTTTCCTAAAATAATTATTAATTATTAATTGATGATTTATTATCATTATGGTCTTGTGAAAATAATAATATGGGCTGCGAGAAAATAATGAATACAAAGAGGAGTGCTGCTGAGTGCAAGCATGTTTCAGCCCAGTAACACACCGTTCTGCACAGCCAAAAATCAAATACATAATCAAATCTTAATATATTCCGCGCTTAATATAAAGCACATGCAGAAGTAGCCTAATAATTGTGAAAAATTAGACATTTTAATTATTTATTAATAAAAAAAATATTGTCGGTTGCAGGATGAAATTCACAGTGCTGGCTCTCTCCGACGAGAGAAATGCAACATTCACAGATTACACAATTCGTTTTCATTTAAAAAACATTTCAAGCTTTCTGTAGATATATTTTTTATGTGAGAGACACCACGATATTACAACAGCCCATAATATAACTGTATATTCAGCAAGAATTCATGTTAAACATATTAAGCTTGATCAGAAGGTTACAATAACTGCAAGAGTCAAGCGGGATGTTAAGAGTTTGTCTCTTTCTTTTACTGATTATTTTCGGGTTTAAGCATGGTTTAAACAGATTCAAACTCAATTGCTTTCACAATAATGCATTCAAACAAATGTAATCTTACAGTGCTACTACATTATCAATAAATAATTTGTGTGTGTTAATAAAGGAAGGCTCGCTTCTGCTCCATTCATTAACAGAGACACGCAGAACATGCAGGATTCATATTTAAATAAACTGTTCCGGCTTAATATTTACAGATATTAGTCCATATCGTGATTTGATGTAAGTGCAATGACCTATTTTTGATTAATTCATTCAAAATTTGACAAATTTCCATGCCATTCCGTGTTAAACTGTAAAAATCTGTTTTTATGACTGGATTCCGTGATTCCCTCCGCGTTTTCTGCATCGCGGAAATCATAGGGCCCTAGTTGTGGTATGCCAGCTCTATCTTGCAATGGACACATGCCACGACATTCTCTTTATGTTTGCCCGCGCCCTAAAATCAAAACACTGCTGAATCCTTGCAGTAAGCGACTTCGGATGCAGGGCTTGTGTCTCCTTCCGCTTTGTGGGTGATATAAATGCGTTGTGTCACAAAAAAATAATTGCGAAAGAACCTGACGTGAGATTTAAAATAAATTAAGAGAGGCTTCGAGGCAGAGGAATTTGCCTCGATACATTTTTGTAATCGAGTTACTCGAGGAATCGTTTAAGCCCTAGCGCGAACACTTTAATACTGTGCTGTTTCATCCTACTTGCAGTGTGTTTAGCTTCCCATATATCTCTATGGCAAACGCGCGGGGGGATGTTTGAGCCCATTCGCAACTACAGTAGCCCTGAGTGGAGTGTTGGTGGATGTTAAATAGAAAACCGATTTTCATTTAAACAAATCGATGTAAACCACACATTCGAGTTAATCAATAAAATCTATTTATCGCCCAGCCTTATTAGAAAGTGTTAGTAATATTAATAAGCTATTTAAATGTACATTTATATATCTGATTATTTAGACATATAGTAATAGTGTAAGAAATTCCCTTTAGCACAGCTCCATCTAGTGGATGCATAATGCAAACCCAGTCAAACGTTTGACTGTAGTATCTTCTATTCTATGCGCCTTATAATCCGATGTCCCCTATATATGAAAACCGTGCTAAAATAGGCAATTCGTTGAAGGTGCGCCATATAATCAGGAAAATATGGTACCTGAATTAAAGGAATATTCCACCCCAAAAATGAAAGTTTTGGGTAACACTTTATAATAAATGCATGCTATTAATCATTAGTTAAGCATTAGGAAACAGTTAATTCATTATTTATAAAGTATTAATAGACATTTATAAGCAGTTTATAAATACAGATATAAATGCTTTATACCTGATTTAAAAGCATATCTATTATGTATTTAATATTTTTTTTTTTCATACTTTATTAATGATCAATTTATCATTTCTAAATTAAGTATAGCATTATTTACACACCAGTTATTAAGGAGTTGTCAGTGGTTCATAAGATCACTTAGAAATTGTAAGTAATTGATTAATAAACTATTTAAATGTGCATTCATACATCTTTTTATTCAGACATATAGTAATAGTTACTTATAGTGTTAATAAATGGTTTATTAACATGCATTTCTACTGTAATTCAGGGTTAATTCAGGTAGTTATAAAACATATGTAGTTGTTAGTTAACTATTTTTGTGAGCTCATCTAAAGTGAGGACTATTTATGCCTTGTAAAGCTTTTACAAATTAGATTTAAAGGCTGTTAATATTTCTATGTTCTGTATCACTGTGTTGTGTTTGTTTCCGTTTTTTGTTTAGAAGATAACTGAGCCTTTAAATATCCTTTATAAATGCTTTACAAGGCATAACTAGTACTCACTTTAGATGAGCTCACATAAATAGTTAACTGACCACTACTAAATGCTTTATAACTACCTGAATTTACTACATTTCTTGTGATCTTGTGAATCACTGGCAACTCCTAAATAACTGGTTTGTAAATAATGCTATACTTCATTGAGAAATGATACATTGATCATGAATGAAGTATGAAAATACAATTATTAAACACATTCTAGATATGCTTTTAAACCAAGAATAAAGCATTTATATCTTTATTTATAAACTGCTTATTACTGTCTATTAATGCTTTATAAATTATGAATTATCTGTTTACTAATGCTTAATTGATGATTAATAGTGTGCAGTTATTATAAAGTGTTACCAAATTTGGTCATTAAACACTTACCCCCATGTTGTTACAAACCTCTATGGGACAGTCTCAAGCCTCCCGGTTTTATCCAAAATATCTTACATTCTGTTCTGAAGACGAATTAATCTTTTACAGGTTTGGAACAACATGGGGGTAAGGGATTAATGACCAAATTTTCATTTTGGGGTAAAGTATCCCTTTAATCATAAATTATAGTAGGAATACCTGTTAATAAAGCATTTGATAACAATATTGCTGTGTATAAATAAGATGTATAAATGTGCATTTAAATAGATTATAAATCAGTTACTTACCATATTTTCCGGACTATAAGTCACACTTTTTCACATAGTTCTTGCGACTTATCACCAGGTGTGACTTACCGTTACCGTCTAGAGCCGCGAGAGTGCGCTCTATGCTGCTCAGTGCTCCTGTAGTCTTAGAAATTGCTTATTAATGTCTATTAATGTAGGGATAAAGCATTATAAATCATGAATTGATTGTTTACTAATGTTAAAATATAATAACTGCACAGTATGAATAATTAGACTAAGAAGGAGTCCGTGCTATTTGCATTGCACCCATCTTGCACTTAAGTGCGAACTGTAGTTTCAATTTCAGGAGTTGCCCTGCTATTGCCTGTGCTAATTATGCCACTTTTCCACCAAAATTACCCAGAACATGGTTACCAGGAACTTTTTTCCCTAGGAACTATTTTCCCCCAAGACCTGTTGCTTTCTGTGTTTCCACCGTGGTCTAAAGTACCAGGGAGATTAGGCAAATAGACTGGTGCACAAAGTACTCTGATTTTGGACGTTCATCCTCGGTAGTTCAGACTTTATGCATTCGAGTTGGGAGTTTGAGTTCTGCGACAATGCAAACCGCAAACAGCAGTGTGCTTGATAACATCAGTCAGCTCGCCTTGGCTACTGCAATTTTCCTCACTGTATATTGACAATAAAACGAATTATGATATAAAATAACACTGCCTCCTTTCGTTTTCATTTAAACATAATAACAGTTGCAGAAATGTACTTAGTTCAGGGATATGTGTATATATACAGCCATTACAATGAAATGAAATATTATATCAGTTTGCCTTTTTTATTTTCATTTTAACATATAGATAAATTGAATACAGACCAAAGATAACCTGTTAGATTTACCATAAACTAATTATATTTTATGTTTAACCACTAAAGAGACATCAAAGCCAGCGGCACATATCAGATGGTCTAGCCGAGGTGAGGCTGCTCTCAGCGGATACATGTTAACTGAGCTCCCACTGAACGCGTGGAGCTCGCATCTTCGAAATCGGGGAAACACATTTTTAAAATAGGCGCTGTCTTTGTAAATAACCCTCTGGAGTCTAAGGGTATTTTTGGGGCCTGGAGAAGTTTTGTCATGCCCTGACATTTGTGCTTTTTTCAGTTTCTTATAAATACCTAAATGGCTAAAGTCTAATCTCACTGTAATCAGCACATACTGGGCTATAATAATATGTGTGCAGCATGTATGTACATGATTGTGTTTTTGAGAAAAAAAATGTTATGCGTGGTTAGTGAAAAACTAAAAATGTTAAATCACTTGAATAAGGCAATAAAAAACATACAGAACATTAGTTCCCGGGACTTTTGAGAACTGGAGCTTGTCGCCTAGAATTTTTCTTTCTAAATTATGTGAAAATCATCTTGTTTACTCACAGAAAACAATATATTGAATTAAATTATCTAAGACACTTTTTGTTGGTAAAAGTCATATGTGAGTAGGTGTCAACTATCATGAATATCATTGTGATTTACACCTGAGAAGACAAAGGCCTGCATAATGAGCTGCATAATGAGCCTTTCAGTCATCTGTGCCACTGAGAGGGAGGAGTTATAAGAAAGAATGTGAGGACAAAATAAATCTATATAATGTTATGTTTTGTAGTTTATTTAGAATGTATTCAAGTATCCCACAACATAATTTAATATCCACTTGGGGGAGCAGTTAAACAGTTTATTAGGAAAAATCAAAGCTGACTTTCAAACTGAATTTTTTGCATCATTACTCCAGTCACACAATCCTACAGAAATCCTTTTAACAATCTTATTTTCTACAAAAAAATAAATAAAAATAAATTGACTCCAGAGGGATAAACCACATATTTGAGTTTTAAACTACTACATTCTAGCCTGAAATACTTTTAAAATGACATTTTATGATACAATAACAGTAATATTTTGAAAATGATCAAAATAAATGGTGGTTTCGCCCCCGAAAGTTTCGGAACTTTGAAAAAGTACTACCTCACCAGCAGGGACTTTCTGGGGGGCATTTTTTTTTACCCGGAACTTCATTTAGTTCCTGGTTCCTGTGGTGGAAACACACCTTGTACCAGGTCAAAGTCCCTAGTTCCTGGGTAAAGTTCCTACGGTGGAAATATATATAAATGTGTGTGTGTGTGTTTAGTACATTAAAATGTATTATAGGACTTATTTTAAGGTCAGTTATGTAAGAATGATTTTGGAACAGTGGACTGCTTTGGAAGCTTCTCTTGTGTGCACATCTCAGTCAATAAATCTTGGCTCAGACGATAATACAGGGTCTCACCTTTACTTACATGTGTCTTTAGATTCGACAGTTTCGAGACTCAAAGAGGAACACAGCAGAAGAGGATGAGGAAGTGCAAGAGGTCTCTTATTTATTTTTCTCGCTATACAGTACACTAACTTCTTTTCACATTCATAATTTACTAACATTCCTATGTAAATTAACCTAGCAACATTCATTTTGTTTCAGGCTATTATTCGTGCAAAAGCTCATAGGGACTGCAGTGATTCTGTTAGAGATGATGACCTCAACCTATCAGATGAGTCAGCTGACATTGCTGTGGAATCAGATGAAGAGTACACTTCTGCTCCTACAATCCGTGGAAGGGGGCGTGGCTCCAGAGGTTCAAGCAGAAGAGGAAGAGGAAGAGGAAGAGGTATTTACACAAACCATAAACATTTACAAACATGTATAAAGTTTCTTTGATCGCTACTGTAAGGTCCAGGCACTTGGCCCAAGGAAGGTATCCAGTGATGGATGAAAGTTTCCTGCGTGTTCGGTAGGGGTGCTCCGATCACGATCGGCCGATCGTTATGCGCTTCTCGTCAGTAAAGCCGGTTTTCTAATCAGCGGTTAATTCCATCAGGTGCCTGATTTCACATAGAGCAGCTGTTACTACACAGAGCCGTTGTTAATAGAGAAGATGCGCAAATCACGTTAATTTTCAGCGTTTTTTGGTGCATCTTCTCAGTTAACAAAGGCTCTGTGTAGTAACAGCTGCTGTATGTGAAATCACGCACCTGATGGAATTAACCGCTGATTAGAAAACCGGCTTTACTGACGAGATGCGCATTAACGATCGGCCGATCGTGATCGGAGCACCCCTAGTGTTCGGTCTTTCAGCGCGTAGAGTTATTCATTTTAGGTTAAACTCAAATCTGTCTCCATTGTATTATTTAATCTGACACCATTGTATTATTTAATCTGACTCCATTTTATTATTACCTCAAATTTAGGTTGGAATGCAAATTGGTTGTATGCCAGTTTCTAGGTATTATTATTCTGACATTTGATTGTTCTAGTTAAACTCTTTATTACCGAGGTGCGAGGACCCTCTTGTATCTGCTTTTTTGTATTATTATTAGGGCCCGAGCACCGATGGTGCGAGGACCCTCTTGTTTCTGTGTCGTTTATTATTATTTTATTTTTTTTCTGAAACTTTCTCGAAAAGTCATGAAACTTGGCACACACGTCAGAACTGGCAAATGATTAGGTATGCAATGGTTTGCTAAGGTGGGTGTGGTAAAATGGCTCGACAGCGCCACCTATAAATTTTCAAGTTAATCTTGAGCTACGTTTCACATACTTGTACGAAAATCGGTACACACATGTAACACACCAATATCTACAAAAAAGTCTCTTGGTATGAAATCCAAATCCCAACAGGAAGTCAGTTATTTTTTTTCTTAACAAAAATTTTGTTGTTTTTGCCATTTTCGGGGGTTGTACTTTAACGAACTCCTCCTAGAGATTTATACAGATCAACACCAAAGTTTGTCAGTGTAATCTAAAGGCCTTTGCGATGTTAAATTTCGAAGATCTAGAGTTTTCGTTTAGGGGTGTGTCCGTGGTGGCCTGGCGAATTTCGATGATTCGCCATGAAAAATGAAGTTGCTATAACTCAGACATAAAATGTCCAATCTGCACCAAACTTCACATGTTTGATAAGACTCCTGACCTGAACAGATCAACATTGCCAAATTTAGTTATAGTCATAGCGCCACCTGCTGGCAACAGGAAGTGAATGCTTTACACAGCAATGAACTACTCCTAGAAATCTAATAAAATCAAAATTGTGTTATGGTCCGATTTATCTAAAGGCCTTTGCAATAGTGAATTGTGAATATCTTGAGTTTTCGATAAAGGGCGTGACCTTGGCGACGTGACAAAATTTGATGTCTCGCCATGGGAATAAAATTTGAAACTCAGGCATAAAATGTCTGATCTTCCCCAAACTTCACATGTTTGATAAGAGTCCTGGCCTGAACACAACTGAAGGCCAATATTCCATTGGGTGTGGCAAAATGGCTCGATAGCGCCACCTATACACTTTCAACATAGCGCGCCTCGAGCTATGTTTCACGTACATGTACAAAAATCGGCACACACATGTAACACACCAATATCTACAAAAAAGTATCTTGGTATGAAATCCGAATCCCAACAGGAAGTCGGTTATTTAGAATTTTCTCTGCAAAATTGGTTTTGTTTTCGAAATTTTCAGGGGTTGTACTTTAACGAACTCCTCCTAGAGATTTATTCAGATCAACACCATACTTGGTCAGTGTAATCTAAAGGCCTTTGCGATGTTAAATTGTGAAGATCTTGAGGTTTCGCTAAAGGGCGTGTCCGTTGCGGCCTGACAAATTTTGATGTTTCGCCATGAAAAAGGAACTTGCTGTAACTCAGACATACAATATCCAATATGCCCCAATCTTCACATGTTAGATAAGACTTCTGCCCTTAACAGATCTACATGCCCATATTCAGTTATAGTCATAGTGCCACCTGCTGGCAACAGGAAGTGACATCTTTTACGCTGCGACAAACTACTCCTAGAAATTTTATGACATCAATGTCTTTTTTTGTGGTCCGTCTAATCTAAAGGCCTGTGCAATGTTAACTTTTGAAGATCTTGAGTTTTTGTTAAAGGGCGTGTCCATGGCGCCATGACAAGTTTGATGTCTCGCCTCAGCAAGAGAAGTTGTTATAACTCAGGCATAAATTGGTCAATCTTCACCAAACTTGTTCGATAAAGAGTCCTGGTCTGAACACATCTGAAGGCCAATATTCCATAATAATGATAGCGCCACCTGCTGGCAACAGGAAGATTGGAACATATAAGGAATATACTTTGATATATTCCAATCATATTTATGACTTTAAAAGCATATTTCTCACCGTTAACCTTTTTACTAATGCCACTCGCTGGCGGGGAGCCCGGGTGCGAGGGCCCGTTCATCGCTGCTTGCAGCTTTAATTAGGGCCCGAGCACCGAAGGTGTGAGGACCCTATTGTATCTGCTCCGTTTATTAGGGCCCGAGCACTGCAGTGCGAAGACCCTATTGGAATTGCTCCGTTTATTCTTCTTCTTCTTCTTCTTCTTCTTCTTCTTCTCCGTCATGAACATGCTCCAAAACTCACGAAACTTTGCACAGGCATCAGGACTGGCAAAATTTACATCTGATATAGGTTTCAGAAGTGGGTGTGGCAAAATGGCTCGATAGCGCCACCTGTTAAATTTCAACAGAGTGCTCGTCGAGCTGTGTTTCACGTACATTCATGAAAATCGGTACACACATGTAACACACCATTACCTACAAAAAAGTCTCTTGGTACAAAATCCAAAACCCAACAGGAAGTAAGTTATTTTGAATTTCCTGTATGATTTTTGTGCAGTTTTTTCCATTTCCATGCCTCATACTTTGACGAACTCCTCCTACAGTTTTAATCGGATTATCTTAAAATTTGGTGAGGGTCATCATAAGACCTTTGTGATGTTAAATTGCGAAGGTTTTGAGTTTTCGTCAAGGGGTGTGTCCCTGGCGGCCTGACAAAATTTGATGTTTTGCCGTGAAACAGGAAGTTTCTGTAACTCAGGCATGCAATGTCCGATCTTCCCCAAACTTCACACATGTGATAGGTGTTCTGTCCTGAACAAACACCCATGACCAAATTCAGTTATGGTCATAGCGCCACCTGCTGGTAACAGGAAGTGGCAAGGTTAACACTGTTATGGACTCCTAGGAACATATTAAAAAGCATCAACAAGTGTTAAATAGGCTGGCAACATACTAGATACATACTAATACATGCTAGCAACACAGCTTAATGCTAAAGCACGCTACTAATGTAGTGAAAAAGGAAGTTGCTGTAACTCAGGCAAGCAATGTCCGATCTTCGCCAAACTTCACACGTGGGATAGGTGTTCTGTCCTGAACAAACAACCATGACCAAATTCAATTATAGTCATAGCGCCACCTGCTGGTAACAGGAAGTGACAAGGTTAACACTGTTATGGACTTCTAAGAACAAATTAAAAAGTGTCAATAAGTGTTAAATAGGCTGGCAGCATGCTAGAAACATAACGAAAGATGCTAGCAACACTTATCTTAGTGTTGAAGCATTCTACTAAGGCAGTGAAAAAGGAAGTTGCTGTAAAAAAGGCAAGCAATGTCCGATCTTCCCCAAACTTCACACGTGTGATAGGTGTTCTGTCCTGAACAAAAAACCATGACCAAATTCAGTTATAGTCATAGCGCCACCTGGTGGTAACAGGAAGTGACATGGTTAACACTATTACAGACTCCTAGGAACATATTAAAAGTGTAAACAAGTGTTAAATAGGCTGGCAACATACTAGATACATACTAATACATGCTAGCAACATTAGCTAAGTGTTAAAGCATGCTAATAATGTAGTGAAAAAAAAAGTTGCTGTAACTAAGGCAAGCAATGTCCGATCTTTCACAAACTGCACACGTGTGATAGGTGTTCTGCTCTGAACAAACACCCATGACCAAATTCAGTAATAGTCATAGTGCCACCTGCTGGTAACAGGAAGTGACAAGGTTAACACTGTTTCAGACTCCTAGGAACATATTAAAAAGTGTAAACAAGTGTTAAATAGGCTGGCAACATACTAGATGCATACTAATACATGCTAGCAACACTTAGCTTAGTGTTAAAGCATGCTAATAAGTTTCTGTAACTCAGGCAAGCAATGTCCGATCTTCCCCAAACTTCACACGTGTGATAGGTTTTCTGTTCTGAGCAAACACCCATGACCAAATTCAGTTATAGTCATAGCGCCACCTGCTGGTAACAGGAAGTGACAAGGTTAACACTGTTATGGACTTCTAAGAACAAATTAAAAAGTGTCAATAAGTGTTAAATAGGCTGACAGCATGCTAGAAACATAACGAAAGATGCTAGCAACACTTAGCTAAGTGTTAAAGCATTCTACTAAGGCAGTGAAAAAGGAAGTTGCTGTAAAAAAGGCAAACAATGTCCGTTCTTCCCCAAACTTCACACATGTGATAGGTGTTCTGTCCTGAACAAACAACCATGATCAAATTCAGTTATAGTCATAGCGCCACCTGCTGTTAACAGGAAGTGACATGGTTAACACTATTACAGACGCCTAGGAACATATTAAAAAGTGTAAACAAGTGTTAAATAGGCTGGTAACATACTAGATACATACTAATACATGCTAGCAACACTTAGCTTAGTGATAAAGCATGCTAATAAGTTTCTGTAACTCAGGCAAGCAATGTCCGATCTTCCCCAAACTTCACATGTGTGATAGGTTTTCTGTTCTGAACAAACACCCATGACCAAATTCAGTTATAGTCATAGCGCCACCTGCTGGTAACAGGAAGTGACATGGTTAACACTGTTTCAGACTCCTAGGAACATATTAAAAAGTTTAAACAAGTGTTAAATAGGCTGGCAACATACTAGATACATACTAATACATGCTAGCAACACTTAGCTTAGTGCTAAAGCATGCTAATAAGTTTCTGTAACTCAGGCAAGCAATGTCCGATCTTCCCCAAACTTCACACGTGTGATAGGTTTTCTGTTCTGAACAAACACCCATGACCAAATTCAGTTATAGTCATAGCGCCACCTGCTGGTAACAGGAAGTGACAAGGTTAACACTGTTATGGACTTCTAAGAACAAATTAAAAAGTGTCAATAAGTGTTAAATAGGCTGACAGCATGCTAGAAACATAACGAAAGATGCTAGCAACACTTAGCTAAGTGTTAAAGCATTCTACTAAGGCAGTGAAAAAGGAAGTTGCTGTAAAAAAGGCAAACAATGTCCGATCTTCCCCAAACTTCACACATGTGATAGGTGTTCTGTCCTGAACAAACAACCATGATCAAATTCAGTTATAGTCATAGCGCCACCTGCTGTTAACAGGAAGTGACATGGTTAACACTATTACAGACGCCTAGGAACATATTAAAAAGTGTAAACAAGTGTTAAATAGGCTGGCAACATACTAGATACATACTAATACATGCTAGCAACACTTAGCTTAGTGATAAAGCATGCTAATAAGTTTCTGTAACTCAGGCAAGCAATGTCCGATCTTCCCCAAACTTCACATGTGTGATAGGTTTTCTGTTCTGAACAAACACCCATGACCAAATTCAGTTATAGTCATAGCGCCACCTGCTGGTAACAGGAAGTGACATGGTTAACACTGTTTCAGACTCCTAGGAACATATTAAAAAGTTTAAACAAGTGTTAAATAGGCTGGCAACATACTAGATACATACTAATACATGCTAGCAACACTTAGCTTAGTGCTAAAGCATGCTAATAAGTTTCTGTAACTCAGGCAAGCAATGTCCGATCTTCCCCAAACTTCACACGTGTGATAGGTTTTCTGTTCTGAACAAACACCCATGACCAAATTCAGTTATAGTCATAGCGCCACCTGCTGGTAACAGGAAGTGACAACGTTAACACTGTTATGGACTTCTAAGAACAAATTAAAAAGTGTCAATAAGTGTTAAATAGGCTGACAGCATGCTAGAAACATAACGAAAGATGCTAGCAACACTTAGCTAAGTGTTAAAGCATTCTACTAAGGCAGTGAAAAAGGAAGTTGCTGTAAAAAAGGCAAACAATGTCCGATCTTCCCCAAACTTCACACATGTGATAGGTGTTCTGTCCTGAACAAACAACCATGATCAAATTCAGTTATAGTCATAGCGCCACCTGCTGTTAACAGGAAGTGACATGGTTAACACTATTACAGACGCCTAGGAACATATTAAAAAGTGTAAACAAGTGTTAAATAGGCTGGCAACATACTAGATACATACTAATACATGCTAGCAACACTTAGCTTAGTGATAAAGCATGCTAATAAGTTTCTGTAACTCAGGCAAGCAATGTCCGATCTTCCCCAAACTTCACACGTGTGATAGGTTTTCTGTTCTGAACAAACACCCATGACCAAATTCAGTTATAGTCATAGCGCCACCTGCTGGTAACAGGAAGTGACAAGGTTAACACTGTTATGGACTTCTAAGAACAAATTAAAAAGTGTCAATAAGTGTTAAATAGGCTGACAGCATGCTAGAAACATAACGAAAGATGCTAGCAACACTTAGCTAAGTGTTAAAGCATTCTACTTAGGCAGTGAAAAGGGAAGTTGCTGTAAAAAAGGCAAACAATGTCCGATCTTCCCCAAACTTCACACATGTGATAGGTGTTCTGTCCTGAACAAACAACCATGATCAAATTCAGTTATAGTCATAGCGCCACCTGCTGTTAACAGGAAGTGACATGGTTAACACTATTACAGACTCCTAGGAACATATTAAAAAGTGTAAACAAGTGTTAAATAGGCTGGCAACATACTAGATACATACTAATACATGCTAGCAACATTAGCTAAGTGTTAAAGCGTGCTAATAATGTAGTGAAAAAGAAAGTTGCTGAAACGAAGGCAAGCAATGTCCGATCTTGCCCAAACTGCACACGTGTGATAGGTGTTCTGCTCTGAACAAACACCCATGACCAAATTCAATTATAGTCTTAGCGCCACCTACTGGTAACAGGAAGTGACATGGTTAACACTGTTACAGACTCCTAGGAACATATTAAAAAGTGTAAACAAGTGTTACATAGGCTGGCAACATACTAGATACATACTAATACATGCTAGCAACATTTAGCTTAGTGCTAAAGCATGCTAATAATGTAGTGAAAAAGGAAGTTGCTGTAACTCAGGCAAGCAATGTCCAATCTTCCCCAAACTTCATATGTGTGATAGGTGTCCTGTTCCGGACACACACCCATTAACAAATTCAGTAATAGTCATAGCGCTACCTGCTGGTAAGAGGAAGTGACAAGGTTAACACTGTTATGAACTCATAAGAATAAATTTTAAAAAGTGTCCAAAAGGGTTAAATAGGCTGGCAACATGCTAGAAGCATAATAAAACATGCTAGCAACACTTAGCTAAGTGTTAAAGCATGCAACTATGGCATTGAATAAGGAAGTTGTTGTAACTCAAACTAGCAACGTCTGATCTGCCCCAAACTTTTGACAATAGTCCCGTACTGAACACATCAGCATGCCCGTATTCAGTTATAGTCATAGCGCCACCTGCTGGCAACAGGAAGTGTCATGTTTAACAATTCTATGCACTATTTGCAGCACAATAAAATTTGCCATTGTGTGCTAATCATGCTAGAATTATTTTCGAACATTCTAACACTTACTATGTGCTAAACGATGCTATTAATACTATGAAACAGGCAGTTGTTGTAACTCATGCATACAATTCCCAATCTGACCCAAACTTCACATGTTTTATAAGAGTCCTGCCCTGAACACAACTAAAGTCCAATATTCAATTATAAGTATAGCGACGCCTTCTGGCAACAGGAATGACTTATTTCAAACTAACTTAAACATGAGATGTCGGATCTGCCTGAAACTTTGCATGTTTGGTAAGAGTCCTGACCTAAAGACATTTACATGGCGATATTCAGTTATAATCATAACGCCACATGTTGGCAGCAGGAAATGTGACAAAAATATTTACTATTTTATAAGCATATGGCCCAACGTTCACGGTTCCTCCTATGGGCACCGGGTGGTGGTGAGCCCGGGTGCGAGGGCCGTTCATCGCTGCTTGCAGCTTTAATTAGGGCCCGAGCACCGATGGTGCGAGGACCCTCTTGGAATTGCTCCGTTTATTAGGGCCCGAGCACCGATGGTGTGAAGACCCTCTTGGAATTGCTCCGTTTATTATTATTATTATTATCATTATTATTAGGGCCCGAGCACCGAGGTGCGAGGACCCTCTTGTATCTGCTTTGTTTTTTATTATTAGGGCCCGAGCACCGATGGTGTGAGGACCCTATTGTATCTGCTCTGTTTATTATTATTATTCTTATTCTTCCGCTTCTCCAAAATGAATCGCATTTTTGAGGGCTTAAACATGCTCAAAAAGTCATGAAACTTTGCACACGCGTAAAACCAGGTGAAAATTTTCGTCTGATATAGGATTCAGAAGAGGGTGTGGCAAAATGGCTCGACAGCGCCACCTATACTTAGAAAATCAACAGCCTTCGAGCTATGTTTCACGTACATGCACGAAAATTGGCACACATATGTAGCACACCAATACCTACAAAAAAGACTCTTGGAGCAAAATTCTAAAACCAACAGGAAGTCGGTTATTTGTAATATTATGAGCAAATTTTGGTCATTTCCATATGTTGTATTTTAACGAACTCCTCCTAGAGATTTCTTCAAATCAACACCAAATTTGGTATGCCTAATCTAAAGGCCTTTGCGATGTTAAATTGCGAAGATCTTGAGTTTTCGTTGAAGGGCGTGTCCGTGGCGGCCTGGCGAATTTCGATGATTCGCCATGAAAAATGAAGTTGCTATAACTCAGACATACAATTTCCAATCTGCCCCAAACTTCACATGTTTGATGAGACTCCGAACCTGAACAGATTGACATGCCCATATTCAGTTATAGTCATAGCGCCACCTATTGGCAACAGGAAGTGACATATTTTACGCTGCGACAAACTACTCCTAGAAATTTTATGACATCAATGTCTTTTTTGTGGGCAGTCTAATCTAAAGGCCTGTGCGATGTTCAGTTGTGAAGATCTTGAGTTTTCGTTAAAAGGCGTGTTCATGGCGCCGCGACGAAGTTCGATGTCTCGTCATGGGAATAAAAGATGTTATAACTCAGGTATAAAATGTTCGATCTTCCCCAAACTTCACATGTGTGATAAGAGTCCTGGCCTGAACAGATCTGAAGGCCAATATTCCAACGGGTGTGGCAGAATGGCTCGATAGCACCACCTATACACTTTCAACAGAGTGCGCCTCGAGCTATGTTTCACGTACATGTACAAAAACTGGTACACACATGTAACTCACCAATATCTACAAAAAAGTCTCTTGGTACGAAATCCGATTCCCAACAGGAAGTCGGTTATTTTGAATTTTCCCTGCAAAATTGGTGTTGTTTTTGCCATTTTCAGGGGTTGTACTTTAACAAACTCCTCCTAGAGATTTATTCAGATCAACACCAAACTTGGTTTCACGATGTTAAATTGCGAAGGACTTGAGGTTTCGTTAAAGGGCGTGTCCATAGCGGCATGACAAATCTTGACGTTTCGCCATGAAAAAGGAAGTTGCTGTAACTCAGACATACAATGTCCAATCTGCCCCAAACTTCACATGTTGGATGAGACTCTTGACCTGAACAGATCTACATGCCCATATTCAGTTATAGTCATAGCGCCACCTATTGGCAACAGGAAGTGACATGTTTTACGCTGCGACAAACTACTCCTAGAAATCTTTTGACATTAATGTATTTTTTGTGGTCAGTCTAATCTAAAGGCCTGTGCAATGTTAAATTGTGGAGATCTTGAGTTTTTGTTAGAGGGCGTGTCCATAACGCCATGACAAAATTTGATGTCTCGCCACAGCAAAATAAGTTGTTGTAACTCAGGCATAAAATGTTCAATCTTCCCCAAACTTCACATTTTCATTAGAGTCCTGCCCTGAAGACATCTGAAGGCCAATATTCCATTATAATGATAGCGCCACCTGCTGACAACCGGAAGATTGGCATATATATGGAATAAGCATTGATATATCATACATATATTTATGAGTTTAAAGCATATTTCTCACCATTCACCTATTTACTAAAGTCACTCACTGCCGAGGAGCCCGGGTGCGAGGGCTCGTTCATCGCTGCTTGCATCTTTAATTTTATATTAACTCGTTCATTCGATGCTCATGTTGCTAACAAGGATTCAACGTAATCTACTAGAGTCAATAATAATTACAGAGTAAACTGAATAAAATCAAATTTAACAATTTATTATCAGTCAGGTAATTTCTGCCAATTACATATCCAATTCAAAAATATTAAAGCATATCAAAACAAAACATAAAAATTCTCAAAGATGCTTCTAAAAGTAAAATAAGCATACCTGACCTTAGAAAATACATAGTATGAAGTGAAGAGACACTCAACACACCACAGGCTTCTGGCTACAGAAAGATCCTTTTGCTGCAATCGTTTAAATACCTCAGACCAAGACAAACATCCCCCAAGATGGAGACAGGAACTAACAATTTGAATTTGCATTTACTCAGGTCCCAAGCCTGGGTGGTTTTACAACCCAAAGGGAACATAGGGTAATTTACATGGAGGACCCTGGGAAAGGTCACTCTCATCACAGTAATAAAGATATCTCTTTACTCTTCAGATCTGTATTATCTTCTAATCTACTTTTGTAAGATTGCGAACATTGTACCAGTTGCACTGAGACATTTCAAATGATACTAGACATGAGTGTTAGTTCACTTGCATTGACAATTTCATGCAATCATTCTGAGCAGACTGAGTAGAAGGAAGGAATGGGTGAAGGGATTTAAAATGAAACAAATTGCCAGAAGGGAAGGGGGTCTCCTGCACCTCCTCTCTGTGGGGTGTCTCGAAGATGCCTGTGTATGTTTGTATTGTCTGTTTCTCAGGAGACCAAAGTATATCAGGTTCTTTCATCCTTACACTACTAACAGGTGGTTGAACCCTTTTTTGAGGCGAGGTGAATAAATTAATATGTGGACTCATCTTTAATCAAAACGTTTTGGTATTCCAGTTATTTTCAAACCTTAATTTTGTACCTAAGGCTGGATGAAATACTGGTACAAATCTCAAGTATTATTTCTATCACAGTTGTGCTTGTGTCTCTGAACCACTTTTTCCGTTCGGATGGAATTTTATTTACATTGTTATTTGCAAAATTGTTGCATCTCTGATAGGCTTCTGCTTTCAAACATTCCCATGCATTGTTCAGATTAGTCATTGCTAAAACACTGGAGTTTTGTTTTGTGTGTACTCGCTGACTGAATTCTCTCATCATAAATGAGAAAGTGCAGATGTACGTACTAGGGGTGTAACCGACTAATTCTCATAGTCAAGTTGGAATTTTCGAATCTTGCTGATATTCGACTGATAGTCGAATCATATGTTTGGGGGCGGGGCAAAGTACATTGAGTCAAATCAGACATTTGACTAACATAATCAATGATGTTTACACACAGGGAAAATGTGTAACAAATACAACAAATGGGGTAAAAGATGTTTTTATGTTTTGATTTAAAGATAGTTAACACTAAACGTCAGCGAAACAATTCACAATTTTTATAATAGTGCTTTCATTATAAAGTTAGCCTATATGACAATAGTTATTAATGTTCTGCAAGATGATCAGTTGAGTGAGCATTAGATAGCAAGTTTTTAATCAATGGGATTAAACTCATAATTTCATGTAGAATATGCTTCGCTATTTATACAACATAACGTTAACATTAGTACTTATAGGCTATCTGCAAAAAGAGCCCGAATGCAAATGAACATATCTGTGGGGCTCTGAATGCGAACTCCTTTTGTGGACGTGTTCTTCACGAAACAATGTGCAGAAAAACGCCAGCTAAACTCTAAACATTCACAGCATTTTATTATAATGGTGTTCTCATTATAATGGTATGGGTGTGACTGTGACAGTCCAGTCATAGTTATTAATATTCTGCTTTGTTGTTTGCCCTGTTCGCGCTATGCACTGAAGAGATATTGCGTAGTATTACAATGAAGCGCTTGACTCAAAACCAAATGCATCTTATATCAGGTAAATAATATATCCACTATATATATATATATATATATATATATATATATATATATATATATAGTCTCTGCCTGTGTCAGTTTGAGTCTTGGTAAAGTTTTAAATCCCTGCCGCCAAGATAGTCCTCTGTCGGTCGCAGATTATGGAAAGTGAAACTTAAATCCATAGAGTTGGTTGGATTTATTCATGCACTTTAAAATATTTATTTGTAGCTTCTTTCTTTTCAGATTTTTATTCATGGCTATATCATAATAGGCTGCATATTAACTTATTGGGAGAAAAACACAAGTTCTATGTGAAATTAGACATTTGAGCACTCACATATAGTCAGAATGGCATAATCATAACAGCCCGCGAATATTCTACTGTGAGATTGGTAGTCGAATCGGGCTCCACGAATCAAAGCATTGAATCGTCGATTATTTGGGTCACCCCTAGTATAGTGTTGCCACGATACCAAAATTATTGTTTCGATACCGATACCTAGTCAAGAATTGTGATTTCGATACTTTTTCGCTACTTTTCCTGAAAAGGGAAAACACACTCTCAAATATCATTGCTGTGCTTTATTTTAAAACCTGGACAAAATTCTAATCATATAACACACTAATAAATGAACATATGAACAGCAGAGATATTAAACATTTGTGACCAATCACGGAAAGTAGGGACACAAGTCGGTTCTGGGGCATTTTGAGTTATCCACAGATTCTGAAACTGTAGTCTCCAAGCTTTCCAACGATGTGTAACACATGGAAATCTGATAATATTTGGAGAAGTTGTGGCCATATGAAGGTAGGCACTCAAAGAAGCTCAAAAACGGGAAATAGCCTCTGAAGATTTGCAGTTCTCACTGCTGCGAGTGTCAATGGGGCTCATTTACATCTCATTTAGATAAGCCATACCCCCTGTATAGCAACGACAGACACAACGGGAAAAATCGGACCGCATACTATTAATAATAAAGGAGAATGTGCATTGTAAATGTCAGTAATTTATCTTTTTTGACTTTTATAAAAATGATTTAGAGGCTGAAATATGTGAGTTTTATCTTTTTATAAAAAAATATTTAATCAGTGAATTGATTTCGTTGTGTAGCATTAGGACTTTTTTAACAGGATTCTGTGATAACCGATGAGCTAGCTAATAACAATAGGGAGATATGGGAAGGTCTAAACATGGACTAAACATGAGATAAAGTGTACGTTTTCTTAGAATTAACACAAAACGACAAACTTTGATGTTTATGGAAACTCACCCCATAAGAAACGATATAGCCTCTGATATCTTACGGTTCAACTCGTCTGACGCCAGTCCAATACATTCTTCCTCGTCATCATCTTCGCTCAGTTGTAGATTAGGGATATTATACAGTCTTATTATGCCACTTTCATCGTCGCTCAGATCGTCTTCAGAATCAGTGAGTGCTTGTTTATAAGCATCCGGCTTGTCGAAGAAGTACTTCGAAACATTTTCGGTGTAACGGCCACGGTTCAGCTCATCTGCGTTCATTTTGCGGCATCCATCTTCAGCCAGCCAAAGGCTCTGCATACTAAGTAGCCACGCTTCCTTCGGAGGGCAGGGGCAATAACAAAAGAAACAAAACCCGGCTTATCCAGTATGGAAATACAGACAGACAATGAAACGCCCCTACTGCGTGCTAGAATCTCCGACAAACAACCTTATTTCAACCTCAAAATCTCTAATAGCTGACGACTTTGCAATGTTTTTAATTAATACAATTAAACACATTAGAGCACAATTTTCCACACCACAATCAGTCAAGCTCATATCACCAGCAAACTTAGACTCATTTACATCTTTCTATTCACTCTCTGAGGCAGAAGTCTCAAAACTCATCCTTTCTAATCACCCCTACTACTTGCCTGCTTGATCCTATTCCATCTCATCTCCTTCAAGCCATTTCGCCTGCAGTTGTACTTCCACTCACTCACATCATCAACACATCCCTCCACACTGGTGTCTTTCCCTCATCATTTAGACAGGCACGTACAACTCCACTACTTAAGAAACCCAACTTCAACCCATCTCTTTTAGAGAACTAGAGACCAGTTTCCCTTCTTCCTTTCATTGCAAAAACACTTAAACGAGCTGTGTTCAACTAAGTCTCCACATTTCTCACACACAACAACCTCCTTAACAGCAACCAATCTGGCTTCAGAAGTGGACATTCAAATGAGACCACCAACTCTCAGTTGGTGAAGCTCTAAGACTGGCAAGAGCAGAATCAAAATCTTCAGTACTTATTCTGCTTGATCTGTCCGCTGCTTTTGACACGGTTAACCACCAGATCCTCCTATCAACCCTACTGGCAAAAGTGTAGCAACAATGAGTTTTACAGAATAATTAACTCAAATGATATATAGGGAATTTGAATAATTAATCAGGAATATGATTAATATACATCTCAGATGACAGTTACATTAAATTTTATTGATTATGAAAAATAGCTCAATTGCCTATACCAATACCAATCACACTGTAATTTACTCATTAATATGTCAATATTCCATTCTTCATATCAATTGTAGTGATATCTCTTACTGTAAATTACTACAAATCAAACAGTGGTTTGTCCACCAAACCAGATTGACCTACCAATTTTCAATAAAGTTATCACTTCTTATAATTCAAGAAAAAATATTCTCTGGCCATGAAAACATCATCCTATCCTTATGATAAATTTAGTTTCTAAATTTAAAGCTTGTAGCTAAAGATCAGACCTCTCAGTGACTCTTAATGTGAGTGGGGTGGAGTCCAAGTCAATCATTTGATATATGGGTTTTTAATAATTCAACTAGTAATACATCAAACTACAAATCACACAGAGTAAATATGCGTACGACAATACAGACAGTAACCTTTATACAAGACATAATGGAATCCAAATAAGAGAGAGAGAGAGAGAAAGAGAGCGAGCGAGAGAGAGAGAGAGAGAGAAAATGGAGAGAGAGAGAGATAGATCACAGAATGAGCTCCGGTATGAAAATCAGTCAGTAACCTTTTTGAAAGCCAACAACAATCAGATCATAGCAACATTTTAAAGCAGCATTTAAATCTCCATAGAAAACTGATACTTGCATGGCCCAGCGCGTGAGCGTGGTCTTTTTGTGACGCTTTGTGCGCTTGTCCTTTTGAAAACAGCGTGCGTGTGCCGGAGGCCATGTGACGCACGTGCAAGCTGCACTGGATCTTGGCGTGAGCGTGGAGCACATGGTCCTTTGTTCTGTCTTCGCGCGGTATTTGAAAGGTTCACCAAACAATGTTCCAGAATTCATCTTCCTTCTGTGGAGAGGCGAATATTCGAATAAACTTAGTAAAGAAAAGAAAACAACGAAAACAAAAGCTTCTGTGCTGAGGGGGACTGCGAACTGAGCCAAGGCCGAGCCGAGGGACTCGCGGGAGAGCCGCGTGTCTGAGAACGAAGAACGAGAAGAATAGAAGAGCGCGATATGAGCGCGGCCCAAGGCCGCGCCGAGGGACTCGCGGGAGCGATCTGGGTTGATGCAGGAGGGAAGGGAGTCAGCGTAAGAAGAGAGGGCGGACCTTGTTCGGTCGACTTTTATAGATTGAGGTGATTCACGCCCCTTTTCGAGGGAACACCCAATGAACGTCCGCGATCTGAAGCAGAGGGAAAAGTTCCTTTGTCTCTGTGGAGACAACCCCCTGATGATTTAGGGCTTCTCCGAATTCATCGGGGAGTTCTAGCAAGTTTGTAATTCCAGATTAAATACATTTTTCATTACTTTGCTCTAGATAAATGGGTCTGTCAAAGCATGACGATCACACAGATACTAAAAACAAGATATATAAATGATCAAAACATGAAGTTACATTCAAATGCAAAATTACACACATTTAAAGATTTGATTGACACATGATAACACTGCAGATAGTCCCAATTTATATGGGAAACCTCTAATGCACCGCAAAAACAATAATATACACACTAAGACTACATTTGAGTACATTTTACCATTCTTTTGTAAGGATTAGGTTTCCTGTCCTGTGTAGTCCTGTGTGGTCGTAAAATTTTACGAGCTGCAAGGGACTGGGGGTTGCAGCACATGGCTCTCTTTGAGAAAGTTGGTGGGGAGAAACAATTCCAATTTATACGCTAGTAAAATTATAATCCTCGCATAACAAGGATTAACCATGGTACACACAAAACATATTCAAAATACATATTATTAATAAAATGATGAAAGTAAGGAACTTGTACGAAAGGTTTCTTTTTGTGTATGTTGGAATGTTGTTGGTTTAGTGTCTCCTTTGAGGCTCGCCCACGTGACTCTGGAATTTCTTGTCGTAAATAACTGTCACTCAAGGCAGGATGTGGCCGACTTCATGGCGGCCAAAATGGTGAATTATGTAAACAACGAAGGTCCTTGTTTACTCACGTTCTGGTCTTTTGAGTCCCGAATGTGTTAAGAGTCAGGATTCACTAGTATGGAACAGATGGCTGAAATACCATCAGCCCATTAGTGTTACATCTCCCCCTTTTCCGTCGGATGAAGTCCCTGTGTGGACATCATCGGACGGCAATCATCACTATGGGCAGATGAAAGGTGGATCATGACGGCAGGTGGTTCAAGATGGCAGGTGGTTCCTGGAGCTGAGGATTCAGCTTGGTGAGGTTCGGTGTTGTCTTTGACTTGGCACCCCCTTTCCGGGGATTCCATCGGAGACCTCCAGCCACAGTTGTGAGTTTGGCTGTAGAGGTTTGCATCTCGTTGAGTATCCTGTATAGGATGAAGGTCACGCCAAGAGTCAGGGTGTGACCAATGACAGTGGAGATGCATCGTGCAGTGTCGGCAGCAGTCCAGGCACGGACCGCAGATGATGGGTTCAGAACGGGCTGTCGAGGCTGTGCTTGGAGGGCTGTGTCGACAGGAGTAATGTCAATGTGTTGGGTGGTATCTTTCAGTGCTTGGTCAAGCAGGTTGGCACGGGTGGCGGTGTCATGCTGGTCGTAGGTCAGCGTAGCTGAGCGCACAGGAGTGTTGATGAGCCATCTGTTACCCACAATCTCTGCTTACGTTTCTGTGACTTGTGTACGAGGCTTGGCTTCGGCAGGGCAGCGCGTATCGCTGACCCAGGGTTGCAGCTCGCAGATTCCTTCGGAGTTGTGTCTGAGGAAGGGTTTGCTAAGGCAGAGATAATGAATGTCTTTGGACAAAGCACACATGTGCATGTTTGGGGCCAGGTACAGCTGTGTGTCGCTGTCGTGGTAGGCCACCACATTTGGAATGTGTGTTTTGGTGTGGGTGTTGCTTTTCCACATCCTGACACTGACAATGTCTTTAGGTCTGTAGACTTGGCTTGACTCGCTGATGGGTTGGTTCAGGAGCACGTTCACTTCTCTCTGTTTGGGGTTGACGTGCCGTAGGAAGGCGCAGGTCAGCTGGCATGGTGATGGCGTAAGACAGCACAGTTAACACAAGGCTTAAGGGTATCATGTATGGTGGGGTTTTACTCGTGGTTAGGCTGTCTATGGAGGAGCTAACCTCCCACAGCATGTCTGTTGTTAATGCTGTAAACAGCTGAGTCTGGGTAAAGTTCTTCTGGAAGACAGTAAACAGTGGTTTCAAGGAGTTTACAGTCTGGTTCACTGCATTGACACTGGACATAACAATGTTAAACATTCTGGCGGCAGCAGCGGCTCTAAGCAAAGCTCCCGGGAACTGTTTGGAGCGGTGGTGGTGTCCACTTAACTCCATTTGTGTAACAGTCACCTTCTCATGTTGGCTGAACAGGTGTTTGACATCGGCCTCAGTGTGAGTGAGGGAGTCCTCTCTCCATCGGAACCTTGTACAGCTGTATTCGGTTACAGTGCTGGGGTAGTGTGCCCTGTCATCGGTAGTCAGGAGTCTCAGCGGTTTTCTCTGTGGCAGCTGTCCTCTCTTTGACTGACAGCACGGCACGGCAAACCACAGCAGCATCCTGGTACAGATATTAGGGAGAGAGAGAGAGAAAGGGGAGAAAGAAACAAATGAGGGCTGTCTTTGGTTGGACAGGGCAGCCTCTTTGCTTAGTGGGTGGCGACTGGGTTTAGCTCTCCCTCGCCCATGTTTTGCCACATCTTGCTGCTGGCATGACGCTTGCTTCAGTGTTTTGTCAGTGGCTCTGGTGCTGCGTGGTGCAGCACATGCTGCGTCATGGAAATATATTGGCATTATCCCCCTTTTGCTCCGTGGCATTACAAGCCCTGGCATTGTGATGTCAGACGGTGCACAACTCACAATATTGTTCTGTGCACGCAGCATGGTTTGTGTATCATGCAGTGGTCTGGGGCTTTGGTTGTCAGTGACTGTAGACTGGTTGCCAGGGTGGATGGAGGGGTCTGAGAGGTGGTAAAGCAAAGTCATTATCGAGTTTTCAGAAGCGCGCATGTCCGCTATGTTGGTCTGTGTAGACAACGGAGCCAGCGTAAGTGATTCTGAGGTAGGCAGTTTAGCTAGTAAAGTTCTTATGCTGTGTGTAATCACTTCAACCTTGAATGTGGGTGGGAGGGTTGGGAGTGACCACAGAATGTTGTTTAGTGTGCCATTTTTGGCAAGGGTGTCAGTGTGATCTTTAAAGTCCTTGTCTAGACTTGGTAGCTTCGAGTGTCCTTTTACCTTCTTCCAGTACACAATCACCTTGTGTGTTTTTGTGATGTTATCACCTTGCTGGAACAGGTGTTGGTGTTTGACATGATTGTTGTTTGCAAGTGTGAGTCCGAATTCCACACATTCAGGTGAGGGTTGGAAGAAACCCAGCGTGTGGTGTAAGGTTTGACCACATTGCAGGTTGAGCCGAACAGCGACCCCTTTGGTGTAAGCTGGTACCACCGTACCCTGTTTGTTGACTAAGGTACAGAGGCATGAACTTGAGCCTGTCGTTAGGGCGTTGTACTCATGTCTGGCTGCTGGGGTTCCCGTGACCTCTGTGACCTGACCGGCTCTGTGGGAGTTCCCGTGACCTCTGCGACCTGACAGTCTGGCTCTAGCAACCTGTGTGGCTGGAGAGAAAGAGGTTCTCGCACTTGAGCAAAGTCTTTTAGCTGTTTGAAGTTCAGAAAAGGGTCAAAGTGTTCTAGCAGGTCTTTGTCGATGAGCAATGTATGAGTGTTCATTGGTGGGACATACATGGGATGTATTAGACTCATCGGAACGATTGTCAGGTGAATGGAAACAACCTGTTCAAACTGGATGTCATTCTGTCTGTACACTTGTACATTCAGTTCATAAGTTTGAAGTGTAAGAGTTCGATCTTGTCTCTTAGCTTCAAATTGGAGTCTTTTGAAAAGGTGAAATGAGATCACCGTCAGGTTTGATCCTGTGTCGATCAGGTCTTCCCTGTTGACTCCTTTTCGGCCCACCCCCTTTTTGACAAGGCTGCCCAGGAATGTTGGCATCAGGGCAGGTGTGACGATCGGTGGGTGGTGAGGACCGGTCTTGTGTAGCTCGCTGCGGAGGCAGGTAGTCAAAACAGCATTTTCTGGTACCTTGTGTTTGTGGTAGCTGGTGTGAGGACCTGTGCTGTCTCCTTCAGGGTGTGCAGCTGTCAGCTGTGGAGCTTGGGTGGTGCTGTCACCTTGTGCTGTGACAGTTAGCTCTGTGGTCTGTAGATGACGGGCAGTGTTCTGGGTGCTTGACTCATCTTCCTTTTGAGTTTTCATGTGAAGAAGATCTTTCAGCACCCTCAGGATCTCTGCTGTCTCAGACTGTGTTTTTCTGACGTGGGCTCAGGATTGAGCTTACCAGTGTCGTGTCGAGAGTGGTTCCCCTGCCAGCTGTTGGGGCTTTATGTCCTGGATGGTGGGAATCGCTCGCTCTGGTGTGTTGGATGAGCACCACCACGATTGTGTTGCCCTCTGCTGGCTTGGAACGGTATTGACTCTCTGTAAAAATGTCTGTGACTGTGGTGTTGTAGGGCGCCATCTAGGGTTAACTCCAAGCATCGCTCAGAGACAGAGATTTTGGGGTTCTTCACAGTCTTTTCACAAATAGTCTTTTGCTTGGTGCAAACTTTGTGGGCTAAGTTCCTTAACTCTTGTGTAGTCCTGTTACGTGGACACGCTGGGACTCGGAGATGAAAACTCCAACTGGCATGTAGGTTTAGGAGGAACAGAGTTTTTAAGTTGACATCCTGTTCCATACCTGGTTCGTTGCATGCTCCGAAGTAGGCTTTTCGTAGCTGACTACAGGAAGTCTGTGGGTTTTCAAATCGGCCCTGTTTGAGGTCCATAGCAATAAGGAGCCCATGGTCTGAGTTTGGATCAGAGAATTCAAGAATCAAAGTCTGTAGCAGTTGCTGGTAGTACGCTTTGACAGTCTCTGGTTGACGATCCAGAAAGCAATGCACATCACGGCTGGACGTGATTTTTAACAGGTACAATGTGTTCACATCTGTCACGTTGGCGACAGTTTGCAAATGAAAGTCAATGGCTTGTAAAGAAGCATGAACGTCATGTCCTCCTGCAGGATCTGGATTGAATGTAGAGATGCTTCTGGCTAGCTTGTGAAGTTCTCTGTGAGCAGTGCAGGGTTTAGTGACATGAGTTCTCTGGAAGGATTCTCTCCCCTCCGTTGTTGACAGATGTTCTTGTAAGCTGGCTGGTGATTTCCTTAGAAGTGAGCTTACACCCCCTTTTTCAGCTCTGGGTTCTTGGCTGAAAGGGTTGGAGTGGGGGCCGGGAGAAACTTTGTGGTGTGCATTTCTCCGATGCAGCCACTCTGTAATCTGTGAGATTGTCTCAGTTCTGTGTGAACAGTGTCAAGTTCATCTTGGAGCTTGTCTCTCTGCAGAATAAGCTTGTTGAATTTAGCTCGGGCCGCTTGCAAGTGTGTTTTGCAGGCCCAGGTTTTATAGTCTCTTTCTTTCAGTTCAGTCTCTGCTCCTTTTAGGAGAGCGTCACCTTGCTGGAGTTTTTTGTTGAGTTCCTTTCTGGCTTCTCTCTCCAGCTGTTCTTTTTGATCTGTGTCAAAGCGAAGATCTTGCAGGGCATTGTGAAGTCTTTCAACTCCTTTCTGTAGCTCTGGATCTGTGTCGTCCTCTTTCTCGTGCTGGTTCTGGGTCTCGAGGAGGAGCTGATCAAGATGACTCTGGGTTGGGGCCTGGTCCTTCCAGGCCTCCTCGGTGATGTTGCTCCATTCACTGAGCCGTGCCTGGGCGACGAGAATGTGAACTAGGCTTCCGAAGATCCTGGCGAGTTCTCTGTAGCCGCTTTGGTTTGGATCGCATGCCATCAGTTCATCTAGCTCGGTGTCTAGTTGCTCTGGGTGCTGCAGGTTACTGGCGTCCTTGGGCAGGAAGGGGGTCGTCACTGCTTTCAACCATGTCGAGAGGTGGCCCCCGTGGACTGCTGGACTGGATGCCTGGAACATCCTGATTCTCTGTCGGTGAGAGAAGCACAGCACACACACACAAAAAGACCAATGCAAGTTCGTTCTACGTTTAACGAGCTATATTCATACGGGCTGTGCCGTTTTTGAGAATTTTGGGGCTAACTGGTGCAAACAGTCAGACAGTGAAGTGGCCAATTAACTTGGGTCAATGAAGGACCTGAAATGGAGATTTGACAGGCAGTAGCCTAGCGGGTCGTGTGATGACACCGGCTGCTGGTTGGCTCTACGATTTAACTTCGTGTTTGTGGCTCACAGGTTACTGTCTCTATGTGAAATGAAAGAAACAATTCACAACAGAACAGAGGATAGAAAAAGATCAAAGTGAAACAACACTTGAAATGAGATAAAAACAATAGAAACACAATGTGTTAGTGAGAATAAGGAGGCCTAAGCCTACTGCTAGGTTTTAAGATAGGGCCAACAGGTGAGTGGGCTATCTGGGTAGGAAACCTAGAAATATGGTGTGGCTTAAAGAAGCAAAAGGGTCAAACACTTAAAATATATCTGGGGGAATATCTAATATTTTGTGGCTTATAATAAGTGGATGGGTTTTATCACATTGGGTTCACCTGGGTGAATTGAAGTCATTCAGGTGGAAACCAGTGCCTTGGTCAACCTCTCCGGCGCTCCCCAAACACTCAACCGCAGTGTCTCCTGTCCTCCGTTACTCTGGCAACGAACAGCTTGTGACTTTTAGCACAACCTTTGGAGAGCCAAATTGATGATGTCTCCACTGTGTGCCACTAACGGACAGACACAAGAGGAACCGAGTTTCACTCGCAGCCAGTATCGGTAACACCGGTCGGGCAGCCCTGCTCACTGGAAACCTGAGATGGCTGTCCAATCACCAAGGGAGTTCTACAATCAAATACACAAAGGATGAACAAAGGAAACTTAAAGTTAATTAAGGTTTGGTTTGTTTAGCATCAATTGAGTAAATATATATGTAGAAAGAAAAGGTAACAGCTTTACATAATAATGATAAAACAAAAACAAAGGAATTATGATAATAATGGTAATTATCAAAATAACCTAAGTCAAAAGAGAGAAGAAAAATAATAAACATCAAATTAAAAGACAGGAATGAAACAAGGGAGAAGGAGTAGCTGGTTTTCACCACAAGGGGTGGGGGGAAGTACTGCTTCTCTGTCTTTAACCTGCTGAGCAGAACACGTAATTCAAATTAAAAATTCAAAACTGGTTTAAATCAAAATTTTAAATAAGCATGTAAGAATTAAAAGGAAAGTCTGAATAATATCATATAATAACCCATGATAGCTTGTAAGTTATCATTAATAATTATGAAATTAATCAAACAGGGTGAGATTAATCAAAAAGGGTAAAAGTGGACATGCAATTCAAAACAGAATGGAAAAGACAGAGGTCTGTTAGTCGATTTAACAGGAGACTGCCACTAGATGGCTTACCTTCTAAGTGGGTCAATCAGTAGTTGACCTCTGAAACATCTAGATTTCCACTATTAAACAATTACATTTTAATTCAAATCATGTTTGAACCAAACTCAAAGTAAATGTAAACAGTCAAAGGCAGGGAAAATTATTTTGTTTCCCTGTAATAATATTCGCACGAGCAAAGCTGTAAATGCAAATAATTATAGAGAATTTAAACATCTAATTCAAATACATCACAGGGGATTAGAAATTAGCAATCAGAGCGCATTATCTGAAACGGCCACAGGATGGCGACTTTGCACTCATGCAAGCTGGAATCAGAAAGCAGGGCGTAACCTGAAATTTCTGAACCACGAATTCCCTCTGGTGTTTAGATAGCGGAATTACAATTTCAATAGGACTTAGAAATGATCTGATCTTTTGTCAGGCTGATTTTCTGCATCAAAAATCACAAGTAACGAACAGAAAGTTTTGATTTCTGTGGTGCTATAATAAACATAGGGTGAAGGAAGGATCCGTTCACTTCCAAAACACAAATGTTAAAAAAAAACAGGAATTTTCCATCTGTTGACTCCAATAGACATTTATCAAAATAGCACTTATGATATAAATGTTTTAGGTTTAAAATCGGGTAGCTAAGCCAATTTTAGACCAGGAGTTTTTATCGTTTATTTTTTTGAATATCATGTGGTTCACCACACATTCAATAACGATATTTAATAAGCAAGGCCTTTTTAACTGAATCAGAGGAACATCGCTCATGTTCAGATTTACATGTTGCAACTAATAAAAGATTTCTTTATCTTTTAATCATTCATATTAAAATATTCTCACTGTAAAAAGATTTTGGTCTTTCTTAACAGGATACTTTTAACATTATACTGCAGTTTACTTTCATTAAAAATAACAGTGACTATACTGTTAAGTTTCTACAAATACCTAAATGACCAGCTTTTTGCCTCAGTCAGTTGAGTGAGTTCACGTCTTGCGACTTATCTCACAAGTAACGTTACATAATTTCATAGTGCACGTGCAGAAATTATTAAAAACCATATACACAGATTGATTGCTCACAAAACGAAGTTTGAATTGCCCGCATTCTCCACCAATTCTGTAGCAACAATGAGTTTTACAGAATAATTAACTCAAATGATATATAGGGAATTTGAATAATTAATCAGGAATATGATTAATATACCTCAGATGACAGTTACATTAAATTTTGTTGATTATGAAAAATAGCTCAATTGCCTATACCAATACCAATCACAGGGCACTGTAATTTACTCATTAATATGTCAATATTCCATTCTTCATATCAATTGTAGTGATATCTCTTACTGTAAAGTACTACAAATCAAACAGTGGTTTGTCCACCAAACCAGATTGACCTACCAATTTTCAATAAAGTTATCAACTTCTTATAATTCAAGGAAAAATATTCTCTATCCTATCCTTATGATAAATTTAGTTTCTAAATTTAAAGCTTGTAGCTAAAGATCAGACCTCTCAGTGACTCGTAATGTGAGTGGGGTGGAGTCCAAGCCAATCATGTGATATATGGGTTTTTAATAATTCAACTAGTAATACATCAAACTACAAATCACACAGAGTAAATATGCGTACGACAATACAGACAGTAACCTTTATACAAGACATAACGGAATCCAAATAAGAGAGAGAGAGATAGAGAAAGAGAGCGAGCGAGAGAGAGAGAGAGAGAGAGAGAGAGATCACAGAATGAGCTCAGGTATGAAAATCAGTCAGTAACCTTTTTGAAAGCCAACAACAATCAGATCATAGCAACATTTTAAAGCAGCATTTAAATCTCCATAGAAAACTGATACTTGCATGGCCCAGCGCGTGAGCGTGGTCTTTTTGTGACGCTTTGTGCGCTTGTCCTTTTGTGACGCGTGCGTGTGCCGGAGGCCATGTGACGCGCGTGCAAGCTGCACTGGATCTTGGCGTGTGCGTGGAACACGTGGTCCTTTGTTTGGCCCAAGGCCGCGCCGAGGGACTCGCGGGAGCGATCTGTGTCGATGAAGGAGGGAAGGAAGTCAACGTAAGAAGAGAGGGCGGACCTTGTTCGGTCGACTTTTATCGATTGAGGTGATTCACGCCCCTTTTCGAGGGAACACCCAATGAACGTCCGCGATCTGAAGCGGAGGGAAAAGTTCCTTTGTCTCTGTGGAGACAACCCCCTGATGATTTAGGGCTTCTCCGAATTCATCGGGGAGTTCTAGCAAGTTTGTAATTCCAGATTAAATACATTTTTCATTACTTTGCTCTAGATAAATGGGTCTGTCAAAGCATGACGATCACACAGATACTAAAAACAAGATATATAAATGATCAAAACATGAAGTTACATTCAAATGCAGAATTACACACATTTAAAGATTTGATTGACACATGATAACACTGCAGATAGTCCCAATTTATATGGGAAACCTCTAATGCACCGCAAAAACAATAATATACACACTAAGACTACATTTGAGTACATTTTACCATTCTTTTGTAAGGATTAGGTTTCCTGTCCTGTGTAGTCCTGTGTGGTCGTAAAATTTTACAAGCTGCAAGGGACTGGGGGTTGCAGCACATGGCTCTCTTTGAGAAAGTTGGTGGGGAGAAACAATTCCAATTTATACGCTAGTAAAATTATAATCCTCGTATAACAAGGATTAACCATGGTACACACAAAACATATTCAAAATACATATTATTAATAAAATTATGAAAGTAAGGAACTTCTACGAAAGGTTTCTTTTTGTGTATGTTGGAATGTGGTTGGTTTAGTGTCTCCTTTGAGGCTCGCCCACGTGACTCTGGAATTTCTTGTCGTAAATAACTGTCACTCAAGGCAGGATGTGGCCGACTTCAGGGCGGCCAAAATGGTGAATTATGTAAACAACGAAGGTCCTTGTTTACTCACGTTCTGGTCTTTTGAGTTCCGAATGTGTTAAGAGTCAGGATTCACTAGTATGGAACAGATGGCTGAAATACCATCAGCTCATTAGTTTTACAAAAGACATCTCAGGAACCACACTTCAATGGTTTGAGTCTTACCTATCAGATAGGTCCTTCAAAGTGTCTTGGATAGGTGAGGTGTCCAAGTCACAACATCTAACTACTGGGGTGCCTCAGGGCTCAGTTCTTGGACCACTTCTCTTCTCTGTCTACATGGCATCATTAGGTTCTGTCATTCAGAAACATGGCTTTTCATACCACTGCTATGCTGATGACACTCAACTCTACCTCTCATTCCATCCTGATGATCCGACAGTAGCTATTCGCATCTCAGCTTGTCTAACAGACATTTCTTCCTGGATGATGGACCATCACCTTCAACTCAACCTTGCCAAGACAGAACTGCTTGTGATTCCAGCAAATCCATGGTTTCATTACAATTTCACCATCAAGTTAGGCACATCAACCATAACTCCTTCAAAAACAGCTAGAAGCCTTGGAGTTATGATTGATGATCAGCTGACTTTCTCAGACCACACTGCTAAAGCTGTCTGATCCTACAGATTTGCTTTATTCAACATCAAGAAGATCAAGCCCTTTCTTTCGGAACATGCTGCACAACTCCTTGTTCAAGCTCTTGTTCTGTCCAGGCTGGACTATTGCAATGCCCTCTTGGCAGGTCTTCCAGCCAGTTCTATCAAACCTTTACAATTAATTCAGAACGCGGCAGCAAGATTAATTTTTAACGAGCCAAAAATATTACACATCACACCTCTGTTTACCAATTTGCACTGGCTTCCAATAGCTGCTCGCATAAAATTCAAGGCATTGATGTTTGCCTACAAAACTACCACTGGCTCTGCACCCATTTAACTAAATTTGTTACTTCAGACTTATGTGCCCTCTAGAAGCTTGCGTCTGCAAGTGAATGTCGCTTGATTGTGCCATCTCAAAGAAGCTCAGTCACTTTTACAGACTTTTAAATTAAAGGTTCCCTCCTGGTGGAATGACCTCTCCAACTCAACCCGGGCAGCTGAGTCCTTAGCCATCTTCAAGAATCGGCTTAAAACACATCTCTTCCATCTTTATTTGACCCTCTAACTTTTACACTCACTATTCTAATTCTATTCTTTAAAAATTGAACTACCTTTCTAATCTTTGGTATTCTATTTTATTTTCATTTATTATGCAATTGTATGTCGTGTGTGTATTAGGGCTGCACGATGTGTCGTTTAAGCATCGATATCGCGATGTACGAATCCACGATAGTCACATCGCAGGATGTGCAATGTAGGTTGTCGTAGTTGATCCGTTATTCATTAACTGTACAGGCCAGCTGCTCCCCGGCCCTTGACGAATGTGATTTGCGGATTAATTGCGCAGCTAAACCATCATAGAGTGAAAGTTTATCATTGACAGGACTGAAAACCACATGCAAGTTTAACATGGCAGAGAGAGAGGGAGCGCGCGAGAGAGAGACTGAGAGAGAGAGCGTGCGAGAGAGACTGAGAGAGAGAGCGTGCGAGAAAGATGGAGAGAGAGAGAGAGCGCGCGCGAGAGAGACACCGAGAGAGAGAGAGCATGCACGAGACAGACAGAGAGAAAGAGTGTGCGCGAGAGAGACAGAGGCCGGTGACACACTGGCTGCGTGGCGTGAGCGTCGCGTGTCTGAAGCGTCCCAGAAGCGTGGTGGCTTCCTCGCGTTTTCTGTGTCTTTACACACCAGAACCGTGCCTGACGCTGCGCTGGGCTGGCGCGCTGCTGCTAGAGAGAGAGTGCGCGCGAGAGAGACTGAGAGAGAGTACATTAGAAGTACCATTAATGTTTATAGAAATGTATCTGGATTTATTTTGCATGTAATTTTTTTTCCTTTTTTTTTCTCTTATGAATATATATATGTATTTTTGTTTTGTTTGTTTCTATTCTGATATGTACAATGCTTTGGCAATATGTACCTTTGTATGTCATGCCAATAAAGCAATATGAATTGAATTGAGAGAGAGAGAGACCGAGAGAGAGCGAGCCGTTTTCAAACAACACGAGCTCTGTCTTGCTCTCTCTCCCTCGCGCATATTAATCAATTGACACGATGGTGTCAATGTTTAAATCATTTAAAATGAGAATGTATGTGTGCTCACCCCATTTGTTTGTAAGAAAAAATATCGCAATATATATCGCAGAAAAATAAAATATCGCAATGTCATTTTTTCCCAATATCGTGCAGCCCTAGTGTACATGTGTAAAGATCTCTAACATTAGCTTGCTCTATTCTTTTTTTATTCTATCTGTTTTCTTTTTATTATATGATTTAAAATCCCATGCTTTGTGTACTGTGTTAACATAACTGAGACTTGTTATAGCACTTATATATCATTGCTCTTTTTGTTGTTTTTGATTGCTTCCACTGTCCTCATCTGCAAGTCGCTTTGGATAAAAGTATCTGCTTAAATTAATAAATGTAAATGAAATATCAAAATATTAAAAAATAAATTAGAGCAATAAATTTAGTCTCAGTTATCATAAGAAACATAACAGTTATACATTTATCTTGATTCTGAACTTTGAATAAAAATTCGAACAGCGATTTATATTAAACAGTGTGTCTGAACTCATAATATTAAATGTCAAAAGAAAAAATAATATAAATTTAAGCAATGGCATTCAAGTAAAAAAATTGGGGACATCACGGAAGATACGTTGCTACTTAGACCTTTGTGTTGTAACCTTATCAAATAACTTAATAAAATATGAAAATATATATTCCAAATATTTTATATAGGCTATATGAAATTTTACTAGTGATGGTTCATCCTTGAACTAATCTTTTAGGTGAACGAATCGTTCTCGTTCAGGTAATCCACTGACTTATATTTCTCGTTCACTGAAGTTCCTCATTTCACAGCAGCGCGCGAGGACGGCGCTATTAGCAGTGCATGCGCAGGTAGCCCGTAATCAGCTCTGTGAATGGTTTAATCCTGTCAAAGATTTAATCAAGATGTGACGAAGCATGTGATTTGTTGAAGGTAGTGAACCCATACGCCCTTCCCTGAACAAGACTGAGAGATCTTCTCATTTGTGAATGAGTTGAATGAACTTATACATCTTGTTTTTGAACAAAATGAATGAGTATACAGGGTCAGTGAGCCAGGCATGTAAATCTCAATCAGCAGATCCAAAGCGCAGTTATAGGTGCTTTGCAGATACGTTCGTTTTCATATTTGGCATACAGAACATAACTCCACGTTTAATCCCGATTAATGTGAATATTATATATGAACTGTCTGACCAAACAATTAAAATGTTAATTATGCAAGAAAACCTTGTGCTTTGTTAATCAGAACAACTTATTTAAACTATTTAATGCGATTATGCACACATTTTAGTAAAGCCAAATCAGTTTAGTAAAGCCACTAATGCAGCCATCTCGCTGTAGTGCTTTTTTGCTGCTTGCATGAGGAGAAAAAACAAAGACATCCATAGGAAGGCACTGGAAGCGTGCGTTGCACACACCAACATGAGATATGTCTCTTACAAACCTGGAACGCAGTCATTCTTTGAAGTTTCGATAATAATAAATTTAGGAATCATGACGTTTTTAATTTCAGAGAATCTGTGAAACACTACCCTAGTACGTACCATGAGGGTAAGAGTTTAATTTATCATACGGTGTTAACTGCTTCAATGACTATAATGGGAGTCTTTTTGAGTGTGCTGAAACTCACATTGGACTTAATTAGACTTGTGCCGGTTTTCGGTAATGCGATATATCACAGTAATGAATATGTACGATATTATTAGCGTGGGCACTTCTAAATACCACAAACAATTATATTACAAATTATTCTGAATTTTGTATGCATTTTAAGAATACTATTCCCATCAACTGGTCAAAATGCACAACACCGCTGTATGCTGCTTGAAAGACTGTGCGCTCTGATGTAAACAAGCACGTAAGAGAAGCACATGGAGCAACCCATGAGAGACATGCTGAATGAAAGCACATTCACTCTCTGACAGCAGATGATGCTAAACTGCAGAAAATGTCATTACCCTGGTAACCCCTTAAATAAACCAGCTGAAACATATTTAAATAATTTTAAATAGCCATTCAGATGTGTGTATTTGCTATGATGTTCATCACAGGGCCAAATACTTGAGTATTAAGACTTAATATGTTATTTTAATCCGGACTACAACATGCCATATATATAGTTTGAAAATGTTTCGATTTTTTTATTGTTAATTCACACTTTACATCAGGGCTTCATTTTTAACATCAGTTAATTGGTTAACATAAACATTCATTAATCTTTGGTATTTTCAATATTTCATTTTTATTTTTATTTTTTATTTTTTTTTACAAACATTAATAACTTCTGTAGCAAATGTAGCTGTTCTGAATGTTAATGGTTAACTAATGAGATTGTAAAGTTATTTTATATAAATGTTCAGTTATTTTTGTTATTAGAAAAGTTATTTAATCTATTATATTGGTAGCACAATATTTTAAAGTCCTGTTCCTCATGTACATACTATGTACTTATTATAGTAATTACAATAACTATGTAATAACTAGGTACTAACCCTGAACCTAGCCCTAAACCTAACCCTACCCTACATGTAGTTACCTTGTATTACCAGAACATTCTTAGATAAATACACTGTAAGTACACTATAAGTACATGTTAGTACACGTATATTTTGAGCACTCTTTTAAACTATATTTCAATACCGTGATAATACCGTTTACCTTGATAAAAGCATGAGCAATTAATTGCAACAGGAAAATGTTATACCGGCATATGCCTAGACTGAATTCAGCGATAATGTTCAGTCTATCTTCTAGTACCTAGAGCCTTTAACCTGTTAGCCAGCACCCCCCATTATGGGACTCACAGCTGAAAGTGCTGAAAATATTTTTTATTTGGTATAAAAATTCATTAAATGAGTCCTGGAGCAATATCACATATCTCATGAGTAGGGCTGAAATGATTCCTCGAGTAACTCGATTACAAAAAATGATCGAGGCTAATTCCTCTGCCTCTAAGCCTCTTTTAATTTATTCTAAATCTCACGACTGGTTCTTTCGCAATGATTTTTAAATGTGACAACGCGTTTACGTCACCCACAAAGCGGAAGGACACAAGCGCTGCATCCGATGTCGCATACTTTCTTTTACTGTCTATGCATACTGCAAGGAGTCAGCAGTGTTTTGATTTGAGGGCTTGGGCAAACGTAAAGAGAACACCGTGGTGTGTGTCCATTGCAAGATAGAGCTGGCATACCGCAACTAGGGCCCTATGATTTCTGTGATGCAGAAAACGCGGAGGGAATTGCGGAATCCAGTTATACAAATTGATTTTTACAATTTAATACGGAATGGCACGGAAATTTGCCAAATTTTGAACGAATTAATCAAAAATAGGTCATTGCACTTACATTTAATCACGATATGGACTAATATCTGTAAATATTAAGCTGGAACAGTCTATTTAAATGTGAATCCTGCATGTTCTGCGTGTCTCTGTTAATGAATGGAGCAGAAGTGCATCTTCCTTTATTAACACGCACTGAAGCACGTGTGATGCTCCGGTGATTTCAGCTTCTGCTGTCTCAGTCAATAAAGACGTGAACACATGAACAACATCTCCAGAACTGCTTTTACAGTCACTTCATGAGCGTTTGACCATTTGATTTGAGTAAAACTAGCGTCACATCACATACACAGAACTGTAAAGGTATGTCAACCCGTCAAAATAAAAGTCCGGTTTAGTTTAAATCAAGTATTTGCCAGAGATGTTTTACTATTGTTCAGCAGAATGTACATAGCCTACTACCAAAAAAAGAAAAACAAAATAATTTTTTTTTTAAAGGTTTAATCACACAACATTTTTCCATGTTTTATTTTTAATAGTAAATCCCCTATGTTTACCAAAAAGTTAGGTTTGCTTAATTGTCAATAATTAAAAGATAAATTAAATTAATGTTTTATGTGTTTAATGTTTTATGTGCATCTCAGAAAATGCTTTATTTAAAACCCCAACTGAATGGCACTTAAAAACACTTAATTCATCTGTCAACTTTGTCATTGTTCACAGTACAAGTACAGACAGAGAAACAATGGGTAATAATTAAATGTTTATTTCTTTATGTATGCATTGCATTCTATGCATTTAAAAAATAAAAATAGAAATTTTCTAAAAAAGGAAACTTAGTTGTTCATTTTAAGAGACCCAGGAGTCTTGTTTTTTCTTGCATAATTAATATTGCACTTTAGCAAAAACACATTTTATCCGATTACTCGATTAATCGAGGGGATTTTTGGTAGAATACTCGATTACTAAAATATTCAATAGCTACAGCCCTACACTGTACGCTGCAAAACCATGCTGTTTTTTACTACAAAGAAGCAGTTTCTGACTGTGAGTTATTCCATAACGGACGCAAACAGTTCTGTCGCTGAAGAACTGAAACGTAAGCAAAGGAATTATGATCCATATTACAACGCTGTTGCTTCATTGGACTAAACGTGCTCCATGAGATGTTGTTCAGTGGACCCTTACCTTCCTAACTAAACCGGGATTTACAGCTTTGGATGTGTTTGACTCATTATAAAGACGGATCTGGTATGCGTTCCCATTGTTCATGTTTTGATGTGTACTACTTACACAAATGTAGCAAATGCAGTCTTTATAAGCTTTCCACTGAAAAACAGCGATCTGACATCGCTGCTTGAGGCTTAGATTTTTATAATGATACATAGTTTGTCAATATTACATTTGTCCCGTTTCATTTAATCTATTCGTAAACACTGACACGTGCGAGTTTAGGGGAGTTCAGGAGGCCCACGTTCTGGTGCTGGCTAACAGGTTAACATATAGTGCTAGCGCGACATACTGATGCTATACTGACATAAGACGCTCGGGAGAAAACAAACACATAACTTCATAATCATACTTACAGGTTGTGATTCGGATATGCTTGTTGGTCCAAATAAAGTTGGTAATGAACCCTCTTTTATGGCCAAATTCTTTGAAAATCCTGCCTTGAACTCACTGAGATTAGAAACGCTGTCATCAGTGAAATGTTGTGAACACAACAAAAGGGATTTGTTGTACTGCTCTGGTATTGTGGTAAAAATGAATTTTAGCCATTGGTTCTTCTGATCTTTATTCTTTGGCAGTGAAAATAAAACAAACTTGCCTTTACAATTAAAAACACACTGTCTCCTCGACATGATGCTATCACACCAACTACTAACCAGAGCGTCTGTGTGGGGGGTGGGGCAGGTCAGAGTTTTGTTTCTCCCAAGACAGTAGGCGGAGATTATTATGCAAAGTGTTCTCGTTACATACAAAGAGATGGGCAAAAGATTTGAAATCTATAACGACTCGTTTCAGCGATTCAGAGTCGACTCCTTACTTTAGAAGCCATTAACTTTATAAATCGTGTACTTTTTGGTTTAATTACTTTGCACATTGTTTACACTGATGGACAGCTACATCATACACTGTAATACAGGTAATTTTTGATTTACCTTCTGTGTGGCTCTTTAATATGCTGTAGTGTATATGCCATGGCTATGCCAATGAATTTAATCTCCGCAGTTTAAAGGAGAAATTCTGAGTTGGTAAACTCAACACAAAAGAGGAAGAGGGGGCATGATCAGATAAAACAGTGCTATGATACATACTAGATGAGAGGCTATGAGACTCTTATTAAGGGCATGAGACTATCAACCAAAATAAAAAAAAATCAATGTAACTATATGGGTGATGAACAGGCGAGAAAAGGAAAATGTCCTGGAAGAAGGGAAAATTAATCTCCAGGGGTCTTCTAATCCAAATTGATCACAGAGATTTTTAATGTTTGCAGCTGCCTTAGAAGGCTGTGTAACTTTGGAGGAGGATCTATCCAATAATGTGTTCAGAGGACAGCTAAAGTCCCCACCTATTATCAGTACATAATCATCAGCTGGTGGAATAGATGTGAAGACCAGGGGAGTCACTGAAAACTTTTTCACATTTGGTTGAAGATTGTAAAATTAAGAACATTTAACCCACCATCAGATAGTTTATTAACAATGACACTCATTTATTTTATGAGGCCTATTTCTCCAGATTAAATTAAAGAGAATTTGTTTATTATTTAGATCCCCATTAGCTACTCCATTAAGCAGTAGCTATTCTTCCTAGGGTCTTAACAATTTTTACCAGAATATTAACATCAAAGCAGTACAACAATGAGGACAAATACAGAAGTGCACACAACATCTTCTAAATCGTATAACTAACACACACACACACACACACACATACATACACACAACACAGCATAACACATATACACTAAAAAATAACAATATAACAATAACACATAATCACACTTGGCAGCCTGGAATTTAATTGCTGGTTTTATCTGGTCAGAGGAGAACTGGCCCCCAAACTGAGCCTGGTTTCTCCCAAGGTTTTTTTCTCCATTCGGTCACCGATGTAGTTTTGGTTCCTTGCCGCTGTTGCCTCTGGCTTGCTTAGTTGGTGTCACTTCATCTACAGCGGTATTGTTGACTTGATTGCAAATAAATGCACAGACACCATTTAAACTGAACAGAGATGACATCACTGAATTCAATTATGAACTGCCTTTAACTGTCATTTTGCATTATTGACACACTGTTTTCCTAATGAATATTGTTCAGTTGCTTTGACGCAATGTAATTTGTTTAAAGCGCTATATCAATAAAGGTGACTTGGCTCAAATATCGGTGAAAAGACTCCTCTCTGTACTTTCTCCTTCTGGCTGTAGTTTTTTTAATACTCCCAGGTCTGTTGGCTGGGGTGGTGGTGTTGCTGTTGTTTTTAAAGACCGGATTGAATGCAGACTTTTACTTTCAGAGTCTCATTTTACCTTTGAAACTCATTTAATTATGTTGAATTATTTTAAATCTGTTATTTGTTTTGATTTAAAGACCCCCAGACATTCATGGGGATTTTATTAAGGTCCAACACATGAGCGTGGTCATACTCTTGACCTTGTATTATCTTTGGGGTTTTCAGTTAGTGGGATGGAAATTGCAGACACCACAAGACTCATTTAGCCCTAATTTCCCATGTAGTACTCAGATTATAAATGTTTCTTCTTCTATTGCTTCTCATGTTCTTACTCCTTGTACCGCTAGTAAATATTAAGCAGCTTTTGGAGTTTCTCATTTAATTACCTTGATTGAGTCTCCCTCTTTTTGTTTTGGACCTGAACAGGTGTCAATCAGTTTAACTTTACTTCACTACTTTACTACTACTTTACTACTTTTCAATCTTGTGGCTCCTTTGGAAATTAGGAATAAAAAGGTCAAGACACAGCCCTGGTTGAACAGTGATACCCATGCTCTCAGGCAATAGTGCAGGAGGGCTGAATGTAATTGCTTAAAGATAAGCTATGGGTTTCTTAAGAGATTTTGAGAGTTGTATGAGTGAATACCAAAGAGCTGTTAAATTAGCTAGATCTAATTATTTTTCTGATATTATCTCGAAGAACTGCCATAATCATAGTGCTTTTTTTTCTACCGTAAACACTAGTCCATGCTCTTCCAAATCAATTGACTTGTTTTATGCCTGTCTGTCTTCCACAGCTCAAAGAAATAGTTGTACACATGAAGCCCACTAGGTCTCCCTGTGATGTGATTCCTTCTCTTTTATTCAAAGAGGTGGTTCATTCTATTGGTACATGTATTCTAACTATTATGAATAGTAGCTTGACATTTGGGGCCCTACTTTTATGATCTAAATGCAAAGTGTAAAGTGCATGGCGCAGGTGCACTCAGGGCATGTCCAAATCCACTTTTGCTATTGTAACGACGGAAAAAACGGTCCATGTGCATTTTTGGAATGGGTTGTCCCTATTCTCTTAATAAGTAATGGGCGTAACGTTCAATAAACCAATCATAGTGTCATCTCCCATTCCCTTTAAGAGCGAGATGAGCTCGCACCATGGCGGATTGCTATTTAAATGGTGGAAAAGCTGAATGCTTCTCAATCGATGAAACCATCTATGGGACAAGCAGGAATCCACCAAAGCTTCCAGAGGTGATGAATTAGAATTTAATTCATCATTATAAGTAGTAATAGGCTTAATTGCAAATAGGTCGCCTTATTCTAATACACGCAATGACTATCCATCATTACATTTTTATATTTATGTCGCCTACACAATAATATTCTTTTACACTGTAGTCCTTTTATTTTTTATATTTGGCATGTTTGTGTGATGCGCATTCCTGTGTGTAATAAGAAAAGTCAGTGCGCACTGTGGACCCACCCAGAGGGCATTTTCTACCAACGCGCTCTTTAAATAAAAATATATATATTGCGCCATTGGCTTTAGACCAGGTTTGAGTTGGTCTATGGTGCAGTCTATTTTCATCTCCTTAAAATAGCAATGCACCAGCAATGTGCCTGAACACCACCAGCTCGCACACAAATGGGCGCAAATGCATTCGCTAATTAATGTGGCGATGGATGGGAAAATGCGAACAGTGCTGGACTGAAACTAGCAAACACACTTGCGCTGCACCCTGCATCGCATTGCGCTGGGTGTATGATAGGGCCCTTGGTGTTGTTCCACCAAGTTTTAAACATGCAGTTATTCAGACCCTTCTTTAAAAATCTGGCTGCCCTTACTCCTCTGATATGAATAATTTTCGTCCCATTTCAAAATTGCCTTTTATTTCAAAGATACTGGAGAAGATTGTGTATGGACAGCTTAATGATTTTTTGGCTAAGAACAACATTTTGGATAGATTTCAGTCAGGGTTTAGAGCCGGCCATAGTACAGAGTCAGCTTTTTTGAGGGTTACTAATGATATTCTATGTGGCGCTGATTCTGAAAGTTGTTTTGTTCTGTTACTTTTAGATATTACCGCAGCATTCAACACAGTTGACCATAAGATTCTGATTGATCACCTTAGAGAACCTGTTGGCATTCAGGGTTTAGCCTTAGAATGGTTTTTTTCATATTTAAAAGATAGGACATTTTCAGTCAGTCTTGGAAATTACTCTTCATCTGTTGCCCCTCTCATGTGTGGGGTTGCTTGGGCTTCAGTCCTGGGACCGGTTTTGTTTTCCCTTTATATGCTCCCTCTAGGATAAATTTTTGAAAAACATGGCATTCATTGGATGAGGTTAAGTGTTGGTTGGTTAATCGTTTTCTTCAACTGAATGAGTAAAAGTCTGGGTTTATTTTATTTGGTAAAAAAGGGTTGTGTGGATGATGTCACTGACTGCCTGGGGTTACTTCCTGGGAAAAATCTTTTATAGAGTGAAAAACATTGGTGTCATTTTTGACTTGGAGCTCAAATTTGATCTACAAATTAATGCCGTTTTTAAAAACAGTTTTCCATCTTTGATCTATATCTAAGTTGAAGTCTATATTTACTTTTGAGGACTTGAAGAAAGTTGTGCATGCTTTTGTGTCATTTCGTTTGGATTATTGTAATACATTGTATCTGGGTGTGAATCAAGACTCTCTCTCCCACCTGCAGCTTGTTTAAAATTCAGCGACTAGGCTTTTAATGGGTACTAAGAAGAGTGAGCATATTACTCCTGTGGTTATTAAATTACACTGGCTTCCTGTATGATACAGGATTCATTATAAAGTGCTATTACATGTTTTTTAAGCTTTGCATGGTTTAGCACCAGAGTATATTTCAGATTAAATGAGTTTGCATCAATGTAATAGGTCTTTGCGCTCAAATGATCAATTACATCTGATGTGATTGGGCCTTTTCTGTTGCTGCTCCAAGGCTTTGAAATTAACTTCCTCTGTCTGTAAAATCTTATCCTACAGTTCCTGTATTTCAGAGTGTGCTTAAAACTGGATTTGTTTTCATTAGCATTTAAAAATGTCTTGTAATTTGTTCTTTGTTGTTGTTGTGGTATGTTTATAATATTTTATGCTTGATTTTTATTCTTATGTATATATGTTTTTGTTTTTTGTTCTTTGTCTTCTTGTACAGCACTTTGATTTCCACACGTCTGCTTCAGTAGCCATCTAGTTTCAATCTCCCTCTCCTAAAAGTGTTATATCTTCATATTTGAAAAGAACACAGAATAGTTAGTTGACATATTAGAGATTTCTTCCTGAATAGATATTTTTTAAAGAGAGATTCTTCTTGAAGAGATATTTTTTAAAGAGAGATTCTTCTTGAAGAGATAAGTTAGTATTAAGTTACTGAAGGTGATGCAAAGTTAAAAATCTTCAAAGGATCCCCAAGTTTGTACCAGGCTGAATGCAGCCTTATCTTTCCATTTATCATTGACCTTCTTCACTAAACCAGATCTCTCTCAACAACAAACATCGAATGAAGCATCAAGGAATTGCATCAGGATTTGCTTTTAAACTTCAAATTTAGTCTCATTACTTCCTGGGAAAAATCTTTTATAGAGTGAAAAACATTGGTGTCATTTTTGACTTGGAGCTCAAATTTGATCTACAAATTAATGCCGTTTTTAAAAACAGTTTCCAATCTTTGATCTATATCTAAGTTGAAGTCTATATTTACTTTTGAGGACTTGAAGAAAGTTGTGCATGCTTTTGTGTCATTTCTTAAAGAGAGATTCTTCTTTAAGAGATAAGTTAGTATTAAGTTACTGAAGGTGATGCAAAGTTAAAAATCTTCAAAGGAACCCCAGGCTGAATGCAGCCTTATCTTTCCATTTATCATTGACCTTCTTCACTAAACCAGTTCTCTCTCAACAACAAACATCGAATGAAGCATCAAGGAATTGCATCAGGATTTGCTTTTAAACTTCAAATTTAGTCTTATTACTTGGTAATTGACAGTGACGTCAGTACAAACAAAATTTGTCCCAAATTGTTGTTAATGTAATTTAATGGAAAGCTGTGTGAATAGCATGGCAGGAATTTTGAACAGTTTCCATTGTCGTAGTTGGGCAGCACCAATAGATTGCTAAGTGGTATGACGGGTGGGCATATAATGTTAAATCGCCATTGGCTAGTCATTTTTTTAGTTTACAGACTGATAATATATATATATATATATAGTGTATATATATACATACATATAGTGTGTGTATATATATATATAGTGTGTGTGTATGTGTATATATATATATATATATATATATATGTATACACTAAGTAGACATACCGCCACGGGTACCACCGCCGCGGCGTCTGTAAAGTGCATTTGCAGCTTTTTTGACCGCTGAGTGGCGTTTTAACCACAAGTTATCAAACAAACGCATCACAGCACATTTTCACAAATAGACGTCAGTTTTGCCTCGCTGATGTGTTACATTTGACGGCTTCAGTCACGAAAAATGAAAGAAAAAGACCATAGTTAAAATATTTAATATATTTAATATGTAATATTCACAGATGAAAGTTTGGTACTTATGAAGTTATGTGCATTTATTAGAACGAATTCAAGCAGGATAAATGTCAAGCCTGTGCCTGAGCCTGTGCTTATATTTTATCTGAGCTACATGGTATTATTTTATTTTAGATATTAGATATTAGACATATTTTAGATTTGATACATTTAAAAGGTGTGCAGTATTATTTATATTATATGAATTATGTGTTATATTATTCTAAAGAAATTGTGGTTTACTTTGCATCGGAGCATTAAAAGTGGTAGCCTATTTTAAGGGGGTAGGCTACATGGATTAATATGCAATGTCAATATTTTCATATATTATGCCTATATTTTAATTTATATTTTAAAATTCCTTTAATAAAACAACATACATTTTTGCTATTCGTTACCTGTCCTTTATTTTGACATAACTTCTTGGGAAAAAGACATTTGTAACATATTATGACCTAATCTTCCCTTAGTTTAAACTAAACTAAACTAAACTGATTAAGAAATTGTTGCATGTTTAAACGTGAAGCGCTGTATAATTTCATTCACATTAGTTATGCCTAATTAGCTTAAAACAAGAAACGAATAAATTAAACCTGCACGATTTAGCTAAATCTTTGAAACTCTAAAGAATGGACAGATTAATAAACGGTCCTCATGATTAAACTCAAGTTCTCTCATTATAATCAACAAAATGCACACTATGTAAAAAAGAGCTTAATTTACTGACAACATAAGTGATTTTAAAAGGAGCCTTCTTTACTTGCTTTTAGCATATGGCCTAAAAAAAAAAAAATCAGATTTATGATTTAAATCGGTAAAATCAATATTCAAATAACAAATATTTTTTTCAAAACAAGTTTTAATATAGTTTTACATTTATAACTGAGACAAGATGATAAAAAAAACTGTAATGTTATTACCTTAATGCTGGAAAGATTTGTATTTTTATTTTTTATTATATATAATTTTTTATTATTTGTTTTTTGTTAATACTAGCCTATCAGCTGTGCAAATTTTGTTTGTGAGGAAAAAAACAGTATATTTTTGTCAGTTATGTTATCTAAACAGATCGATTAATTTCAAGATTTCAAAATCAAATAGCCTACTGATAATGAGTACATTTGTTTGAATGCATTATTGCTAAAGCAATTGCGTGTGAATGTGCTTTATCTGTTTAAATCATGCTTTAACCCGAAAATAATCAGTAAAGGAAACAGACAAACTCATATAGCCTTTAACATCCCGCTTGACTATTGCAGTCATTATAACCTGATCAAGCCATAGTTAAATATGTTTAAAATGAATTCTTGCTGAATATGCAGTTATATTACGGGCTGTTGGCATGAATTGTAGTCGTGATGGAGGCTCCAGAATCACACCGCTCCGCTCATCCTTTGCTCGGCGGCATGTCTCTGTCAGACTCGTGGTGGAGGGTTGAGCCGCTCTGAACTACAGGAGAACTGAGTGGTGCGTTGGTGGATGTTAAAAAGAAAACCGATTTTCATTCAAACAAACCGATGTAAATTACAAATTCGAGTTAATTGATAAAATCGATTTATCACCCAGCCCTACTTGCTTTCATATTATTTAATGAAAAAAAAAATGCTGCTGCATTTAAATGCAGGTGTGTAAAATATGTGCAAGATTTGCACTGCATGTGTGATGGTAGATGTGCAGCTTTTATTCTTATTTATTTTATCTTCATTACAAATCTTGTTTGGTTTCATTTTGAATAATTGCATGTAAAAAATAATTTTCTTTGTAATGCAAAATGTGAATTAATATTCATATGCAAGTATTTGTGCAAAAATTATTAATTCGCATTAATGACAGGGCGCATTAATATTCAACATTCAACAATCTGTGAATGTTGCATTTCTCAGTCGGAGAGGGCCAGCACTGTGAATTTAATCTTGCAGCAGACAAGAAAACATTTGGTTTAGGGCCGGGACTTTAACGTGTTAATTGAGATTAATTACACGAAAAATAACGCGTTAACTAAGATTAATTAATTACAGAAAAAAAATTCCCGCATTTTTAATAACTTATTTTGCTGCATTCTTACAGAATGCCGCAAGCGCAAGAATATCAGACCTGAACCAGGAAGTTGGTCACCAGATCACACGGTAACCAGTTAAACCGTAACAACGGAGAGCGCCAAGATGTTTTCCTCTGAGGTGCTCGCGCATCGCAGTTGTGCTGCCATGGTACACCATATCGGTTTTGCAAAGGGAACAAAGGGCCATTTTATTTGTCCTCTTTTTAAAGTATTCCCATACTTTTGATAACAGTGGTCTCTGTTTTTGTGATAGAATGCAACTTTCTCCATTCCCAGTACGCCATTACGCGAGATGTAAACAAACAGTGTGACGCGTCAATGCATTTCACGCACGTCGATGTATTTTTGTAGTCGACGTAATCGATGACGTCGACGCGTTGTTGCAGCACTAGAACAGACCGTTTTTTAGTCTATAACCAAAACAACAGTCCTACAGTATTGTTCAAAATAATAGCAGTACAATGTGACTAACCAGAATAATCAAGGTTTTTAGTATATTTTTTATTGCTACGTGGCAAACAAGTTACCAGTAGGTTCAGTAGATTGTCAGAAAACAAACAAGACCCAGCATTCATGATATGCACGCTCTTAAGGCTGTGCAATTGGGCAATTAGTTGAAAGGGGTGTGTTCAAAAAAATATGTGGCATGGAGTCAACCAACTTGTGGCACCTCTCAGCTGTTATTCCACTCCATGATTCTTTAACAACATTCCACAATTCATTCACATTTCTTGGTTTTGCTTCAGAAACAGCATTTTTGATATCACCCCACAAGTTCTCAATTGGATTAAGGTCTGGAGATTGGGCTGGCCACTCCATAACATTAATTTTGTTGGTTTGGAACCAAGACTTTGCCCGTTTACTAGTGTGTTTTGGGTCATTGTCTTGTTGAAACAACCATTTCAAGGGCATGTCCTCTTCAGCATAGGGCAACATGACCTCTTCAAGTATTTTAACATATGCAAACTGATCCATGATCCCTGGTATGCGATAAATAGGACCAACACCATAGTAGGAGAAACATGCCCATATCATGATGCTTGCACCTCCATGCCTCACTGTCTTCACTGTGTACTGTGGCTTGAATTCAGAGTTTGGGGGTCGTCTCACAAACTGCCTGTGGCCCTTGGACCCAAAAAGAACAATTTTACTCTCATCAGTCCACAAAATGTTCCTCCATTTCTCTTTAGGCCAGTTGATGTGTTCTTTGGCAAATTGTAACCTCTTCTGCACATGCATTTTTTTTAACAGAGGGACTTTGCGGGGGATTCTTGAAAATAGATTAGCTTCACACAGACGTCTTCTAACTGTCACAGTACTTACAGGTAACTCCAGACTGTCTTTGATCATCCTGGAGGTGATCATTGGCTGAGCCTTTGCCATTCTGGTTATTCTTCTATCCATTTTGATGGTTGTCTTCCATTTTCTTCCACGTCTCTCTGGTTTTGCTCTCCATTTTAAGGCATTGGAGATCATTTTAGCTGAACAGCCTATCATTTTTTGCACCTCTTTATAGGTTTTCCCCTCTCTAATCAACTTTTTAATCAAAGTACGCTGTTCTTCTGAACAATGTCTTGAACGACCCATTTTCCTCAGCTTTCAAATGCATGTTCAACAAGTGTTGGCTTCATCCTTAAATAGGGGCCACCTGATTCACACCTGTTTCTTCACAAAATTGATGACCTCAGTGATTGAATGCCACACTGCTATTTTTTTGAACACACCCCTTTCAACTAATTCAACTAATTGCCCAATTGCACAGCCTTAAGAGCGTGCATATCATGAATGCTGGGTCTCATTTGTTTTCTGAGAATCTACTGAACCTACTGGTAACTTGTTTGCCACGTAGCAATAAAAAAATATACGAAAAACCTTGATTATTCTGGTTAGTCACATTGTACTGCTATTATTTTGAACAATACTGTATATAAACCGGTTCAGCAACTTTGAAAGCCTCATAAGACACTGTCCATATGAAAGAGCAATTCACACCTTTATCTCAACCCCCACAAACCACACATAACTAACCCCAAAAACCCTACCCCCTCCAGCTGAACAGAATTCGGTCTGTGTTTTGGCTCTGAGGAATGGTGTGTTACTGGGCTGAAACATGCCTGCACTCAGCAGCACTACTCTTTGTATTAATTATATTCTCGCAGCCCATATTATTATTTTCACAAGACCATAATGATAATAACAAATCGTCAATTAATAATTAATAATTATTTTACGAAAATCATTGTTATTTGTGATCGTGAATGTTTGCGGAAAGCTTTAAGACCAAGCGGAATCCTCTGTTCCCGCCTCACAGCGCACGGGACTCATGGTCAGTGATGAGGCTTCACTGTCTGCGGTTTGACTTTGACTAAATCAGATTGAGGCGAATACAACTTATTGATCCTGAGCCCAACATTTAGCAAGCAGGAAAACATTCATTCTAACTGTAAGATGTATTTTATTGAGCTAATGCTGTTAAATAGAGAGAGAGAGAGAGAGAGAGAGAGAGAGAGAGAGAACCAGTCTAGGGCTATTCTTAAAATTGGAGCTCATTATATTGAAGTACAAATCCAAACACCAGAAATGTTATGCATTTTATGAATAATGAAATGTGTTAAAAAGTATGCATTTTATTTATTCACATGCAGTATGGTTGTTCTTATTTAGCAGTTAAAACCTATTTTAAACTTGAATTTAAATACTATTAAACTAACTTTATAATATCAAGGAGTTTATAAATTAAAAATGGTAAAATGTCACAGTAGATGTTAAATAGCCTAAATGAACTTGTGTTAATAATATAATTTGAGCTAACAATATAATTCGATTTTTTTTTACATGAAAAACTGCTGTATAAAATGGGACGGCAACCTTTATATCAAACATTTTTAAATTGTCCACAGCTGAGCAACGCGAGAGGGGGATCTGCACCAGAGCGCGTGAAGTGAATGTGATGAACGAAGTCATTTTCAGATGCAATGGAAAAAAACAAAACAAAAAAAATAGCCTAGATTAGGCCCATGCAGGCTCTGCTCTGAAGTATATAATACTTATAATTACTGTTAACCCAGAGTAACAATTTTTTTTACTTTTTTCATTTGCTGTATATTTTCTTTATTTATTTTTAAACACGCTAAAAAATATATTAAGTTTGTGAGAGAGAGAAAAATATATGAGTCGTGTCTAGGTTTCATTTTAATGTATTAATCACCTATTTTTGTTTGCTGCATGCTGCAACTTCACTTTACAACAAATCCTTTAAATTTAAAAATATATCAGAACAAAACAAGAATTAAAAATATAGAATTCTAATGGATAAATATAATTGCAGTATTTTATAATATAGACCCTTTTACAGTTGGTAAACAAGGTGACGTATTTGTGTGGGCGGGGCTTAGCTGGAGGCAGAAAGATTCCCCTCAACACTTGAACGAACGGAAGCTAGCGAGTTTTCTTAGCTTGTTTTTTTAATAATGGCTGGAGAAAATCTGAATAATCTGCTTTATCTGAATATTTAAGGTCACTCACTGTCCGGGGCCGCGATAATTATTTGAAAAAGTTAACTTTAACGGACGGAACCAGATTGATCAACCCGTACACAATCACTCATTGGATGGACGATCTGACAGGATTACCTCCGATTGAGTGGCCTGACATCTACACTTACCTGATAGAGAAACCGAGCATGTATAGTAGAAAACTGAGGGCGTATAAATCCTTAGATTAAATAAAGAGTGACATTACAGTAAAATTATTATTAAGATGTAAATATTTTCTAGAAATAAAAATTCTGAAGACTGCAAATTAATTATAAACTTTCTGTATTTATTCTTTCTTACCATGTTCTTAAATTGCGATCACAATTAATCACAACAATGTATATAAAATGTTCTCCGTGGATTCTGGCAACCAACAACTCAACAAGACAACATTTTAAGCTCCTTGAGTAGCCGACCCTGTGTTGGTTTGTATTAGCCGCCTCCAGTTTTCTGTTTGTTTTGCCTCCAGCTAGTGCCGTGACGTACCTGTGACGTCCGCACAAAAGGGGTCTATAGGCTTCGCTATAAACAAACAAAAAATAATAATAATTTAAAGCTAAGCATAAGGTAAGGTTGGGCTTTCTCATTCTCTCACTCGGGAGAAATCAGTTTCCATATTCATGATGTTGCCCATTTGAAGCTTAAGTATTATTCGTGAGGGAAAATAGGCTTTGTTGTTCACGCGTGTTTCAGTATCGATGGAAAAATTCATAATTAACAATAGGGCTGCACGATGTGCCGTTTAAGCATCGATATCGCGATGTACGAATACACGATAGTCACATCGCAGGATGTGCAATGTAGGCTGTCATAGTTGATCCGTTATTCATTAACTGTATGGGCCAGAGAGTGTGCGCGCAAGAGAGAGAGAGAGTGCGAGCGCGTGGCCGGCGACACACTAGATGCGTGGCGCAAGCGTCTCAACTGCGTGGCGTGTCCGTTTTTAATTCGGCTCCCATGTTAACAGGTTAGAGCTTGCAGACTGCCTGCGTGAGACGCGCGTCTCAGGCACGGCTCGAGCCGCGTGGAAAACACGTGCATGCTAGAAATAGAACCGACGCCTATTTTCCTGGCAAAATAGAATATGAAAATATGTTTATATGTCATTTTGTACACAGATACATATTAATTCATGACACTTAGATGTTTGAAAGTCTATATTCAGATATAAATGTAATTTAAAAAATAAATAAATAATTATCGATTTTCAAATATTGCACCTGTCACCGGCCTGAGAGAAAGAGCGCGCAAGAGAGAGAGCGAGAGAGCGAGCGAGTCCCGGCCGCACGCTCAATGTCTTCAAAACAACACGAGCGCTGTCTTGCACTCTCCCTCCCGCATATTAATCAACTGACACGATGGTGGCGATGTTTAAATCATTTAAAATGAGAATGTAAGTGTGCTCACCCCATTTTTGTTTGTAAGAAAAAATTAGATTTCATATCGCAATATATATCGCAGAAAAATTAAATATCGCAATGTAATTTTTTCCCAATATCGTGCAGCCCTAATTAACAATATGTTGAGTAAGTGGATCGCTGCTAATGCTGAATGTCTGGTGAATGACTGCTGTTTCCAGTGAATATGTGCACGAGACACCAGCGCGATCAAACAGCAGAAACAGAAAATATTAAATTTTTGGTCACACATAAGGCATAATTCAAAAATGTAAAGTGTTAGTAGTTTGAAAAAAAATCAAGAATAAAAACAGTTAATAATAATTATTGCTAAATGCTGGACCGTTCCCATTTCGCTCTGCATATAGAACCTGAAGATTTTAAACCAAGAATGATCCGAAATGAAAATAAAAACAAAACATTTAGCTTTTTATCCGTGTATATATATATATATATATATATATATATATATATATATATATATATATATATATATATATATATATATATATATATATATACACATACATACATACATGCATACATACATGGGCCTTATATTTAATTACTGTTTAATAACAATAGCATGCATATGATCCTTTGAGTAAAGGTCTTCTTTTAATTTTTGATGAGTAGACTGTAGCTTATATTTTAGACTATCTTATTTTTTTAAATTAACTCACTTTAAATGTTTGAATATTTTTTAAAGACGTTAACATTTTATATCATAATGTTATTGTTGTTTTACTTCTTCCTTTTATCTCATTTTACAATTACATTTCGCGAATGATTTTAACAGGCGACTGAATTACATTGCCGTGGGGGTAAAGCCCAATTAGGCTGTCTACCTACTTTATATATATATATATATATATATATATATATATATATAATATATATACATATATATATATATATATGTTTGAAAAACGGCACAGTATTTTTTTTTCTGAGCATACACTCTTAACTAACATCAGTCAGGGATTGTAATAATCAAGTATTATTTAATACAAGACCTTTAGTAATTACAAATAAACATGATCACCTTATGTTTGAATTTATATAAGTCAATTTAACTGAACGTTTTAACTGGACTGGTGGTGGTGCTTTTTTGGTAATTCATTTTTATCTGTAAAAAAAAAAAATACAGGTGATTTAGTCACCAAGAGTGAAGATATAGTCGCATATGCGAGCGATTTACTCAAAATGTAGAGGGTTCATATCCTGTTTTAATGTGTCCAGGTTCTGCCTCAAAGTCAGGGCGGGATGGACATGGACAAAAAGGATCTCTCTCAAGTGCACTGACAAGCAAGTCAATAATGGATGGTGAGATACAATCACACCACACCACTGTGACATATTATGACCTAATCTTCCTTTTCAGTCATTCTATCTCAGCATCAAGTCGGTGACTGACGAAATTTGGGATATTGCTTCGATAGGCCAATCTACTTCGAGAGTAAACTAAACGAGCCAATGCACATTGGCATGCACATCCAGCTGCCGCTGATCACAGCGAGAGTATAATAAGGCGGCAGGTGCAATGCATACCAGCTTTTCACTTCAGAGCCAAGGGTAAGGATCGTTCTGCTCAGCTGTGTCTGCTGTGAACTAGAGTTCAGCATGCTCTCGGAAACTTCATGTGTTGGCGAGATGGTGCTTCAGCGGTGGTCGTTCCCGTGTTGAGTGAGTTGCACACTTCAGGCTGCACTATCCCTTGTCGTGTTGCAAGCGGCCAAGCACTAAAGTGTGCCTCCACACTAAAAGAGCATTTTTCTCTGAGAGCAAATTTCTCTGAAAGAGCTTCACAGGTGCGTCTTTGTAAAGACGACGGATCGACCTTATAAAGATGCCATTTCACCCGTGCGTTTCTCGGTGTGGTCGTTACTTGGCAACAGGTGATGGTCACGATCGCTGCCTCGCGTGTCTGGGCATCGAGCACGCTGAGGTGGCCTTCGTGGATGAGTCATGTTCCCACTGCCGGAAGATGACCGCCTCGGAGCTGCGAACTAGGCTCTGCTACCTTTCAGAGGACGAAGTCCCGTTGCCGCTGCTGCGATCTGGGGCTCATTCTGGTGGATGACAGACGGTGTGGTTTAATCTTGCAGGGAACCTACCCTCTCGGGACCATCACTCCTCTTGCACTTCTGATCCAGTGGAGCAACCCATGGAACGCGCTGGGCCCTGTTCAAAGAGTGTACCAGCGGTATCCAGTGGGCCTCTCTCCGACCAGGTGTTGATCTCAGCATTGGAGGGAGAGCTGTCGGATTCAGCCGCTGCCACCCTCCGGGACAAGTCGAATCCAGAGATGGCAGCTATGCTTTCCTAGGCCGCCAAGATGATAGAGCTCGAGTGGAATCCTCCACCGTGTCCTGAGCTATCAAGGCTGGATGATTGGTTTCTCGGGACGGCCCCTGCTGGTTCTCAGCACCCCGCCCCATTGTCTTTCTTCCCGAAAGTGCATGATGAATTCAACAAGAAGCAGCTGAGGCTGCCCAGAAGCAGACTGAGGCGATCCGACACATCCTGCTCTGGCGAGGGTGGCTGTGACGGTGGATTAAGGAAAGTCTGGAAGCAGTTGCGAGTTAACAGTTTTAATGTGATGAGATGAATACAAATACACAAACAAACAAAGATGCTGAGAAGACGACACTCCGTGGTGGTGGTGAGGAGGTGAGGAATCCGGATGATGGCGGAGAGAAGGTGAGTAGCACCTCGCCGTGTAGGCAGCAGGAGAGGATGGCACAGGAACTGCGGCGAACAGAGCCGAAAGTAAGTGTCTGTGGCTGAGTGAACGTGCGGAGAGTGGATGAGGTTCAAGGGAAAACACAGACATCCAACGCATACAACACTAAAGCCAGACGAACAGGGTAACCACATCAAGCAAGTAACAACGATCTCACAAACATAAGACGTGAGACAAGCCAATATATAGTGGATGAGTAATGAGTGGCAGCTGTTGCTGATGACAATTAATGGAGACGCCCACAAGCTAATCAGTGCAGACGCGAAACACACAGATTTCACCACAAAGTGCAAACACCCCGAGATCACGGTTTACCAACCGTGACAGTGGCCCTGCTACCGCGCCACATCTGCAGCAGCCTCCAGCAAGTGGTGCTGTAGAGCTGGGCGTAGGCAGGCCGGCCCACCCGTCCTGGCCCCCATCAAACCTGGCAGTGAGTGGAAGAGCAAGAGGACGGGTGAGCCAAAAAGAGGTAGCTGCTTTCTGGGGGATGGTTTCTATGGACCATGAGCCTTGGCTATGCGATTCAATTTGAGATGCTATGTAGAGCAGACACAAAGCTTCAGGACCTCAGACCAGCTCTTTTTCTGTTATTGAGGCTGGCAGAAGGGGAATGCCTGGTATGCATTGCACCTGTTGCCTTATTGTACTCATGCTGTGATCAATTTACACTCTAAGTACTGTATTTTTCGGACTATAAGTCGCACCTAAGTATAAGTCGCATAAGTCCAAAAACACGTCATGATGAGAAAAAAAACACGTATAAGTCGCACTGGACTATAAGTTGCATTTATTTAGAACCAAGAACCAAGTGAAAACATTACCGTCTACAGCCATGAGAGGGCGCTTTATGCTGCTCGGTGTATGCTACAGGAGCACTGAGCAGCATAGAGCGCCCTCTCGCGGCTGTAGACGGTAATGTTTTCTCTTAGTTCATTTCTCTTGGTTCATGTCAAATTAATTTAGATAAATAAGTCGCACCTGACTATAAGTCGCAGGACCGGCCAAACTATGAATAAAAATGTGTCCGTTCCCTCCTGAACGACAGTTAGCATATGTAACCAAGAAATTCTGTTGTTGTTCTCAGAAATATGTTACATTCTTGAATGAGGATGCAGATTTCTTCTGTTCATGCTCCCAGTGGAAATTATAGAGGGCAATTAAACCTTTCCATGGAGAGATTTTAATGACTTTTCATCTGAACTCAAACTAGGCTTACAATTATCTTTTCCATTCCTGTGTTAGTTTAGTTTTGATAGACACTTTTTTTGTAGACTGTTGGTATTGGAATGCTGTGTTCACACCAAACGCGAATAGGGCGTCAAATTCGCGTCTACCCCGTCTACTTTGCCGTTTGACCATTTTGAGATCATTCGCTTCATTCGCGGGTGTAATTTGCTTCATTCGCGTGAGAAATTAACTTCACAGCAGACGCGAATTTGCGTCATGGGGGGGCTTCTGCCAGCTGAGTTCATGCAGCATTTTCAACTGCCATTTTTATTCGTATAATCTTCAAAATATTACTGTTATCGTGTCATGACATGTAGTTTTAAAAGTATTTCAGGTGAGAATGTAGTTGTTTTAAACTCAAAATATGCGGTTTATTTATAATGGCCGCGTCTATTTAAAAAATGTGTTTCGCCGACCTCGGAGATGAGCTCCATGCGATCAGCGGGAGCTCCGTCATCATGTATCCGCCGAGAGCAACCTCACCTCAGCTAGATCTTCTGACATTTGCCACTGGCTCTGATGTCTCTTTAGTGGTTCAAGATAAAATATAATTTGTTTGGGGTAAAATGAAATGTTTCTTATCTTTGGCCTTTGTTCAATTTATCATCATATAGCTCCGGTTGACTGCTCACTGACACCATCAGTCGTTCCTCCTTGTTGAATGAGTGGAGAAGGGTATTCCTGCACAACCGGAGGCTGCAGGAACATACTGTTGAATGAGTGACTCCTAGCAGGCTCTTGATTGGTTAACACGGCGCGAATTGACGCCAAAGTTCAAATTTTTCAACTCGGGCAGCAGACGCGAATTTGTGTCAAACGCTAAATGAACAAAAAGCACCATTCGCACTTAAAGGCCCCCTTCTTCGTGATTCCATGTTTTAAACTTTAGTTAGTGTGTAATGTTGTTGTTAGAGTATAAATAATATCTGTAAAATTCTAAAGCTCAAAGTTCAATGCCAAGCGAGATATTTGATTTAACAGAATTCGCCTACAAAAAACGACCCGTTTGGACTACAGCCCTCTAGTTCCTGCAGTAGTAACGTCACTAAAACAGTTTTTTTGACTAACCACCACCCGCATGAATTCACAAACAGGGGGCGTGGCCCTGTTACGCTCCGACGGAGAAGAAGGAAGAGCTGTTTGTGTTTGTCGCCATGTCGTTGAAACGCTGTTTTTTTTCATCTCTGAGTCCAATAACCTTTGTTTGGGCTTCCCAGGAACGCTGTACTTTGAGATTAATGGTTACAATTTATGTTTAACTCGGTTCCCGAAAATTATAATGCACATGTAAAACTATGTGCAGCTCATTTTGCTGAGGACAGCTAGCTGAGGACAACTTTCTCAATCTCAATCAGTTTAATGCTGGATTTGCACAAAGATTATTCTTGAAAGATGGAGCAGTTCCCTCTTTGTCTGGAGAAGGCGTTGTTTATGGACCACAACTGGTAAGTGTATTTTATTATTTAAGTTGGTGCGTTTAACAGTTTCTGTAACTTATTACACAAAGGGCAACGCTGTTTAGCTTTGTTAACTTGATGTTAGGGCTGTGCAAAAAAACAAATGCGGTTTTCATGCGCATCTTGTCAGTAAAAACGCTCCTGTGATTATAAATACATCTCCAGCACGTGCGTTCTAGCCCAATCACGTTACCAGGAGGACAGCCTGCTCTCAGCTGCTGTCGAATGACTACACAGGTAGCACTGGCCCAATCAGAACTCGTTACGTATTTCTGAAGGAGAGGCTTCATAGAACAAGGAAGTCATCAGCCTGTTTTTGTGACAGTGAAAACAGCAGTATACAGATAGGTGAACTGTGTGAAAAATACAGTTTTTTTACACGCGAAACATGAACACGTTATATTGCGCATTGTAAACACAATCAAAGCTTCAAAAAAGCACGTAAAACGGGACCTTTAACGCGCAAAACGCTCTATTCGCGCGTCAGTTCGCGTCATTTGCCCCATTCAATTCACTAGACACCCCAACGCCCGATTCGAGCTGCAAGACCTCCAGACGCGCGTAAACTTGCCTTTGCATTGACTTAACATTGTAATCATTTGCGCCAGACACTCTATTCGCGTTTGGTATGAACACAGCATTAGTGATTAATCAATAATCATCTTTCATAGTGAACATGTCAGTGATTATAATTTTTAATAGAAAGAGAGTAAGTGGTGAGATTCTTTTTGTATTTTTTTTTTCCTAATATAATTCATAAGAATACATTTTATTCACAGCATTCCAGGGTTCAACCCAGAGGTCCTCTCGTGGAAACACACCAAAGACATATGCTGATGAGGTAAACACGTACTCCTAAATATATCTCTGCATGTATTAGGCATACAGACACATAGTATGATTTTTTTTATGTCATATGTGCTTTTTTGCATTTTTGTAGCATTTTTTTTATTATTATTAAATTTATCGGTTGGAGAATATGTCAAATTGTTATTGCTCGTATGGTATGGCTGGCATTGTGTGAGAGGAGTTATGATACAATTTGAGTACCTTATGAGCAGCTCTTGAGCTTACATTAATTTTTTTTAACATGCTTCAGGGAGTGGGCCTAAATTTCACCAGTGTTGAGGTTAAGTTGAAAACAAGGTTGACCTCATGAGCAAACAGCAAAACAGATTTATTCTCTCTTTTTATCTCTCTCTGTCTCTCTCTCTCTCTCTCTCGCTCCTCTCTCTCTCTCTCTCTCTCTCTCTCTCTCTCTCTATATATATATATGTGTGTGTGTGTGTGTGTGTGTCTTTTATATATATGTTTTCTTTCTTTTTCTTTTTTTAAGAGTACTGACTTGTCATTTATGTAGGCTAAGGTCATTTTTGAAGTTTTTATTTTATACAATTTATTTGTTTCTTATTTATATGGTTTCGTCTTATTTAAACTTTGTGTAGTTTATTTAGGCCTATTTTATTTTCTTATTCGTCTTAAAAATTTTCTAATATTGACTGGGCAATAAACGTTCTATGGTTCTTATTTGTTTGGTTCCACAGTTTACTGATTTTCAGGGTTTTTTCAGCCTATGCATGGTGGTATTTTTATTCGTTATGTTAATAAAAGGTCTGTATTTAATATCAGTGAGCTTTTCTTTTTATTTTTTTTTTATTTTTTTTTTTGTCCATCTAAGAAATTGACGCCAAATTGCCAATTAATGTAAATAAATATAATGTAAAAGTGAAAGTATAACTTTATGTAAAAGAGACACCCCCACACGGTGACCACACGGTATTACTGGTGTTGTCCCACATCGATTAACAGGTGGGAAATTTTCTTCACCGCGGCCATGACAGTAAAAGTGATGGCGTCTCTGTTCATTTTAAATAGTGTCTGTGCATTTATTTGCAATCAAATCAATGATATCGCTGTAGATGAAGTGACCCCAACTAAGCAAGCCAGAGCCGACAGCGGCAAGGAACCGAAACTCTATCGGTGACAGAACTTAATTCCAGGCTGCAGCAAAGTCAGATTGTGCAGAAGAATCATCTGTTTCCTGTGGTCTTGTCCTGGTGGTCCTCTGAGACAAGGTCTTTACAGGGGATCTGTATCTGGGGCTCTAGTTGTCCTGGTCTCCGCTGTGTTATAGGGATGTAGAGGTCCTTTCTAGGTGCTGATCCACCATCTGGTCTGGATACGTACTGGATACGGGTGACTGCAGTGACCCTCTGATCTGGATACAGACTGGATCTGGTGGCTACGGTGACCTCGGAATAAGAGAGAAATAGACAAATATTAGCGTAGATGCCATTCTAATGAAAGAAGAATGGCAAGGTCCAGTCAGTGCAGACCTGCCAACATGTACGCTTTTTCGTACTCTGCACGCATTTTGACCCATAAGTACACCTGTACGATTCGCTGCTCTCTAGGTACGCATTTTTTTGCTTCTCGCATTTCACCGATTTCAGTTTCTATGCAATCTATAACGCTGATTCTGTCACTTAGCCACAGCGTGTAAGTGGAGTGAAAAGCTTTCGGCCAATCAGAGCGCTGCATGTTAACCCGCCGCCCACCTGTCCCTCCTATCCTCAAGCTTAGTTGGCAGTTAGAAAAGTGGTGGAATGGCTTGAAATCTAGAAGGTTTTAGACAGGCCAGGTGCTGATTAACGTAAGATAAAGGTAACAGTTAGGCTATGTTTAGCCTAATTGAATTTATGAACATTAAAAATGACCTTGACATCATAACAAGCAGTCCAGCTGTGACGAGCTCGTTCACGCATTTATGTAGGCTAACATGTAACCTAAAAAGCTGTCACCAAAGAACCGGCAAAATTAATGATTATGAATATTTTATGAATATAATTAATAATAAACAAGTGTTTTCTGTATCAATGTCGACTGCGTCAACTGCAAAGATAAAGTTGACAATGCTGTCTCACGATCTTTGCAGTAGTGAACGTGCCAGAGAAATGCATATTTCATGCGGATTAACATTACATAAGCAAAGAGCAGTCTGTTTTCTTTCGTTTTGAATTGTTCTGTTCAACCCTCTGGAGTCTCAATCATTTTCCTGATAATCCCGAAAAGAACATAAATTACACTTTCAGTTTTGATTGTACAGATAAGAGCAATGCATCAATCGAATCTGTAAAGGGTCTACTTTTATTTCAGGGTTTTTCCCACATTGCAAATTTTTTGGCGGCTGCCAAAATGATTATTTGTCTCGCCAAAGCCTTATTTGATCTGTAATTGGGTTTTGTGAGTGAAGCAGGCTACTGACGGAGTGACGGAAGGGGAACGAGCACAGCGCCCCTCCCCCGCACGCACACTCTCCGTCTTCAGTTCTGTCTTTGCTCTCCCCCTCACATCAAAATCAACTGATCCTAAGGTCGGAAAACCTTCCATGTTTCACGTGGTGCATTCGGAAAATATTTTTGGCTGAATTACCACTGGCTGGGAATTGCACTCAAAAAAAAGTTCTCTTACATCTTGTGACAAGCATTCCGCACATGCAGCTGACATAACTTTAAATAAACGCAAAAAAATCAGTTATGAAGTGTTTTGTTTGTGTGTGTGTATGTTGACAAATCTTTTGCGATGTCCTAACAGCCAGGATTACCACACAACACGTCCACTAAAGTCCGCAACCTAATGACTCCTTTGAGCCGATTTATTATAATGAAATGAGAAAGTGTGCTTACCCCCATTCAGCAAGAGTGTTTAGTAAAATTTAGCCTTAATAATCCACAGTATGTATAGGCCTAAGCCAATGTGCAGTTAATTACCTATAAAACTATTTAGTTTAAAGTTAGACTGGAGTGAGATGAAACTAGATCAAAGCACAAAGCAAGCTGTTGCTATCTAGCTGCTAATTTTATTACATTTTATATGGTAAAAAATAACACTATTACACCTTTTAATGCTATGTTTTCAATTGATATGATTATACTGAAATAATTATCAGGTCTATCAAAAAATGATTTTATCTTTCTAAACTATGAAAGACAGTCATGGAATAAATTCATTTTCATGAATAAATAGGATAAAAACTGTTGCTTTTAGGTTTTTGTTTTTTTGTTTTTTTTTACGAACCATTCGGTTCACCACACACGACTCGGCACGTGCTGGGACCGCGGTTCAATTTAAATTTGACAAAGCATCTGTAATATAGTTTGCTATAAATAGCTCGTAAAACAAGCTGGGTTCAACTAATATGTGTTTCTGTTGATGGATTCGCATTCTGGATTCCCAGACATTATAAAAATAGTGATGAGAAAATGAAAAAAAAACTAGAAACAAAAAAAACCCTGGACAAACCATTCACTCTTGATCAATGTGAATTACTGCTGGAATATGAGCAGTCATTTATTCCATAATCACCCGAGTGCTGACTTCGCGCGAGCACTTGTGAGATCTGAACAGCACACGTTAATGTGTTTAAACTAAACTCATTAAACATTTAAGAGCCAAAGGACGCGAGCTGGCGTGCAAAGTGACAAGAATTTTGCATGTGCTCCGCGCAAACCTGTGCCTCAGAACGCGCGCAAATATTAAGATCTTTCTGAAGTAGCTATTGCATTTAAATGGACAAATTCACACAAAAAAAAATTCAAAATGCCCGTCTTGGTAAGTATCCTACAGCAGACATAGCTGGCTGAACGTATGCCTGTTGTATCAGTGCATTCTCTTAAAGTGACAGTCTTTATGTAAATCGAACAGCAACAACAAATAAATCACTCGAACAGCAACAACAAATAAATCACTCACTGCTCTTGATTAAAAAACTTTTATAACTTTAATAAAGAACAATCTTTAATTTATACAGTCCAATATGCAAGGCTGTTTTACATTTTATTACTTTATTCAATTTCTGTACCTAAAAACTTATGCTAGACCTGCCCAAAAAAAAAAGAAAAAAAATGAAATCACTGTTTGTATCTTTAATCTATTGTATTTATTTGTGCTGTTGCTTGTGGTAGAATATATATACATATTTTTATTAGAAAGTATAGTTTTTCCATAGCACATACCGAAAACGTGACTCTAAAACCGTGAAACCGGTTGTCAATAATTACAATATTTAAATGTAATATTTATTGTCAATATTGGGCTTGTGGATCATGTGGGTACTAGGGCACTCTTTGCTGTGTGTGGATGACCATGTCGGTCAGCCACCACCGAAGACCAATTCTGACCCAGGAAAAATCCTGTATTTGTATACAGATATAATAACAACAAAACATTGTGCACTTATTAAATAAAGATAACAAACAATGTGTGCTGTCTGCAGCCTTTGTCTGTGCTGATCTTCATTTACAAACACGTCATTCAAATGAACTGTAACTCGGTGAATACTCAACGAAGAGACATGAGAGATATCTATAGAAAGCATGACATGTCTACTTTTAAACTAAACAAGTGCTGCCGAAACAAATATTCTGTGATAAAGTAATCCATATGAAAACAACGCGATGTCCGTTTTTCACGTCTCCCTTCATTATCTTCTAATTCGACCACGCTCCCGCGCCGAATGCTCTATTCAGATTCTAATGTTAAATAAAGTTTTTTTTATTTTACTGTTTGCTTCGCAATGAGAGGAATAAGATATAATTCACCCCAAAAATGTGATTTGGTTGAGTATTTGAGATTTGGATTTCCTCAGAAAAAAAGAATGAAGCACTATTCAGCAGAGATAATAAACATGACTAAGGGCCCTATTTTAACGATCTGAAACGCAAGTGTCAAAGCGCGAAGCGCAAGTAAGTTTGTGGGCGGGTCTCGGCGCTGTTGCTATTTTCCCGGTGGGATAAATGGCTCTTGCGCCCGGCGCAGATCTAAAATGGGTTGGTCTGAAGTAGCTTCATTATTCATAGGTGTGGTTTGGGCGTAACGTGAAATAAACCAATCAGAGCGTCATCCAACATTCCCTTTAAAAGCAGGTGCGCAAGTTCCATTATGGATTGCTATTATTACGGCGTATTTACCAGGCGCACGCCAGGAGCGGTTCACAGCCGAGAAGACTGATGTTCTTGTAAGAGCAGTGAAAGACAGAGAAGTTGTGTTGTATGGGGATGGGAGAAACCCACCCAAAATAGTGTCGGTTAAACTGGCGTGGGAGGAAATAGCCACAATTGTTTCATCGATTTTTTTTTCCTGGTTTTTGACGGACAAACCAATTTGTCAGATGTCCTTATATACATATATGTCTTGCCACTGTCGGGCAAACAGGTCTGATCCTTAATTACTACAATTAGCCTGAATAATTTGTAAGCTAGATTTATGCCTATTTTTTCACATCTTCGTGGCACACCACAATGATTTCCGTCATCTCATGTGTTAATATTTTTTTAGTGTAACAATTTATGATTTGCAAAAATAACTGTTGCATCTGTGTAGATTACATGAGCAAAGTGTATGCGAGTTGTGCACGCTATACATTATGGTCAAGCATGCGCCCTTAAAATAGCATAATGAACAACGCGCAACGCGCCACTGACTTTAGACTAGGTTTTTTCTGGTCAGTGGCGCAATTGTTTAATGGAACAGCAAAATAGCACCAGGGATTGTTTGCGCCGGAACACGCCTCCTTTTTTTGCGCTGAACCGCCCAGGGAGCGCAAGTTCATTCACTAGTTTAGCGACGTGCTTCTGTGGAGGGAAAAGCGCGCTTTGCGCGGGTGCAAAATAGGAGTGACACATGCGTCGGTGTACAAAGTCAATTGCGCTGGGTGCAAGCCCTAAGTGTCTTATTATTTATTTATATACTTGTACTAGTTTTCACATAACGTGTAAACATTTTACAAGTTAGACTTTTCCCAACTATAATTCCTGACTAAATGTATAATCAAGTGAAACATTATGAAGTTTCAATAACAATATGCAATATTATACAATTCAAAAACTTGATGTAAATAATATAAATGTAACTGTAACAAATGTAACAAACAATGCTGTTCTTTCAATTTATCCCCCCGAAAAAAACCTGGAAAAAAAAAAAATTCTCAGTTCTTTTGAACATTAATAATAATCTATTAATATTAGCACAGAGATTTAGTTCTCTGGTGAAAAGAAAAGTCATGATTGCCTCCAAAGGCAGCATTTGTTACAAAGAGACTTTCACTGATTCACTACTTTAAAAAAAGCCAAATCTACAACCTTTAACACGTTAAACAATACAAAAGTTTAAACACTATGCATGGAAAATTATTAAAAAAAATTGTTTGTTTATAGCAAACTGATTTTGAAATTGATAACTGCTGGTTTTGCACATTTATTTAATGTTTTGATTTATCTATTTACAAAGAATGTCCTCAGTTTACTTTTATTTCTGACAAGATTTTCAGGTGGAAGACGTTTCCATGGGCTATGCCTCCTGTACAAAATGTTCGGAGTGATTGCAGTAATTGTATAACATTTATGGTCTACTTGTATATGTTATGGAGTAACTAATAAATCTTAATTGGTGAAAGGATATTATGTGTATAATATGTATTATTGTGTTAGATATCTCAAAGTTTTCTCACAGGTGTGTGTGCAACGGTGGAGCATACATTAGCGTTGGGCCATACATTTCTGTTAGCCGCGCACCCCGTCCGCATACAGGCACTTTTTGAGACCGCGTGGAGTGGACGGATGCGCGGCTGTCCCCGCGCCCTCTTAATGATGAAAGTTACATAATGCGGACAGTGCGTGGATGCGCATGGTCAAATTATACTTTGGCCTTTATCAGTGGCGAACGAGATGCGATGATTATATAAAAGTGTCATTGCATTATTATGTTTTTTTTAACATATACAGTTGAAGCAACTAGATGGAGCACTGCTGCGATGCTCAATCAAAATATTTCGGAAAAAGAGAATGTGGAGAAGATCTTGTTTACGTCAAAACTGAAACCAAGCCATTCCCACAGAACGCATACTTAACACATTTTTTAGAGAGGAACAACTTCTATTACCGTTGCACTCGCGTCTCACACAAAAGAGCCACATGTTTAGAAAGCCATCTAAAATTAAGGTGGGTCTTGACTTTATGGTGGGTTTTCTCCATCCTACTGCATCTCATGTTTAAATGAAAAATGTACTCTGTGTGATTGGCTTTCACCCCTTTGTATTAAACTATGCACTTCTTTTTTTGTTAATTTAGCCACTGTATTGAATAAATACCTGGGGTTATGTTTTCTTCAAAAAAAGAAGAAAATAATTGGATCTAGCAGTTTTTTTAATGCTTTTCTGTAGGAAAGGTTACTTTCCTGCCAAGAAATACGAAATACCTCTAGTAATACCTTTAAAGGGATAGTTCACCCAAAAATGAAAATTATGTCATTAATGACTCACCCTCATTTTGTTCCAAACCCTTAAGACCTTCCCGTTCATCTTCGGAACACAGTTTAACCCTCTGGAGTCTAAGGGTATGTCAGATGGACTACTTTGATGATGTTTTTGTTAACTTTCTGGACATGGACAGTATACCATACATATGTTTTCAATGGAGGGACAGAAAGCTCTCTGACTAAATCTAAAATATCTTAAACTGTGTTCTGAAGATGAAAGGAGGTCTTACGGGTTTGGAACGACATGGGGGTGAGTCATTAATTACATAATTTTTGGGTGAACTAACCCTTTAATGTCAAGCGGAAATGTTGAAACAAATGAGTACGACCAATAAAAATGTGAACATCGTCATTGGCTAAATGAACAAGAGCTCTAGATGCAGGGGCAATATTTTTTAAGCAATAGTTGTTCATAAATTCCTCTGAACATGCGCTGCAGAGAAAACTCATCACCTGAAATATGCAAAAACGAAATGTAAACAGAGTCATCGAATTTATATATATATATTAGGGCCGGGACTCGATTAAAAAAATTAATCTAATTAATTAGAGACTTTGTAATTAATCAAAATTAATCGCATTTTAATCGCATATAAATATTTGACCTGAGAACAGTGAGAAGTAATTTTTTTTTTACATGGATTTATAGTATACCATTGAATAATGACTGAATACATAAGCTTAAGTAACAAAATATTGTTTATTTTTGTTCAACCAAGTCTAGCAGACCAGTGCAATTTTTGCCATTAAGTGTAGCAATAGCATATTTAGAAATAGTATATTTCAGAAATTCAGGTAGCTTATAGGTGCTGGAACCTTCTGTAAACTGTTTTTTAAGTAAAACACAATACTGTCAGGAACATTGAAAACGTCTCTATGTTGCTTCAGAGGTCCAACACTCTTTAACCTTTGCAAAAACAATAAAGAGTTCAATATAAAGTGCCAGTTGCACCAACAAAATAATACATGTGATACTTGAGGCTCGATGGGCTGCTGCGCTGATATGCGAACGCTAGTTGGTGCTCCAGTATAATCGGTCCACCGAAACTCATCCAGTGTGAAACGTTCCGCGGTGCAAAAATAAGTTATTAAAGATGCGGGAATTTTTTTTTCTGTAATTAATTAATCTTAATTAACGCGTAATTTTTTGTGTAATTAATTAATCTCGATTAACGCGTTAAAGTCCCTGCCCTAATATATATATATATATATATATATATATATATATATACACAGTGGGGATCGAAAGTTTGGGCACCCTTTGCAGAATCTGTGAAAATATGAGTAATTTTCTTATTTTGTTGAAATATAATTGTTTTCCATTTAGTTCTGCCCTTCGTAAGCAACAGAAGATACTTGTATGTTTCCCGGTACACAAATTAAGTACAATTTACATTGATCTTCAAATTCCAAAAGTTCTCACCCCCCCAGCTCTTAATGCATCTTGTTTCCTTCTGGAGCATCAGTGAATGTTTGAATCTTTTTAAATAGTTGTGTTTGAGTCCCTCAAATTTCCTCAGTCTGAAAAGATGTATCTCAAAATCATACAGTCACTGCTGGAAAGGGTTCAAATATGCAAAGATGCTGGAAAACTGAAGAATCTGCAGGACCTTAAAGATTTTTCTGAAGAACGCTGCTCAGTTTAACTGTTCAGAACAAACAAGGGACTCATGCACAACCATCACAAAACAGAAAGACAGTCGAGGATCATCAGGTAACAGCACACAGTATGAAGAACCAAGGGTTCCCAAACTTTTGAGTGGGGTTATTTTAATAATTTCAGCAATTCTTTTGTCTTGTGGACTAAATGTTAATATCTTTTATGTACAATATCTTACTCAGGACAGTACTAAATAAAAAATAACATGCATTTAGTATGATCTCTCTTATTTTTTGAAAATTACTCATATTTTCACAGATTCTGCAAGGGGTGCCCAAACTTTCGATCCCCACTGTATATACAAGTCACGTTTACCATTTTTGTGCTCATTACAGCTAACATTCTCTTTTGACAAATGCCATACACACTTTTGCATTTCATAATTCAGTTTGTTTTGCGCGCAGAAAATCCCAATGTAAAAGTTGTTTGAATGTTTTCTAAAACCTTTACAAAAGTGAGAACATCATAGTTCTCAAATGTGTTTGTATTACAAGAGTAGCCCATCTAACAAGTCTGGCAGAATCAGACAAACAAAGATGCAGCACATACACACATTGTAGATGCTTACGTACACCAGGGATCGGTGTTGTTTTATTCAAATGAAAGAAGATATCAGTAGTTCCTGAAAAATACTTTGTTTAATGTTTAATAAGTGGGATATGCTGAATAAAGATTCTGTAGATAAACACCTCAGGGGAAAATTGTTTGAAATGGAGTATTGTCCAAATAAAGAGTCAAATGTTTAATCATTTTCTTAAATTAATAGATCTTTGCTCATCATGCTCTCTATCCCATGCAAGGATTAGTAGCATCAACTTACAGAGAAGTCTTAAAAACAGCCAATTAAACAAATGTGAATTGTGTCATCTGCTATCTGAACAAGATTACTTAATTTAGTGGAGTAATGAAAATATAATTTACCAATCCACATTTAAAAGAAAAAAACTATTGTATTCTGAATTTTATATGCATTGTAAACATTTGTTTTCTTGCTATACTCTAGTTCTTAGTGATTTGGTCGCTTAAATACACAAAAGTTTATAGATAAAATTTATCTACACAAGAGTGTGGAAACTTTAACATGCTTAAACTTAAACGAGTATGCAGCTTTCAGTGGAACCGTTTGATTTGTTTCAGTTATAGTATTAATAGTACTGAAGGTAAAACAGTTAGACTTCATTTTTTTTTTGTTGATGCTTCATGTGATCACACTTTGTGGACAGACACAAAGTTGCACTAAAAGAAATATCTCAAAGAGAAAAACTGTGACTTAATTTCTTAATTTTCATATATTCCTATTATGATGGCATCTAACAAAGATACGTCTTCACCTAAAAACCTACGAAGTCCAACAAACAAATTGTGAACGGCCATCCAAAATCTTGATATGGCAAAATCTAGTTGTGTAAGAGAAGAAAAAAACATTGTGAGTCTTAGATGTGACACATCCTTGACACAATGCAAAAATTGTCATAAATGTTTTAGCACAGTTATTTACACACACATAGGGCCCTATAATACACCCAGCGCAAGGCACAGCACAAGTGTGTTTGGTAGTTTCAGTCCGGCAACGTTTGCATTTCCCCGTCCAGCGCCACGTCGTTTAATTAGTAAATTCATTTGGGCCTATTTGTGCGCCCTTGGGCATGCTGGTCTAAAAGAGAGTTCTGTTAAGGAGCTGAAAGTAGACTGTGCCATAGGCCAACTCAAACCTGGTCCTAAAGTCTGGCACAATGTTTTTTCTTTGTTATATAAAGAGCGTGTTAGAATATAGGCGGGTCCGCAACACACTGCTTTATTAAACAAAGGGATGCACAGCAGCACACAAACATGTCAAATATAAAAAAATTAAGGATTGCAATGCATGAGATTTTTTTGTAGGGTAATTAAATATATATATATATATATATATATATATATATATATATATATATATACACAGTTTTGTTCAAAATAATAGCAGTACAATGTGACTAACCAGAATAATCAAGGTTTTTCGTATATTTTTTTTATTGCTAAGTGGCAAACAAGTTACCAGTAGGTTCAGTAGATTGTCAGAAAACAAACAAGACCCAGCATTCAATCACTGAGGTCATCAATTTTGTGAAGAAACAGGTGTGAATCAGGTGGCCCCTATTTAAGGATGAAGCCAACACTTGTTGAACATGAATTTGAAAGCTGAGGAAAATGGGTCGTTCAAGACATTGTTCAGAAGAACAGCGTACTTTGATTAAAAAGTTGATTAGAGAGGGGAAAACATATAAAGAGGTGCAAAAAATGATAGGCTGTTCAGCTAAAATGATCTCCAATGCCTTAAAATGGAGAGCAAAACCAGAGAGACGTGGAAGAAAACGGAAGACAACCATCAAAATGGATAGAAGAATAACCAGAATGGCAAAGGCTCAGCCAATGATCACCTCCAGGATGATCAAAGACAGTCTGGAGTTACCTGTAAGTACAGTGACAGTTAGAAGACGTCTGTGTGAAGCTAATCTATTTTCAAGAATCTCCCGCAAAGTCCCTCTGTTAAAAAAAAGGCATGTGCAGAAGAGGTTACAATTTGCCAAAGAACACATCAACTGGCCTAAAGAGAAATGGAGGAACATTTTGTGGACTGATGAGAGTAAAATTTTTCTTTTTGGGTCCAAGGGCCACAGGCAGTTTGTGAGACGACCCCCAAACTCTGAATTCAAGCCACAGTACACAGTGAAGACAGTGAAGCATGGAGGTGCAAGCATCATGATATGGGCATGTTTCTCCTACTATGGTGTTGGGCCTATTTATCGCATACCAGGGATCATGGATCAGTTTGCATATGTTAAAATACTTGAAGAGGTCATGTTGCCCTATGCTGAAGAGGACATGCCCTTGAAATGGTTGTTTCAACAAGACAATGACCCAAAACACACTAGTAAACGGGCAAAGTCTTGGTTCCAAACCAACAAAATTAATGTTATGGTGTGGCCAGCCCAATCTCCAGACCTTAATCCAATTGAGAACTTGTGGGGTGATATCAAAAATGCTGTTTCTGAAGCAAAACCAAGAAATGTGAATGAATTGTGGAATGTTGTTAAAGAATCATGGAGTGGAATAACAGCTGAGAGGTGCCACAAGTTGGTTGACTCCATGCCACACAGATGTCAAGCAGTTTTAAAAAACTGTGGTCATACAACTAAATATTAGTTTAGTGATTCACAGGATGAAAAAAATGTTTGTACAAAATAGTTTTGAGTTTGTACAGTCAAAGGTAGACACTGCTATTTTTTTGAACACACCCCTTTCAACTAATTGCCCAATTGCACAGCCTTAAGAGCGTGCATATCATGAATGCTGGGTCTTGTTTGTTTTCTGACAATCTACTGAACCTACTGGTAACTTGTTTGCCACGTAGCAATACAAAATATACTAAAAACCTTGATTATTCTGGTTAGTCACATTGTACTGCTATTATTTTGAACAATACTGTATGTCTATATGTCATAATTGATAGTCATCACATGTATCAGAATTAGGTTATCTATTTGCTCGCATGCGAGCAGCTCCGTTTCAACTCGGACACATTTTCTGTCTTTGCGCTTGCCAAATTTGTGTAAATAGCAAATCCGTCATGGCACAAGTGCAACTGGCTCTTAAAAGGAAGATGAGACTCTGATTGGTTTATTGCACGTTAAGCCCAAAAAAAACCCATTACTCATTAAAAGAATAGGGACAACCCATTTAGACCATGCGCCCATTTGCACCAACCATTTTTCCGTCATAAAAATAGCAAAAGTGGATTTGGACATGCCCTGAGTGCACCTGTGCCATGCGCTTTACACTTTGCGTTTAGATCATTAAAACAGGGCCCATCGTGAAAAAGTGAAAGTCGTGACATTTGTCAAGTATGGTACCCCATACTCTGAATTGGTGCTCTGCATTTAACCCATCCTAGTGCACACACACACAGCAGTGAGAAGTGTACACACCATGAACACATACCCGGAGCAGTGGGCAGCTATATATCCAGTGCCTGGGGAGCAACTGGGGGTTCAGTGCCTTGCTCAATGGCACTTCAGCCATGGGTATTGAGGGTGGAAGAGAGCGCTGTTCATTAACCCTCCCACCCCACAACTCCTGCCAGCACTGAGACTTGAACCGGCAACCTTTTCTGGGGGCTCTCTAACCATCAGTCTACAGCTGCCCCAGTATGAGAACTGTATATTATGTCACTTGCATAGAAAATTCATTATCAGCTCATAAGGGTCCAAAGGAAATTATGATAATAGTTCAAACATCCTTAGCTTGTACATTTCTTTCTTGTTGATTCTAGTGTGTTTAATCTAAAATAACATGATGCCTACAAAATAGTCAAATATTCAAAGCGATGTTTTCTGTTCTAGGTAAGAACACTTACACCAAGTGTTATAGGCTGGTTAATTAGTTTGAAAATAGTAGTTCTGTTGAATGAGAAAAGTTCAGTCATACATTAAAAAGTTTTCTGATGTAGAAATTGTGTTCGTCAAACACATCCAAAGAGTTTTCTACTCGTGTGAGAAAAGCACTTGGGTGCATAAATGATAATTAAAAGTGACACACAATGTGTTTAATAATTGTAGGTGTAATTATTTTTCAGAGTTTAAGCAATTAGATTAAAATGAAAACATTTCTTACATAACAACAAAAGTAAAAACAACAAATAGGATTTTGCTCATGCTCAAAATTTTAGTTTACTCCGATTCGTCATTCCAAACCCGTAAGACCTCTGTTCATCTTGGGAACACAGTTTAAGATATTTTAGATTTAGTCTGAGAGCTCTCAGTCCCTCAATTGAAACTGTGTGCACGGTATACTGTCCATGTCCAGAGAGGTAATAAAAACATCTTGTCTAGCTACAATTGTAATTTGTAAATAATTATTATTAAAATTTTACTTGTTTGGAAGTGAAAAAGTGGTATTGGGACATACTTAATATGTAATATTTTAAACCTACAAGTAAGTGTATTTGTATGGTAGCACTAACTGTAGTTTACGTGTAAAGGGGTAAACAGAATAGCCTTTTTGCTCAATTAGTCTGTGCTTTTAATAATTTATTTATAAATTTAATTTAGTAACTTTATTTGTTTTAAAATGGTTATTTTTTTTAGATTGCAATGTTAAGATGTAATGTGATTTTAACCCTTTTTTTGCACACAATATGCCTACATGCTTACATTCACTTTTTAAATTTAATCCTAATACAAAATACTGAGATGCATACAGTACAGACCAAAAGTTTGGAAACATTACTATTTTTAATGTTTTTGAAAGAAGTTTCTTCTGCTCATCAAGCCTGCGTTTATTTGATCAAAAATACAGAAAAAAAATGTAATATTGTGATATATTATTACAATTTAAAATAATTGTTTTTACATTTATTATACTTTAAATTAGCATTTATTTCTGTGATGCAAAGCTGAATTTTTAGGATCATTATCACATGATCCTTTAGAATTCTTTTTAATATGATGATTCATTATCAAAGTTGGAAACAGTTCTGCTGCTTAATATTTTTTCAGAACATGTTAAAATATAAATATTTTGTAATAACAATATACACTACTGGTCAGTAATTTGGGGTCAGTAATTTTTTTCTTTCTTTTTTTTGAATACAATCAATAGTTTTAATTAGCAAGGATCTGTTAAATTGATAAAAAGTGATAGTAAAGAAAATATATTATTAGAATATATATTATTAGATTTTTTTTTTTTTTATAAATGCAGTTCTTTTTAACCTTTTATTAGTCAAGTCAAGTCACCTTTATTTATGTAGTGTTTTAAACAAAATACATTGCGTCAAAGCAACTGAACAACATTCATTAGGAAAAGAGTGTGTCAATAATGCAAAATGATAGTTAAAGGCAGTTCATCATTGAATTCAGTGATGTCATCTCTGTTCAGTTTAAATAGTGTCTGTGCATTTATTTGCAATCAAGTCAACGATATTGCTGTAGATGAAGTGACCCCAACTAAGCAAGCCAGAGGTGACAGCGGCAAGGAACCGGAACTCCATCGGTGACAGAATGGAGAAAAAAAACCTTGGGAGAAACCAGGCTCAGTTGGGGGGGCAGCTCTCCTCTGACCAGACGAAACCAGTAGTTCAATTCCAGGCTGCAGCAAAGTCAGATTGTGCAGAAGATTGTGACCTCGGAATAAGAGAGAAACAGACAAATTTTAGCGTAGATGCCATTCTTCTAATGATGTAGCAAGTACATAGGGAGTTATGGGAAGTGTTTCCGGTTACGGTTTACATAATTAATGCAGCCTAAAAATCCTTTAACGGATTTGGATATTAAAAGTATATTAGTATGTTATGTGTAAGCCAGATTAAAGAGATGGGTCTTTAATCTAGATTTAAACTGCAAGAGTGTGTCTGCCTCCCGAACAATGTTAGGTAGGTTATTCCAGAGTTTAGGCGCAAATAGGAAAAGGATCTGCCGCCCGCAGTTGATTTTGATATTCTAGGTATTATAAAATTCTTGAGAAGAAGCGTACGTAGAGGATTATAATGTAAAAGGAGCTCATTCAAATACTGAGATGCAAAACCATTCAGGGCTTTATAAGTAATAAGCAATATTTTTAAATCCATACGATGTTTGATAGGGAGCCAGTGCAGTGTTGACAGGACTGGGCAAATATGGTCATACTTCCTGGTACTAGTAAGAACTCATGCTGCTCCATTTTGGACTAGCTGTAGTTTGTTTACTAAGCGTGCAGAACAACCACCCAATAAAGCATTACAATTATCTAACCTTGAGGTCATAAATGCATGGATTAACATTTCTGCATTTGATATTGAGAGCATAGGCCGTAATTTAGATATATTTTTGAGATGGAAAAATGCAGTTTTACAAATGCTAGAAATGTGGCTTTCTAAGGAAAGATTGCGATCAAATAGCACACTAAGATTGCGATCAAATAGCACACTCTCTAATAGCAACTAATAGTGTTCTAGGTTATTACATGCAGAGTTTTTAGGTCCTATAATTAACACCTCTGTTTTTTTTATTTATTTATTACTCGTCATCCAGTTTTTTATATCGACTATGCATTCCATTCGTCTTTCAAATTAGTGTGTTTTACCGGGCCACGAAGAAATATAGAGTATCATCAACATAACAGGGAAAGCTAATACCATATTTCCTGATGATATCTTCCAAGGGTAACATATAAAGCGTGAAGAGTAGCGGCCCTAGTACTGAGCCTTGAGGTACTCCATACTGCACTTGTGATCGATATGATACATCTTCATTTACTGCTACAAACTGATGGCGGTCATATAAATAGGATTTAAACCATGCTAATGCACTTCCATTGATACCAACAAAGCATTCAAGTCTATGCAAAAGAATGTTGTGGTCAGTTGTGTCCAACGCAGCACTAAGATCCAATAAAACTAATAGAGAGATACACCCACGATCGGATGATAAGAGCAGATCATTTGTAACTCTAAGGAGAGCAGTCTCAGTACTATGAAACGGTCTAAATCCTGACTGGAAATCCTAACATATACCATTTTTCTCTAAGAAGGAATATAATTGTGAGGATACCACCTTTTCTAGTATCTTGGACAGAAAAGGGAGATTCGAGATGTGTCTATAATTAACTAGTTTTTTAGAGTCAAGTTGTGGTTTCTTAATGAGAAGCTTAATAACAGCCAGTTTGAAGGTTTTGGGGACATATGCTAATGACAATGAGGAATTAATAATAGTCAGAAGAGGATCTATGACTTCTGGAAGCACCTCTTTTAGGAGCTTAGATGGTATAGGGTCTAACATACATGTTGTTAATTTAGATGATTTAACAAGTTTAAACGATTCTGTTCCTCGGGGGGTCCATAGTGCACTGTCTGATGTCATACTGTAGCTGACGGCTGAATGGTTGCAATTTTATCTCTATCTACTATTTATAATAGTATTGATATTAGAAGTAAAGTAGTTCATAAAGTCATTACTGCTGTGGTGTTGGGAAATGTCAACACTTGTTGGCCTTTAGCCACTGTATTGAATAAATACCTGAGGTTATGTTTGTTTTCTTCTAAAAGAGAAGTAATAGGATCTAGCAATACGAAATACCTCTATTTTTGTTTTCCTCCAGCTGCGCTCCATTTTTCGGGCTGCTCTCTTTAGGGTGCGAGTATGCTCATTATACCATGGTGTCAAACTGTTTTCCTTAACCTTCCTTAAGCGTAAAGGAGCAACTGTATTTAAAGTGCTAGAAAAGAGAGAGTCCATAGTTTCTGTTACATCATCAAGTTGTTCTGAGGTTTTGGATATGCTAAGGAATTTAGATACATCAGGAAGATAACTTAAAAAGCAGTCTTTTGTGGTAGAAGTGATGGTTCTTCCATACTTGTAACAAGAGGTTGAATTAACAATTTTGGCTATATGAAGTTTGCACAGAACTAAATAATGATCTGAGATATCATCACTTGGCTGAATAATTTCAACACTATCAACATCAATTCCATGTGACAGTATTAAATCTAGAGTATGATTTCGACAATGAGTAGGTCCGGCTCATGTTTATAACAGTAATCTTGGGGGGTGGACTCATTTAAAATAATGTAATCATCAGGTTTTAGCCAGGTTTCTGTCAAACAGAGTACATCTATATTATGATCAGTGATCATATTATTTACAAACAGTGTTTTCGTAGAAAGGGATCTTATATTCAATAAGCCAAGCCTTATCGTTTGTTTATCCGTATTGCATCTGTTTTTTATTTGTTGAACCTCAATTAAATTGTTAATCTTAACTGTGTGACGGGAGGCAGCTAGCAGACGGTCGGTTTAGCCAGTCTGTCTGCTTCATGACCTGGGCCCCAGTTAGTCAAGTATAAACTCTAAGAGTATTTGCCGTATTTCTAGAGAGAAGAGTGGCGCCATCCCAGGAGGGATGAAGACCATCTCTTTTCAACAGGTCCGGTCTGCCCCAAAAGCTCGTCCAATTGTCTATGAAACCTATGTTATTCTGTGGGCACCACTTAGACATCCAGCTATTGAGTGATGACAATCTGCAATGCATCTCGTCACCACGGTAAGCAGGGAGGGGACCAGAGCATATTACACTGTCTGACATCGTGCTTGCAAGTTCACACACCTCTTTAATGTTATTGTTAGTGATCTCCCACTGGTGATATCGAACATCATTAGCGCCGGCATGAATAACAATCTTACTGTATTTACGTTTAGCATTAGCCAGCACTATGCTGCCTCACCGTCACCCAGTTGCCCTGCTGCAGGGGCTCTGTTTCCGGAACCGAACAATGTACAGGAATCCCTGAGCTAGATGCATCCAAAGCCTAATCTAGTGCCCTAACATTCTTACTGTCCTCAATTAAAGTTTGGATGTCTGTCTCTAATTCTGAAATCTTCTCTGTCAGCCTAACTATTTCCCTGCATTTATCACATGTGAATCCCTCGTCCCCGACAGAGATAGATAAACTGTACATGTGGCTGTCTGTCCAGCAGCGACACCCGCAGGCTATTCTGAAGTGTTACCCTCGCCTATTCTCTGAAGGGGTGGCTTCACAACAATATATTAGACAGCAGAACTGTTTCCAACATAATAAATCATAATATTAGAATAATTTCTAAATGATCATGTGATAGACTGGATGTTACATGTGATACTGAAGGCTGGAGTAATGATGCTGAAAGTTCAGCTTTGCATCACAGGAATAAATTGTTTTTTTTTAAGTATATTTTTTATTTTAATAGCATAAAAAATAGCAAAAAATAACTTATCACTTGCGGTAAACTGAAAAAACAGTAACCATAGGATACCATGACAAGGGAGCTAATTGTTGAATATTTTCACGATTGCAAATGTCGAATTGATTTGAGTTAAATAAACAAGTAGTCATGTAATTAAGAGTTTAGACACAGTATTGACTTTAAGTTTTTTTTTTTTTTTTTTTCTGTTTCTCCAACTAAAATAGTTCCAACTGCCAAACAAAGATCACAGCAGAAGTATCTCCAGGCAGGCATGCAGCAGTTTTGTTACTGAATGATTCATTGTTTTGAAGGAATCAGTTAATTTAATGAGTCAATGACTCACTCATTAAGTGATGTACTGCAAAATACTGGCGTGTTTTGTTTGTTTAAAAGTATGTATCCCCCCCCCCCCAATTAATTTCTTATTTGTTTATTCAAAATTGTATATAAAACCTTAATCTCATGACATCATTTGTTGCATTTGTAATTGTGCAATGTAAGTTATTTAATTTGTTTGGTATAGAGCCGTAGTGTAAATTGAATCTATTGATCAACTGTAAGAATTTGACATGAAATATGATGCATATATTTAATAAGGTTTAAAAATGGCCTTCATAAGGCTTAATAACATCCTGAGGTTAATATCAAAAATATGCAGATACATTTAAAAGTTAGGGTTGCATGATAAATCACATGCTATATTTAATGTGCATCTTAAAGTAAAGCCAGTTCTGTAATCAGTGGTAAATCTCCATCAGCTGCGTGGTTTCACATAGAGCAGCATTATTCTATTTGTTTTCTTTTTATTTATTATATAGAAAACTTTTTTGCATACTGCTTTAGGCTAAGTGAGACTTACACAGCACTTACATATTATTGCTCTTTTGTTGATTTTGATTGCTTCTAATTACCCTCAGTTGTATATGGCTTTAGATAAAACAATCTGTTTTATGACTGCATCTAAAAGTAATTAAATACAAAAAGAAACATTCTTGCAAAAAAGGATAGCTATAGCTCTAGCCTTGGAATTAAATGGGGCCTGATAAACTTGACATATCTGTTTGGTTCTACGTCTGCATTGGTTAATTGCTAATGTGAGTCTCCTGAATAAATATTATATCTGCCATTAGTGATTTCAGATATGCAAATACTCTACTTCTTTTAATCATAGTACCAAGCCATTATACATTTTAAAAAGCCGATGTAATATTTCCTCCTTTAATATTAGTCATAACTGACTGCGAAAACTGAAACGGCTCAAATAAGGCAAAAAAATGAAATCGCATAAAAATCCAACATATAGAATTTCCCAAAGTTCTTAACATTCAAAGTCAATCTGCACCCTCCCAAAATAAAGCACTATTTCCCCCCTTTGCTTACTCACATATAAGTTTGAGGATTCATCCCCAGTGTCATTTGCAGCAGTTTCACTCAACTCCACTACCAATTTATCCAGGTGCTTCTCAATAAATTAGAATGTCATGGAAGAATATATTTATTTCAGTAATTCAACTCAAATTGTGAAACTTGTGTATTAAATAAATTCAATACACACAGACTGAAGTAGTTTAAGTTTTTGGTTATTTTAATTGTGATGACTTTGGATCACATTTAACAAAACCCACCAATTCACTATCTCAACAAATTAGAATACTTTATGAGACCAATAAAATTTATTTGAATTGTTGGCCTTCTAAGAAAGTATGTTAATTTACTGTACATCTGTTCAGTACTTGGAAGGGGCTCCTTTTGCTTTAATTACTGCCTCAATTCAGCATGGCATGGCATGGAGGTAATCAGTTTGTGGCACTGCTGAGGTGGTATGGAAGCCCAGGTTTCTTTGACAGTGGCCTTCAGCTGATCTGCAATTTTTGGTCTGTTGTTTCTCATTTTCCTCTCAATACTCCATAGATTCTCTATGGAGTTCAGGTCTGGTGAGTCTGCTGGCCAGTTAAGCACACCAACACCAAGGTTATTTAGCTAACTAGGTGCAGGTGCAAATCCTTCTGGAAAATGAAATCAGCATCATCAAAAAGCTGGTCAGCAGAATGAAGCATGAACTGCTCCACAAATCTTGGTAAACTGATGCAGTGACTTTGGTTTACAAATTTTTTAAATAAAATTGACCAACACCAGCAGATGACATTGCACCCAATATCATCACAGACTGTGGAAACTTAATACTGGATTTCAAGCAACTTGGGCAATGAGCTTCTCCACCCTTCCTAGGACTCTAGGACCTTGGTTTCCAAATTAGACGGCTGCATATATGAAAATAAAACACCTAACCCTAAAAAAATTCTTACAAAAGGTTTCTCAGCTGTTTTTTGTAGTATTAGGTGTCCTTAATAACATACAAAAAGTTTACCAAAGTTTGACCACTAGAAAGGTGTAATTTTCAAGATGGCGTCCAAGATGGGCGGGGAGCCCTTAAAATATCCTAACTGCTTCATTATTTGACTTAGTCAAGTCATCTTGGTGTCTAACCCCATGTTTTCTGGGTCTGTGAATCCATTGGACTTGTCTAAATTGCACTGACATGATTACATACTTATGGAATACATGATTTTGTGAGAATACTGTAAGGTTTTATCATTGTTTGGGGTGAACCAGAGATGTAAACAATTTAGCCTATGTCATGTCACTTGTTTTGCTAAAACACAGACTTTACATTTGATGTAAAAGTTATTGCATCCAAAAGTAACTTAAATTGGAGATGTATAACTTTAATCATAACTTTGATCATAAACAACCCTGTATTAGCCCGAACAGAGGCCTGTGTGTGAAACCTCTAAAATGGTCACTCTTTTCAATTTTAATTAGGTAATTAATATGTAATGCATCCTTTATAGATGTTTTAGAGTATAAAGGTGGCATTATACTAAACACAACAAACCTAAATTCACCATTTTCAGGCAATTCAGAAGATGGGAGAATAGAATATTAACATTTGATATTGCGTGACTCATTGTAATGTTGTTGGCAGCACAGTGTATACCATTTTGCTCAAACAAAATTCATCATTGACTACTTAAAAGAAAAGTTCTTCATTTTTTGTAATTTAATTTAAAAAAGTAAACTTTTTTATTCTGTTTGTTACGACTTACAGCTTAGGAAAATAAAAAATTCAGTATCTCAAAAAATTTGAATATTCCATTTTGAGCTTGATTAGTTTTATTAATTATTAGTATAAATACTGGGTACCTCCTGGGCTAGTTCAGAACATGCAACCACAATTATGGGAAAGACTACTGACTTGACTGTTGTCCAGAAGACAATCATCATAACCCTCTGCTAGGTTAAGCCACAGAAGGTCATTGCTGAAAGGGCTGGCTGTTCACAGAGTGCTGTATCAAAATATATTTATAGAAAGTTGACTGGAAGGAAAAAGTGTGGTAGGAAAAGGTGCATAAGCAACAGGGATGACTTCAGCCTTGGGAAGATTGTTAGGAAAAGCAGATTCAAGAACTTGGGAGAGCTTCACAAGGAGTGGGCTGAAGCCGGAGTCAGCGCATCAAGAGTCATCACGTTCAGACATCTTCAAGAAAAGGGATACAGCAGTCACATTCCTAAAACCAAGCCACTCCTGAACCAAAAAAAAAAAATCAGAAGCATTTCACCTGGGATAAGAAGAAAAAGAGCTGGACTGTTGCTCAGTGGTTCACAGTCCTCTTTTCAGATGAAAGTTCCATTTCATTTGGAATTCAAGGTCTGGAGGAAGACTGGAGAGGCACAGAATCCAAAGTCCGGTGTGAAGTTTCTGAAGTCAGTGATGATTTGAGTGCCGTGACGTCTGCTGGTGTTGGTTCATTGTTTTATCAAGTCCAAAGTCAATGCAGCCATCTACCAGGAGATTTTGTAGCACGTTATGTTTCCACCTGCTGACAAGCTTAATGGAGATGCTGGTTTAATTTTGCAGCAGGAATTTAGCACCTATGTCAGGGATCTAGGAGGGAGGACCCAATTTCATTGGGAGGTAATAAGGTTTTATTGACAAAACAGATGGATACAAGAGGGTAGTGAAGTGAACAATAGATAACACAACAGGATAACAGTTAACAGGAACAGCTAGGGGAGGCCACTGGAAAAGCTTCAGGAAACAACTGGCAGAATGCTTGGCAACAGAGGGGGCAGCAAAACCAGACTGATGGAGAAGACCACACAAGGCACCGTAGAGCAGATCTCAGACAGTTGTTAACCACTGACTCTGAAACAGACCAAGTGCCAGGTAGGTAGAACCAGGGCAGGACACACGGGGACAGGGTCAGGAACTCGAACACAAAACTAGACAGGACAAAGCTCCACAAAAACACAAATTAAACTCAAGACAAGGAAAGATATAAGCCAATGAACTAATAAAAGGTTAAGTAACAAGATAAGAAATTACCAGTTTAACCAACAAGAATCAAGACTAGAAAAAGCCAAATAAATATTACAAATAAAAGCCAAAAGCAAGAACAAACAACTTACACAAGACCAACCAGACAAGGAGACACGGGCGCATATTCAGCCACATACAGAGACAGAGAGGGTGTGAATGACCATGAACCAGCAAACAAAAAAGGGTAAGGGGCACTATAAATAAGGAGGAAAATACATGAGGGACAGTTGAGCACAATAAGACTGACCAGGCTGACGAGGGGGGTGTGGTAAACAGGAAACAAGGAGGAGTTGCTAAAGGAACACATGGCCGAGAAAACAATTAACAAAGCCATGTGCTGATACTAGACACAATAAACAAAACATAAAACAAAGTGCAAAACCCTCACAACCTACCCACAGTGCCAAAACCACTTCCAAATGATTTGCTGACCATGATATTATTGTGCTTGATTGGCCAGCCAACTCACCTGACCTCACAGAGAATCTATGGGGTATTGTGAAGAGGATAAGTAATATCTGAAAAACAATACAGAGGAGCTGAAGGCCCCATCAAAGCAACCTGCAGTACCACAGACAGTAATTGCAAAAGGAGCCCTAACCAAGTATTGATAGCATAATTAAACCTACTTTGGAGATACTGAACCTGTAAGTCGTAACCATCAGAACTCAAACAAAAACTCTTTACATATTTCAGTTTGTACGTGTGCAATAAATGTAGAATATAAAAGGTTTGCTTTTTAAAATTAAATTACAAAAAATAAATAACTTTTCCATGATATTCTATTTTTTTTTTTTTACATGAACCTGCATGTACTTAAGGGAAATTGTACATATTTTCCCCATAAATATGCTTGTAACCAATTGCTTTTATATATAATTGGACTTATAATCACTTCATACAATCATACAAATATGCTAGCTATAATATTACATGGCAAAAAACATGTATCAGGCACCAATATTTCTGGTCTAGGAGGAATACAAAGGAGTAATGGTAATTTTAAGGACCTGGCGGCGGCCATTTTGAAAAACGGGGCCTTTCTTGGAGTCAAACTTTGGTAAACTTTTAGTATGTTTTTAAGTACATTTGATACTACTGTAAACCACTCTGAAACCTTTTGTTAGAATTTTTTTGGGGTCAAGACATATTTGCAGCTGACTAAATTAAATACAAAACTTGATCTCATCTGAAAAGAGGACTTTTAGAAATTCTTCTTTTTCAGCAAATTCCCTGACATGTTTGTGTCTGGTGGCTCTTGATGACTTGACCCCAGCCCCTGTCCATTCCTTGTGAAGCTCACTCAAACTCTTGAATCGATTTTTGCTTGACAATCCGCATTACCTTCATTACCGCATTACCTTCTCTACTTCCTGTTGGCCTTCTGTAGCTAATCATAGCTCCATGTAGCTGTTTTTATTTTATATTTTTTCTCTATAATCTTTCTTACTATCACTGTCTGTTTGTTTGTTTTTTTTTAATTGTAAAATATAACTTAATTCACACCATATTTCTGATATTACCGATCAATCTTATCAGATTAACTTTGATCGTTCACTCTTCCGTGACTGCAGCACACCTGCAAAGCGTTAGCACTCGTTAGCTTGTCATTAGCGTTTTCTTTTCTCCTCTCCTCTCCTCTCTCACGCTGCAGTTTTCCACAAGTTCATCAAACAACCGCAGTAAGAATATTTCATCAAGCACGGTGAGTAATGGCTTCTCCTACAATTGTTATTTGCACCTCTTGCCACATGTACAGTTTATCTATCTCTGTCGCTGATGAGGGATTCACATGTGATAAATGCAGGGAAACAGTTAGGCTGACAGAGAGCCCAGCAGAGCCCCTGCAGCAGGGCAACTGGGTGACGGTGAGGCAGCGTAGTCGTGGGTCAAAACACCGCTCTTCTGTTCCGATCAAAACATTAAACAGGTTCTCCCCACTCAGTGATGCACCCACTGAGAAACCTGATGAAAGTGCTCTAGTTATTGGCGATTCTATTGTACGGAACGTGAATATAGAGACACCAGCCACCATAGTCAAATGTTTACCGGGAGCCAGAGCGCCTGACATCTTGGCAAATTTAAAAGTGCTGGCTAATGCTAAACGTAAATACAGTAAGATTGTTATTCATGCCGGCGCTAATGATGTTCGACTTCGCCAGTCGGAGATCACTAAAAATAACTTTAAAGAGGTGTGTGAACTTGCAAGCACGATGTCAGACACTGTAATATGCTCTGGTCCCCTCCCTGCTTACCGTGGTGACGAGATGCATAGCAGATTGTCATCACTCAATGGCTGGATGTCTAAGTGGTGCCCACAGAATAACATAGGTTATATAGACAATTGGACGAGCTTTTGGGGCAGACCTGACCTGTTTAAAAGAGATGGTCTTCATCCCTCCTGGGGTGGCGCCACTCTTCTGTCTAGAAATATGGCAAATAGTCTTAGTGTTCATACTTGACTAACTGGGGCCCAGGTCAGGAAGCAGACAGACTGGCTAAACCGACCGTCTGCTAGCTGCCTCCCGTCACAGAGGTCAGTTAATTCTCAGCACATAGAGACTCTTTCACCTAGTTATCACACTATAGAGACTGTGTCTGTTCCACGAACTAGAAAATACAAAAAACGTCCAAACCAAGTTAAGGTTAACAATTTAATTGAGGTTCAACAAATAAAAAACAAATGCAATATGGATAAACAAATGATAAAGATTGGCTAATTGAATATCAGATCCATTTCTACGAAAACACTTTTTGTAAATAATATGATAACTGATCATAATATAGATGTGCTCTGCTTGACAGAAACCTGGCTAAAACCTGATGATTACATTATTTTAAATGAGTCCACCCCCCAAGATTATTGTTATAAACACGAGCCGCGTCTAAAAGGCAAAGGGGGAGGTGTTGCTTCAATTTATAATAACGTTTTCAGGATTTCTCAGAGGGCAGGCTTCAAGTATAACTCGTTTGAAGTAATGGTGCTTCATATAACATTATCCAGAGAAACCAATGTTAATGATAAATCCCCTGTTATGTTTGTACTGGCTACTGTATACAGGCCACCAGGGCACCATACAGACTTTATTAAAGAGTTTGGTGATTTTACATCCGAGTTAGTTCTGGCTGCAGATAAAGTCTTAATAGTTGGTGATTTTAATATCCATGTCGATAATGAAAAAGATGTATTGGGATCAGCATTTATAGACATTCTGAACTCTATTGGTGTTAGACAACACGTTTCAGGACCTACTCATTGTCGAAATCATACTCTAGATTTAATACTGTCACATGGAATTGATGTTGATAGTGTTGAAATTATTCAGCCAAGTGATGATATCTCAGATCATTATTTAGTTCTGTGTAAACTTCATATAGCCAAAATTGTAAATTCTACTTCTTGTTACAAGTATCGAAGAACCATCACTTCTACCACAAAAGACAGCTTTTTAAGTTATCTTCCTGATGTATCCGAATTACTTAGCATATCCAAAACCTCAGAACAACTTGATGATGTAACAGAAACTATGGACTCTCTCTTTTCTAGCACTTTAAATACAGTTGCTCCTTTACGCTTAAGAAAGGTTAAGGAAAACAGTTTGACACCATGGTATAATGAGCATACTCGCACCCTAAAGAGAGCAGCCCGAAAAATGGAGCGCAGCTGGAGGAAAACAAAACTAGAGGTATTTTGTATTGCTTGGCGGGAAAGTAGCATATCCTACCGAAAAGCATTAAAAACTGCTAGATCTGATTACTTTTCTTCTCTTTTAGAAGAAAACAAACATAACCCCAGGTATTTATTCAATACAGTGGCTAAATTAACGAAAAATAAAGCCTCAACAAGTGTTGACATTTCCCAACACCACAGCAGTAATGACTTTATGAACTACTTTACTTCTAAAATCGATACTATTAGAGATAAAATTGCAACCATTCAGCCGTCAGCTACAGTTTCGCATCAGACAGTGCACTATAGACCCCCTGAGGAACAGTTCCACTCATTCTCTACTATAGGAGAGGAAGAATTGTATAAACTTGTTAAATCATCTAAACTTACAACATGTATGTTAGACCCTATACCATCTAAGCTCTTAAAAGAGGTGCTTCCAGAAGTCATAGGTCCTCTTCTGACTATTATTAATTCCTCATTGTTATTAGGACATGTCCCCAAAACCTTCAAACTGGCTGTTATTAAGCCTCTCATAAAAAAGCCACAACTTGACCCCAGAGAACTAGTTAATTATAGACCAATCTCGAATCTCCCTTTTCTGTCCAAGATACTAGAAAAGGTGGTATCCTCACAATTATATTCCTCCTTAGAGAAAAATGGTATATGTGAGGATTTCCAGTCAGGATTTAGACCGTATCATAGTACTGAAACTGCTCTCCTTAGAGTTACAAATGATCTGCTCTTATCATCTGATCGTGGGTGTATCTCTCTATTAGTTTTATTGGATCTTAGTGCTGCGTTTGACACAATTGACCACAACATTCTTTTGCATAGACTTGAACACTTTGTTGGCATCAGTGGAAGTGCATTAGCATGGTTTAAATCGTACTTATATGACCGCCATCAGTTCGTAGCAGTGAATGAAGATGTATCATATCGATCACAAGTGCAGTATGGAGTACCTCAAGGCTCAGTTCTAGGGCCGCTACTCTTCACGCTTTATATGTTACCCTTGGGAGATATCATCAGGAAACATGGTGTTAGCTTTCACTGTTATGCTGATGATACGCAGCTCTATATTTCCTCGCAGCCCGGTGAAACACACCAATTTGAAAAACTAATGGAATGCATAGTCGATATAAAAAATTGGATGACGAGTAATTTCTTACTGCTAAATTCAGAAAAAACAGAGGTGTTAATCATAGGGCCTAAAAACTCTACTTGTAATAACCTAGAACACTGTCTAAGACTTGATGGTTGCTCTGTCAATTCTTCGTCATCAGTTAGGAACCTAGGTGTGCTACTTGATCGCAATCTTTCCTTAGAAAGCCACGTTTCTAGCATTTGTAAAACTGCATTTTTCCATCTCAAAAATATATCTAAATTACGGCCTATGCTCTCAATGTCAAATGCAGAAATGTTAATCCATGCATTTATGACTTCAAGGTTAGACTACTGTAATGCTTTATTGGGTGGTTGTTCTGCACGCTTGGTAAACAAACTACAGCTAGTCCAAAATGCAGCAGCAAGAGTTCTTACTAGAACCAGGAAGTATGACCATATTAGCCCGGTCCTGTCCACACTGCACTGGCTCCCTATCAAACATCGTATAGATTTTAAAATATTGCTTATTACTTATAAAGCCCTGAATGGTTTAGCACCTCAGTATTTGAATGAGCTCCTTTTACATTATAATCCTCTACGTACGCTTCTTCTCAAGAATTTTATAATACCTAGAATATCAAAATCAACTGCGGGCGGCAGATCCTTTTCCTATTTGGCGCCTAAACTCTGGAATAACCTACCTAACATTGTTCGGGAGGCAGACACACTCTTGCAGTTTAAATCTAGATTAAAGACCCATCTCTTTAACCTGGCATACACATAACATACTAATATGCTTTTAATATCCAAATCCGTTAAAGGATTTTTAGGCTGCATTAATTAGGTAAACTGGAACCGGAACACTTCACATAACACCGTACTTTCTACATCATTAGAAGAATGGCATCTACGCTAATATTTGTCTGTTTCTCTCTTGTTCCGAGGTCACCGTGGCCACCAGATCCAGTCTGTGTCCAGATCAGAGGGTCACTGCAGTCACCCGGATCCAGTACGTATCCAGACCAGATGGTGGATCAGCACCTAGAAAGGACCTCTACTGCCCTGAAAGACAGCCGAGACCAGGACAACTAGAGCCCCAGATACAGATCCCCTGTAAAGACCTTGTCTCAGAGGAGCACCAGGACAAGACCACAGGAAACAGATGATTCTTCTGCACAATCTGACTTTGCTGCAGCCTGGAATTGAACTACTGGTTTCGTCTGGTCAGAGGAGAACTGGCCCCCCAACTGAGCCTGGTTTCTCCCAAGGTTTTTTTCTCCATTCTGTCACCGATGGAGTTTCGGTTCCTTGCCGCTGTCGCCTCTGGCTTGCTTAGTTGGGGTCACTTCATCTACAGCGATATCGTTGACTTGATTGCAAATTAAAACAGACACTATTTCAACTGAACAGAGATGACATCAATGAATTCAATGATGAACTGCCTTTAACTATCATTTTGCATTATTGAGACACTGTTTTCCAAATGAATGTTGTTCAGTGCTTTGGCGCAATGTATTTTGTTTAAAGCACTATATAAATAAAGGTGATTGATTGATTGATTGATAAGGCTGCGGTTCTCTCGTTTGGTTGTGCATCTTTTTCTTCCACACTTTTCCCTTCCAAACAACCTTCTGTTAACATGCTTGGATACAGCAATCTGTGAACAGACAGCTTATTTGGCAATGAATGTTGGTGGCTTACCCCTCCTTGTGAAGGGTGTCAGTGATTGTCCTCTGGACAACTGTCAGATCAGCAGTCTTCCCCATGATTGTATAGCCTAGTAAACCAAACTGAGAGACCATTTTGTAGGCTCAAGAAACGTTACAGGTGTTTTTAGTTGATTAGTGGATTGGCATATCACCATATTGTAATTTTGTTGAGATAGTGAATTAGTGGGGTTTTATAATATAATATGTGCCAAATCATCACAAAAGAACCAAAAGCTTAAACTACTTCAGTCTGTGTGCATTGAATTTATTTAATAGACAAGTTTCACTATTTGAGTTGAATTACTGAAATAAATGAACTTTTCCATGACATTCTAATTTAATGAAAAGCACCTGTACATTTAAAAATTGCTGAAACTACTAAAAGAATCCTATTATGCCATTTTACGAAGTCTTAAATTGGTTTTTGGAGTGTATTAGAGTAACCTCTTATGCTTGATTGTTTAAAAAATGCATGATTTTCCAGTTTCTTCCCAGTTTGTCTTTAATGCACTGTTTAGTATTTGTTTTGATGAAGCCCCCTTTCGAAACCATTTTTTTTTCTCTGATTCTTTAGCTGGCCCAGTGTGTTTCGATTGGCAAATTGCTTATAGCATATTCCAGAAATGTCACAAATGTGAGTTTCCATTTGCTCAATTGTAAATTTTTACGAAAGCATGAGTTTTACCAGTTTGAATCTCATTCAGACCCTGAAAATGTTTACAAACAAAAAGATCATGCAGAAAAAGAACAAATAAAAGGGTTTTGGAACCAGGAAGGAAGAAACTAAACAGAATCTCTTCAACATGGCACCAACATGCCACAACAACATGCAACTAAAGCAGCTCAACAAGGCCTTGCCCATGAGTGGAGATTATTTAAATGAGTGACATTGTCACTTCACAAGCTCCAGAAGCAGCAAGTTGTAGTCCCAATTAGAAATTTGTTCTTGAAAAGTATTTTCTGTTAAACAAATCTAAGTTAAGCATCATAAACTTGCAAATCCTTTAAATTTAATTTAAATTATGCATTTAGCAGACGCTTTTATCCAAAGCAACTAACAGTGCATTCAGGCTATACATTTTTACCTGTCATGTGTTCCCGGGGGGAATCAAACCCCCAACCTTGCGCTTGATAAGGCAATGCTCTACCAATTGAGCTAAAGGAACACTTATTAACAGTTATTTGCAATTATAACTATATTTGGAGAGAGTATATAAGCTACAGATACCTTTTTTAGAGATTATTTTCAAGTGGAGAGAACAACTGCATGCGACTTTACAGGATTTAAGATTGCTGATGTCATCTTGCTGTGATAAGTAATTCGATTGCATTCCCATTTTGTGTTCTATTTATTCTTCTCTCTTCTTTCTCAGATTACAATAGAGGACAGTGACTCTGATGAGAATGTTGCATTTTTAAAATGTTCCAAGCCAAAGCAAAAGTAAGTTGAAAAGCATAAACATTGAAAACACATTTTAGCAATTTGTTTAGCATATTTTTGCATTCCTGGAGTAATTTAACTACAGAGTGCTTAAGGGGATACACCACCCCAAAATTCAAATTTTGTCATTAATTACCCCCATGTCGTTCCAAACTCGTAAAAGCTTTGTTTGATCTCGAAACAAAATTTAAGACATTTTGGGTGAAAACAAGGATGCTTGTGACCAGGGCTCTGAACCGGTTCAAGGAACGAAAACAGAACGGGAACGAACGAAATTTTGACAGGAACAGAACCAGAAACAGAAACAAAATCTAATTTTATAGTTCCGAACAGAATCGAACATTTGAAATGGCCATTAACCGGTTAATAACTTTATTTTATCATTCCATTTAATATTAGAAATTTGCTGTCAATGAATCATGAATCATGAATTCCAGAAGTACGGTATATGCAAATGTGAATGCAGTGAGTGAAATGTCCGCTCAGCTGTGAACTCCTCATAGGCAAGTCGCAATGGCAATGCACTGCCCTTGAGTTTATCTGAGGATAGTATGAGATGAATTCAACAGATCGCACACCTGCAGCACTTCTGTGAATGGAGAAAACTGAAAAACCCCTATAGGCTTACATAAAAAGGAATATAGGCATGTACACTAAATATATTTCACTTAAATCATATTGACAGATAAATGAAATGAACGCAAAAGTGTGCTAAATTACAGTTCATTGTGACACGTTCCAAAGTTTTCGAAAAGGAAAACGAAACTGCAGAGAGAAGTTTTCTTTATTTTGCAAAAGCTTTACAGTTTTAATTATTTTGCAAAAGCTGACAGCTTTGAATAATGTCTTGCTTCTATATATAACCAATCAGCTTTGGTATGACCATCACGCTGACACAACATCATTCAGAGTGACCGCGCCTTACTGTGCTGATGAAGCCGATATGAAGGATGATGTTTTATGTAGATAAAAGTACAAACACTATATAATAAATAATATTTTAGCATCCAGATACGTAGGGAACATGGAAACATTTGGATTTGTGCCGGATGAGAGATGCAGGCATCAGCTTCAGCTTAAATTAATTTGTTTTGGGATTGACGTTTTTAGCCTAAACTTGTTTTGTTTCAGAGTGAAACTAATAGCTGTTTTTATGTTTGTAAACATTTTGCTTTAGACTACAGGCATTTTAGCCTTATTTCAGAAAGTAATAGGGCTAATAAAATGCAATGTGACGCTGTAACTTAAGGTTTTTTTTTTCACTTTCAAAACGCCATCTTTCATCCTTGTTTTTTTTTTTTTTTTTTTTTTTTTTTTTTTTATACAGTGCAGCAAATATTTTTCAATATCTTAAAAAATGTCTTTAAAGTGTTGATAGATTTTATAGTTTTTAGATTTTACATTTATGAGATTAGAATCGCATACACATTTGGCCAAAATCTAGAAAAGATGACTAACCACAACAAGTTATTGACTGACGTTAGATCTCTATTTTTTCTTTTTCTTTTTGATTAAATAAGACGCTGTACTTTATTATTATTACATTACTATTATTGTAGGGAGTGAAATTTAAGGTTAAAATTAATGTAATGCAGTTAGAGAGGTAGAGTGTGAGAGAGAGATGATGCACACTGTGTAATCAGATGTGGCTAATCCCTAATGGTCAACTCTTCATGTTTAATAAATCAAGTGTTATGATAAGTGTTATTTGTTCAACCCCATCCGGTTTCGGAACGGTAATAATTCAGAGGAAAGCAGGAACAGAAACGTTACAATATCGATTCTGCTCGGAGTGAATCGATTAAATTTTCATTTTGGGGTGGAGTATCCCTTTAAGACTGAAAAGCTGTTAAATGAATTTAGTTAACTATTAAAAAATAAGGTTACACTTTATTTCCATAGTCCACTTTAGACATTCTACTGGCTATAAGTAACTTTGTAACTACATGTCAACTACATATCAACTAATAACTAAACCTGTTGCACATGCCTTTTTTGTTTAACCAACAGGCCAACTTCATTAAGTGCCAATAAGAGGGTCTCCCAGAGCCAGAGCCAGTCTTTTAAAGGAGTATGTTTTGATGATGAAGTTGAGGTAGGAATAATATCCACTCCTTATTGTTTTGAATTTGATAACAAAAAAAAATGATATTTACCTTCACTTCTCCCCACAGGATGAGTTTGATCCATTCAAGGGGTCAAGACCGCAGCGCAGATAAGGAAAGAAACCCAATTGCTTGTCTACTTTTCTCAGTCCTTCCAGAGTTTTTGCAGAGATTGGAGTAAAATAGTTTGTTGAAGATTAACTTGCCTACAGTTGTTTTAAAAACTGTTAGATGTTAGATGATGAACATTGTTGTCTTCTAATGTCCCAGATATTTATTTGAGGACATGCATCCATGTGTGTTTATGAAAGCAAAAGTGTGTTTATGTCTGTTCCAAGCCAATAAAAACCATAAACTGTCACTTTCTTCTTAGGTATACATTCATAGGAAAATATGTTATTGCTACAAGGCAAAATATTATATTTGATGATTCAGGCAGGGAGAATCTTATTAGTTTGTTGTTTTACCAAGTTTACTCAACAAATGTATTTTACAGAAAAAATACTGCTACAACAATCACCCCAGACACACAATATAATTTAATCTGGTTACTGGTTACTAAGTTTTCCACATCTCCAAATGCCATAGAAATTAGTAAGAGGATCCAGCCTTCAACTAACATAGGACAAAGAACAACTAGGACTTATACTGTATGGATAATCAGTTGACGTCATTTTTACAGGTTCTGGTAGGTCAACAATATAGATAATTGTAGCATCTTCTGAACAAGGTGTAACATAGCTATTGGTACTCACATCACTGATGACATGTTGATTTTTGGTTCACGTCACTTAAGGTTCAGTTATGAGTACATCAGATCACCACTACCGCCTCTCGTAGTATGGTCTTGGCGGCATGAGAAAACTTCCAATAGGGGGCTCTTTGGAATTATAAAAACGGGCAAAGTTGGTCAAGTGATTTATCTGAAAAATTTGTAAGATATCATTAAATTGTAGAGCCACTTACTGTACGATAAGACACACAACTATTTGTTACATTTAACAAATAATATCTAATGCCTCCATCTAACCAAAGGGTCTTTGGACCCTTCCCCCAAAAGGAAGCTATCATCTCAAAATGTACAGAACAGGCCTCTGGTTCCCTAGCAACCAAAGGCACACTCTCTGATAACACTAGAGCTGCGTCCGAAATCGCATACTCCGTACTGGGTAATACATTTGAATTTGAACGTACTACTCGACCATTAGAAAAGTACGTTCTATATAGTATGAATGTGGGTAGTATGAATGAAATTCAGACGTACTACATCCGCCGTGTTGACATTGTCACGTGACATACGTCGTCACAACAGCGCGTAAATTTAAAGAGCCCAATCTACCGAGCGAACATCGGTGATGTTTTTCGTTATTCTTACCACTTTCGCCTACGTTTTTACGTCGTTTGAATTAACAATTCAAAGCAGGCGTCGGTTAACTGTTCGCATATCATGCCTTCGTTGACAGCTTGTAAATCCTTTACTAAATATAGATTTAGCTTTTAATTGTCTACCTCAGAATAACAGCAGCTACATCTGTGAACAGAATGACAGCCTGATTTTATGTAAGGATATAAAGTAATTTATTGTAATAAATAAATACAAATAAAATTACACAAAAGGAACATAAATCAATTAATAAACTTGAATCAATGCTTAGACAAAAACACACACACATATATACACATAAATACACACAAATACATTATAGAAATATACACAGAAACACACACACACATATACACACATCACAATATATACATAAATACATAATATATACATTATAGACAATATGCACACATATAAAAAATATATAGATATAGATAGATATAAATATATCAGCAAAAAATGTTATTCTAAAAAACAAAAACTACATATTTGCAGACTGTGAAAAGCATCATACAGGCTGCTATCACTGGCCTTTGACATCCAAGAGCTGCATAACATTGTGCACAGAATGAGCAGGTCTTTTTATGGGGATTTTGAGGTGGCTGATGACCTTGAGGCAGTGGAAGCAGCTTTTCTTCTGGTAGCTGGCACAATAGATGGCTGTTACATAAAAATTGAACCTCCAGCAAGTGAAGTCTAATGTTATTTAAACAGGAAGCAGTTTAATTCTGTTCAGCTGCAGGTCACCACCAGGGGAAGTACCTTGATATCTTTGTTGAGTATCCCGGGCCTGTGTATGATGCCAGGGTGCTGAAGAACAGCTCTATTTACACTGGAGGCCTGTATCCACCTGCAGGAAAACACATCCTGGGAGATGGTGTGTGTCCTTGTTTGAGTGCACACATCTGCCTCATCACAGCATATAGAAAGCCTGTAGAGAATCCTGTACATGTTTGATTCAACACCAATGATGCTCGTGCACAGAACATTGTTGAGAGAGCCTTCAGTATTATTTACTGTATGTTTAAAAAAAAACACCTGGAAACCTCTGCAAACTCAGTGTGCACACAAGTGCTTCAAAAGTTACTTGCTATTATTCAATTACTTAACGAACCGTCTGTAGAAAGCAGCCTTAACAAGCTGAGGAACAGCCTCTGATCGATAATGATGATTAAACATTATTTTAAACTCAATTTACAAAAAAGTCTCATCAGTTTACAATGTGTAAAACCTTAACAAGTCGGTCGATACTTGGATTATGTTAAACAAGTACACTTTAACCACAATGAACAGCGTTTATCCATAAGGTACTTACACTTCAAAACAGCGGTGTCACGATTTGCCGTTATTTTCGAATATGAGTATGACGAGTCCTCTCCCGTGGCCTCATGGGATAGAGTAGTGTCCATCCTATGCATGCTACGGAATTCGGGCGGAAGTAGTAGGCCATCCGGGTATGTCTCGCCTAATGTTTTTCGAATACTAAGTATTGTGACATACTACTTGCTTCCAGGCGGCAAGGAAGTCGACCGGAAGTTGAAGTCGGCTGGGTGCCGCCATCTTGTAGCAGAACTTCACTTTCGTTAGCATTCCCATTGACTCCTATTCATTTTGGCGTCACTTTGACAGCGAATAACTTTACATCTGAGGCGTTTAAAGACTCCGTGTGTTCTTTATTTATTTCTAAAGATACACGACAATGTATAAAGGGCTCCATTACCTTCTATGTTACATAATGGCCCCGTAGAAACAGTTTTTGTAAAAATAGGCTAACGATTGCGTCATAACCACGCGACTCTCTGTCGCATTACCGTACAGAGAGGAGGAGAAGCTCGCAGGCAATTAACTTAATATGATGTATTGGCGTTACATGTTAAAATACTATACAAAATAATTAATCAGATAACTTACTCCTGCTCACTCACGCCAAAGAACTCCCCGCTCAAGCTCGCCGTCTCTGCAAGATTAACGATGGCAGTTTGCACGCACAGCTACTAGAAGAGTTACATCTGTCAGACAGGTTGCTGACGTCATCAAGCTTAGTTTGAGTCTGAGCGTCAGAAACGGAAGTGCTCAATTGAGTTCCAATGGGGTCGCTGTGTCCATTTCTTTTACTGTCTATGCTTGCTTCGCATACTGTTTTTCGCCTACTATCAGAGCCGGATTAATGCAAAGGCAAACTAGGCATGTGCCTAGGGCCTGATTGACGGGATGGGGCCCAGACAGAGGGACAAAAAAAATAATAATAATAAAAATAAAATAAAACATACAAATGTCCTAAATGTTCAATATTTATTAATTAACTAAAAATAGTGACAATGTTTAGACTGTTACATTACATCACATTGACGCCAGTCCATGACTGTATTTATATAGAGGTGCCAGCCATAGTTGCCAAGTCCGCATATAATACGCGACTTTGGGCTTTTTTTTGTTTGTTTGTAAGTTGCGTTAAAACAGCACGGGTTGCCGGTTGTGGTTTTTTTGGGCTTATTAAAGAATATATGGTTGCTTGTTAGGAAAATCTGACAAGCAACTTAGTTTTCTTTACGTCTATGGTGTACATTGATACTGATACATTGATTGACACTGTCTGCTTACAGATATAGCCAAATCAGTGCAATCATATAAGTGCTGTGGCGTAACATTCGTCAAAACATTCCACTGAATCCACCCCCTTATCGTGTAACCCCAAAGTGCAGTCTGGACTATGGGGTGGGGCGACACCTTGAGGCGGAGCGACACGTGTCGCCCCACCCATATTTGTTTTCCCCGCCTTTGACATTTTGCTCTGAGCCAGCAAGGGGCAGTTTGCGTTGAAACAAACAGAACGGTGGCAACTGCAGCAACAGAGTAATAACGCTATTCAACGTAAAAGTGGTTGTGTAAATATCTTATAATATGAAATGCGATGTTCAATCATTTATTTATCCACGGTACGTTCAATTTGAATTGACATTTGAATTAATTATTGCTAATAATTGTTATAAATTGCTCATTTTATTGTTCTTTGTGGATTGTAACAGTACACTCTGTACATGGCTTTAGTTCTTAGGTTTGATTTTACAGAGGTATGCCATTACATTTGTCAAGTTATTTGAACAGACATGCATGATTTTTGTGTGTATTATATAATGTTTAATAACTTTTATATACATGTATAAATAAACCTATGTATGTTTTTGATTCAACAGCTTTCCCTGGAAATCCTCAGGGAAGTTATTTTGTCAGCAGGTGACTCTGCATATTTGACACTTTCTCTGGTTTGCAGATGGTTTAGTGATGTGCTCCGAAGTTTTTCTGAAAGTGGCACACTTTGCCTGGCTAGACAGTAAGATTTACCCCTGTTTAACGCTCATTCTCCAATTGAATTTTGTAGTACAAGGCTGTTAAACTTTTTTTATTATTATTATTATCTTTCCTGTATTTTGTTTTTACACTATAAGTTGTGGCCAACTGGAAGAATTGTCCTCCTGTCTACCGGAATGAGTTCAGACGGATGTACAGCATCAGGGAAAGCTTGCAGTGCAGAACCCTTTTCAAGTTTAACCCACACGGTTACAGGGAAGAGGCAATCGTGGTGATCCTCTGGGCTTTTGTTTACACAGGATTTTGTTCCAAGGACTGTTATTTTATTTTTTTATTTTTTTATTTTTTTGCGGCATGAAACACATTTGTGTGTTAAGTTCATTGAAGGGAAATAGAGAATGAACTGAGATCAACTGGTTTTGATGTATTAATTGATGTAAATAAAAAAGCTATGGAAAAGACGTGCATGACAACAGGTTTCAGTCATTTACATCAGTCTATCATTCTTTAAGGTTTCTCATATTTGATGGTAACATCATTTGCTATGCATTGCTCATAATGAATTCTTAATTTAGTTGTGACAGGATTGTGAGGATTAATGAGGTTTTCAGTAGTGCAGTTCAGAAAACATATAGTTCCTTCCTTGCAAAAAGTAACCATGGATTTATTGTAGTAAAAGTATTTGTTGGCATATTAATTACCATGTGCTGTAATTATAAAAACACCATAGTTTAACTATAGTTATTGTAGCAGAACCATGGTAAATTTTCGTAGGGGCTAAGGGAATGTTCAAAATATTATTGGTGACGTACAGAGACTGGTGACAATTTGTTACACACACACACACACACACATATATATATATATATATATATATATATATATATATATACCTTGATTTGTATATTCAAATTATATATATATATAATTTGAATATATAAATCAAGGTACTCCATGACTATCTACATAACCATACTTCGCGTTATATTGCCTTGTCATTTTCAAACCTAATGCCGAGGTAGCGTCTACAGCCATTGAGGGAGTAGACCATTTATTTCTGTTCTGTTCGTCGTAATCCAAAACTCTTTGTATTTATACGGGATGTTGTGGAAATGCAACAATAAATGCAAAAACACAACATTTATATTCACTTTTAATTTATATTAAAAGTTTATTTTTCTGAGTGTCTACTTCTGCATTCCAATCCTGCTCACAGCGTCATAATTCTCTATACCAATAAGCTGTAAAATAGTCACTCATCTGTACACCAATAAGCTCATCTTAATCATAAACCAATAACTGCTGAGGTGGGCCCATCGTCCTGACTGCACTCTGGGCTACTTGCCCTTATCCCCCTCATTGGAGTAATATCACGTTCAACGTGCAGGCGGCGCGCTCTATGATCTACAGAAGTAAACGTATTTAAATTTCTACAAACAATCAATGGCGCGGGAAGGGTGGTGCTGCGGGGGCAGTGAAATAAATGTAGAATTTGCCATGCTTTGTTCCGATCAGAATAATGGGCGTTTACTAGCCGCTCTCAAGGGCACGACCACATGCATAATTTTGCCACAAAGAAATGATTATGAATTTGTCAAAAACAGCAAGGAGACATTTAGTTGTTTATTAATAAAATGGTGTTTTCTGTGTCGCTGCAAAGACGATGCGGACTCGCCATGAACGCCAGAGAGAAATGCACATTTCATATGGATTAGGACGACATATTCAGAGAGTAGCCTATTTCTTTTCGTTTTGAATATTTTCGTTTAAAAGTAGACATTTTTAAGCTTTCTATAATAGATAGCCTATATTTCTCAAAACTGTCTGTGAGGCACAAGCTGAGTTTCTGCGCCCTCCAGTTCACGTGCAATACAAGTGATGTGCCGGCACCTTATTACATTGTCTGCTAATATATTTGCTTGTTTATAAAATACAGGCAATGGGTTGATAAAATATTGATCAAAATTAAGATACAATTTATACAAAACGAAAATCTTTTAAACAGAGTCTTTCTACAAAACAAAACTCAATAAAGTGGTCAAAATCATGTCTTACCCACTCCACATCTGGGCTATTGCGCATGATGTATCATATCTTTCTCATGCTGCATTCTCACTTTCATAATAAACATTGATTAAATAAATAAGAAAATTACATTAGCCTATAATATTTAAACAAATATGAAACCAAATGTGTTTTCTTTAATGGCTACAACACATAGCCTAAACAGTACAGAGATTTTTTATTTTTTTAATTTATTTATTTTTATTAAACATCAAAGTACAAGTAGGCCTACATCAAGTACAATTTTTGTGTATAAAACAGTAACAATCACGCCAGGGGTGAAGACTAGTAGAGAAATTTCATGTCGTCAGTCACAACATAATGACGTCACATATTTTCCAACCCAGCCTTCAGCCCCCCCCCCCCCACCCCCCGCATCAAACAGCTTCCAGCGCGCCTGCAAACAATGCCTCCAACGAAGTGGAGAATTTTATTTTATTAAGCTTAATATATGTTACAGCTACCCTTAATGCTCTTGTCTTTCCCTTCTTGTCTTTTTGTCCTTTTCCTTCTCTCCAATCCGATTCACCCTTATTACAGGTGATCGGAGATGAGGACAGTGCGTTCTCTCCGCTTTGTTGCAGTTCCCTGATTTTTATTTATTTTTATCCTTTTTTTTCCTAATCAGTTTATCCTTCTCTAATAAAGCAATGGTTTCAGTTTAATATGTTGCAGGCTCATTTATTGTTAATAAATGATAATGCGGAAAATAAATTATCAAATAATATTGGGCTTGTTTTTGAAGCTCCAGTTGCTTATTTGTCTCGCGAGAGTTGGCAACTGTGGCGCCAGCCAGTTAGTTAAGTCCGAGGAGACGTCAGCGGCGGTCAGAGGTCAGAACGGGACAACAAATCTAGCAGGCAGGTGTGTTTTGAGTAGGCTAACATTCAAGATGATCTCGGGTGCGGCAAAACGTAAAAAGAAAAAAAAAATATTTGAAATTGTTTTTTTTTTCTTTTAACGTTTGTGAACCTGCTCCAGTCAGCAGAGCCAGAGGCCGAGCCAGAGGCCGAGCCAGGCCCGAAGACACGGCCCGAAGATGCTGCGGGAAGACGCGGCGGAACGGAAGACGCAGCGGAAGACACTGTGGCGCCTGCGCCGTCAACATCAGCGCCGTCACAGAACGATAAACTGATGGAAGAACAGCAGCCAGCCAGAAGTGAGCCCAATATCGTTTAAACATGCTTCAGTCCATTCAAATTCCTCTGTTTCTTCTTGAATGTCTTTCCTCCATGCGTTTAATTTGTCTACAGCAGACTCTTTAGAGTTAGACATTATTAAATTATAATATTTTGACAATTGGCCATTTTCACCTCTTTTTTCAATTATTTACTCAATTAATGACAGTTTGGGAATGAACATAATATCTATAGACCTGGAAGACATAAAACTTTTAAGCTGTGAATATAAAAAAAAAAATGTTTTGAGGGAATCTGGTGTTTATCACACAATTCTTTAAAAAAAAGTAAAAAGTATTCCATCCATATAAAAGTCTTTAATAGTCTGAATACCTTTAGTTTTCCATAGTTTAAATCCTCCATCCTCCATATTTATTATTATTTATTTATTTTTTTTATTTTTTTTATTGCTTAATTTACATAACAAGACAGGTAACCAACAATGTAAGATCACATTTAAAAAAGAGCACGTCTTGCCGGGTTGTAGGAGAAACTGTCTCCATTTTTACTGACAACCAGCTATGTATATCAAACCAAAATTTAGAAGAAACCTCACAGTAAAAGAAAAGGTGATCGAGTGTTTCAGGAAATGAAAAGCAGAAACCACAAGGATCCACATCGAAATGAAATCGTTTTTGTATAAAGTCTCTAACTGGATATATCCTAAACATAATTTTATAATGAGTCTCCTTGACCTTTGGAGCAACTGGGTAAGCCATATAACGGGTAAAAGCTTTGTCCCTTACTGAGGTTTCAACATCTCCCAGAAAATAACATTTATAATCACCAGTGATGATACGTTTAAGTTCTTTATAAATAAGTTTGTTATTATACTTATAGTCTAAGAGGTCAACATTACATATTTTCAAAGAGGGAAGAGAAACTACTGGTCTAGATAAAAGATCAGAAAAACTACTTTGGATTTTTCTTAACAATCCAGTAGGTATAGCATTGCATACCTTATTATAACCTTTTAATGTAATTTTAACTTTGTATTTACTAATTAAATCAATATAAGATAAGAAAAAGCCATTCTCATCTAACAAATCATGAATAAAAAAAATACCTTGGCTATACCAATCACTTTTAAACAGAGATTTTCTATTAATAATTACAACCCTATTGTTCCAAAGAGTGGAGTTGTGAGGGGAAAAGTTATGGGTAAACATAATTTTCCAAAATAACAGTACTTGTTTATGAAAATTAGATACCTTCAGAGGAATTTTACAAGGGTCGAGATCATATCTCAACACAAAATCAATGCCGCCAATTTTTTTTAAAATGTGGTTAGGAATATGGTACCATATCGAGTGAGACTTTGTTAAACACTCTTTCAACCATTTTATTCTGAATGTACCAAGAAGAGATTCAAAGTCAATGGCTCTCAAACCTCCATGTTCATACTCTTTTACCATATGAAATTTACGTAGATAATGCGTTTTATTTTTCCAAATAAACTTAAATAAGATTGAATTCACCGATTTAATTACTCTCTGGGCAGTATACAAGGCTTGAGATAAGTAAATAAGTTTGGATATTCCCTTAGTTTTAGTTAAGAGAATTCTACCCAATATAGATAGGTCTCGAGATAACCAATGATTTAAGGATTTTTTCATACTTTCTATTTTAGAATTAAAATTTGAATGTTCTCTATTAACAACATTATTTGTAATCATAACCCCTAAATACTTAGCCTCCTTTTTTACTGGAATGCCCTCTATAACGTCTAAGTTACAACTATGGATTGCCATTAATTCACATTTTTTTTAAAGTTTAGAGTCAGGCCTGATGCCTTTGAGAAAACAGAATTTTTTGTCAATAACTAATGGAAGTACCTCTTTATTTTTAAGAGATAAAAGAGTGTCATCTGCAAATTGGCTTATAGTAAAGGTTCTACCAAGAATTGCTATGCCTATATTATCTTCAAAGTTTTTAATGAATAAAGACATAAGTTCAACTGCAAGATTAAAAAGTAATGGTGAGACAGGGCATCCCTGACGAATTCCTCGTTTAATTTGGATTTTGGGTGATGAACCAACATTAAGAGAAACACTACTAAAAATATCATTATAAAACATAGAAATTACTTTACAAAACATAGGGCCAAAACCAGAAGTTTCTAAGGATCTAAACAAAAAGGAGTGTTCAAGGGTATCAAATGCCTTGAAGAAATCTAGAAATAGAAGTAAGCTTGTCTGGGGAATTAAAAAATTATAATCAAGCATATCAAGAAGAACTAGTCTAATATGACTGTTAATACTTCTCCCTTTAATAAAAGCCGATTGTGTTTCACTGATAATTTCACCAATACCCTTTTTTAGTCTATTTGCAAAAACATGAGAGAGCAGTTTGAAATCGTTACATAAAAGAGTTATTGGTCTCCAATTGTCTAAAAATAATTTATCTTTGTTCGACTTTGGAGCTAGAATAATTAAACCGTGCTTCATTGATGGAGATAATTCAGCTTTATCTATACATTGCTTTAGTGCTTCAAAAACTAAAATTCTTATTTCGTGCCAAAGGTGTTTATATAGTTCTACTGTGATGCCATCAATACCTGGCGACTTTCTGCTTTATAGCAGTGTCTAGTTCTGGAATCTCAATGTCAGCATCCATCATATTTCTAAAATCAGAGTCTATACTAGGAACTCTATCTTTTAAAAAGGAAAAGAAGATATCACAATCGCTTTCTGAAAATTTAGATTTATATAAATCCTTATAGAAGGAATATATGTAGTCATCAATTAGTGTTTTTTCTTGGCTTATACAATTATCAATGCTAAGTCTATTAATAGTTTTCAAAGCTTTTTGTTTTTCTAAATTAAATAAATATGAAGAATGTTTTTCCCCCTTCCTCAATCCACCTGGCTCTAGATCGTATAAATGCTCCTTTAGCCTTTTCTGTATAAAAATCATCTAACTCTGATTGAAGAGTATAAAGTTCTTTTTCCTCACTCTTACTAAGTATGTCTTTATTACTGAAATAATTTCGTCTTGATAAAATTGTTGTCTGCTTAAATTTTCTAGCATTTGCAATTTGTTTGCCTTCTTTAATCGCTATTTTTTTTTACATTAAATTTGACCCATTCCCATTTGCCAATTGAGGTTAATTCAGACATGGTTTTAACATTATTAATCATTAACAAAATAGAATTACAAAAAGATTCACATTTTAGTAAATTGTTATTAAACTTCCAGTGAGTTCTGGTAGACGTAGAGCTGTCATTACTCCTAAGAGAAAGTGATATGGCACTGTAATCAGTTAAAACTGAAGGAGAAAATATTATAGTCAAATGTAGAAGAAAGAAGATTACTAGTTATCAACCAAAAATCCAACCTGGAACGCTGAATGCGCCCTGAAAAGGAACCCCATGTAAATTGTTTCTTATGTGGGTTCTGTACACGCCAAACATCAATTAAATCAAGAATCTGAGATATATTATAAATCAGGGGGTTATAGGAAAATGTGGTGAAAGGAGTGGGGTATCTATCCTGCCATTCATCTGGAACAGCGTTAAAATCCCCTCCAATAATAATTTTATCTGTAAAATATGTGTTCTTCCAGACATCAATTTTAGTAGCCATATTCTGAAAAAAAAAAAATTAGCAGCCTTATTAGTGTAACCATAAACATTTATCAAAATTAAATTACATTCATTTGATTCAAGAACCACCATAATCCAGTGACCCTCATTATCTCTTGAACTTGCAACAATTTTGTTGTCCATCCGTTTAAACAAAAAAGCGACCCCTGCTGAGTGAGAAGTTCCATGAGAGAATAAAGCCTCTCCACCCCATTGTGATTTCCAAAATCTCACATCTACATCAGTTGAATGAGTCTCTTGAAGAAAGAAACAATTTACTTTTACTTGCTCCTTGCAAAAAAGAAAAAGTGCCTTACGTTTAACATTACACCTAATACCTCGAACATTTCGAGATAAAACAGAGAAAAAGACATAAACTTGAATTAAGAAGAAAAAAAAAACTAATCACATATTTTTCAGATGATCAAAAATCGTTCCTCTTACACAGGCATATAATAACATTTAAGGCCGATAAAACCGAACTCAAAATAAGCCTTAAGGAATGACGTTCAAGTAATATATTCTATTTTATCTTTGAATAGAATTCTAAATGAAATACCTAGATCCCTACAATCGCATGATCTTAAGGAACTCTAAAGCTTAGCACATCACTCCATTCTCCACTAACTAAGCTGTCACTCTCTGACCGTTAATCACTGCATATCCGTCGCGAAGGTATGCTTTCAAGTTTTTCTTTCTTGACTCCTTAACTTTAGGCCATAGACGAGCATGAGCCTCCCGTTCGTCCTTGCAGAAATCCTCTCTAAAACGATTTTCTTTCTCCATGCATTCTTTGACATTCTCCAAACCATGTCACGTACAAATCTCATGCCAAACTGAATGATGATTTGCCGCGGTCTTGCACCCTTCACTTTTTTGCCAAGGCGATGAACTGTGTCCACAGTATTCTGTAATTGTTCTGGAAAGTGAGGGACAATCTGAGACAAGATATCAATCACGACATTTCTGACATCCTCATCTTCTCTTTCTGGAACTCCATTTAGCCTCAAACACCACCTGCGTTTGTATCGATCATGCCCCACACATTTCTGTTTCAACACTTCGTTTTCCTTCTGTAAGTGAGTTACCTGTGATTTCAAATTAACCACATCCTCCTTAACACCTTTCAACGCCGTTGTATTGGCATCCAGAGACTCTGAAATTTTGACAATTGCATCAGTGAACGCTAGTGGAAATGTCATAATTTTCCTTTTCCTGTACTGCTTTCATTCTTTTGGGTCCGGGACTTATGAGAGGGGTGTGAGGCATTGTCTTCTGTCTAACATCTTTAGCAGACGACACTTCAATCTCCATCGTATCGATAGATTTATCTCCTTCTTCCCCTGAAGCTATTCCAGCATAGACATGTTCTCCAGTTCTCCCCGCCATAACGCTTCAGCGAGTGCAGCACAAAAAGGCAAGCGAATAGACTTGTATAAACAAAAAATCTCACGAATGTTTAACAGAAAACAGAGTAAATAAATAATCTTAAAGAAAAACCGTAGACTAAGAATAGATGGCCTTTTACACAATTACATCAGAGCCTGTAAAAAGTTCAACTTATCTCTCCGCCATCTTGACACGCCCCCATTTATTGTTAGACAGTTTCTAAATGGTCTTGATGAATGTGAAGGGGACATGTTTGCCGCCTTGTTCTTAATTACAACATTTATAAATGTTGTAAGCTATTGCATTTTGCAGAGAAATCTTAATTAAATGTGTTGATTAAATGTAAACAGAGGAAATAAGATAAACTTATTTGCTCTGTTTACATAGTTTACTGACACCTATTGGTTATTTACTGGTACTACTGCCTTAACCATGACACTCCCAATGGATGAGGATAATTTAATAGTAGAGCTGTAGTCAAGTCCAGCTTTGTCGAGTCCAAGTCAAGTCCAAGTCCTGGACTAGTCGAGACCGAGTCAAGACCGAGTCCAAAGAGGTTCGAGTCCAAGTCAAGACCGAGTCCAAATGAGAGAAAAAAGGGTCCTCTTCAAGACCACATACTTAACTACTGATAATGTATGTGATGCGAGAGACAGCATTTCTCCTATTCTAAGAAAATTATTTTACAGTATTATTTGTAATGATCAAAAAGCATGTGCAAAGTAACAACTCTGTAGGACAGGGGTCTCCAAACTAGTTCCTGTATGGCCAATGGCCTTAACACACCTGGAAGATTCTAGTGTGTCTAGTAAGAGCTTTATTAACTGGTTCAAGTGTGTATAATTAGGGTTGACGCTAACAGGGGCATTACACAAGATCCCGGGCCCTATTCATAGGCAGTCCTGATGGGTCCCCATGCCCCCCACCCATGAAAATATCCAGGTAAAATTAAATATATTTCAGATTCATACTTTTCCAGGGCCCTCTCTTCCTATAAAGGACACTGGCCCTCTAGAACAGAGTTTGGAGCTGTAAGGTCAAATTATTTTTATGTACTTTATTTTCATTTTATTTACTTAATAATGCTGCTTTGCTGACATTATGTCTGTGGTCAAAAATGTATATGACTGATGCCTTGGCACAGTGCACAGACACACGCAAAGCACGGGATATGACAAATGCGCGCAGCAAGGCTAGAAGGGATACGTTTGGCTCTACTGGGCATGCGCACATAAATAAAGCGATATTTTTAGTACAGTACATTCATACTGTACTAGTGCTTGCATAGACTACTCGGCGCTGTCGGAAACAATCGACTACTCCAGCATGCATTAACCATAAGGCATACAAAGTATTTGCAAGTACGACGTGAATTTTAGAATTACAATATTGCGTGGAGCTGTTACTATATGACCTTATCTATGTTACATGTAAAAATAAAATATGTAATGTAATAATTAGGGTTGTTACTGAAACCGAATACCTTATTCGGATTGGCAAGGATAATGGCTTGAAAAACGAAAAACGGACAAGGAATAATTCTGCCTGAATACTCGGCTGATGCTGACACAGTCTGGTGTTTGCTAGATAGCAGGTGAGTCAGGGGATCAGCGCCAGAAGTGAATGAATGTAAACTTTATGAGTGAAAAGAGCGCAAATCAAACACCGCATTGTTGTCGCCTCTCTGTGCATCTCTCAGAAATCAGAGCGTTGCAAGAGTAATTTTACCTATAATAATACATCATACACGTTATAGTATTTGTATATATTTAAAAGGCAATGATTTCAAGCTTAGGCTACGATATGAAACGAATGAATAAGCACAGTGTGCTCACCAATCAAACAGCAGCGCTGCGCGTCTCAGTCTCTCAAAAACCAAATCAGTTCAAGAGTAGGCTAATAATCATCTTAGATACGGATACATTTCCTCTTGTCCTACATGTTTGCATCTTTACCTTTTGCTGGTTTGCGCGGCACACACACATCTGTTTAGTGATGTTCACTAAACATAGACTCGCTTAAAGTGTTCTGCGTAATGAAAATGTGCGCATTGAATGGATTCAGTCGTGTTCAAATGATCACTAAACGTTTGTCATGACATCTCTGCTTGCATGATAAATATTATTTTAGAAATTAATAATTATTTTAGTTTAACACGACATACTTGTTCAGGGATAACTAGGAAAAAAATATATAAAAATTAATAACGGTCTTTATCAAGTAACTGTACGATGTTGTCTCCGAATGCAGATACGAAAAATGTTGTGATTGTAACAGATACAAATACTGGCTTTTACATGACAATTTAAATATGAATTAATAAAATGTACATATGTAATTGTTGCATAAGGCTATACATTAATAAGCGTTTATTGATAAAAAAAAAACTATTTAATGTGTTTTCATTTACAATAGCATGAACCACGAGTAATCCAGTAACATAAGCATTTTTTTCTTTAAAAAATCGACTAGTAGAAATCAGTAGTCTTGCAACCCCTATACTGTACAACAATAATTAGTATTTCATTATTGTAAAGGGCACGTTAAAGGCTATCTAGGTGTAACAACAATGAGTTTTACAGAATAATTAACTCAAATGATATATAGGGAATTTGAATAATTAATCAGGAATGTGATTAATATATATCTCAGATGACAGTTACATAAAATTTTATTGATTATGAAAAATAGCTCAATTGCCTATACCAATAGCTAATCACAGGGCACTGCAATTTACTCATTAATATGTCAATATTCCATTCTTCATATCAATTGTTGTGATATCTCTTACTGTAAATTACTGCAAATCAAACAGTGGTTTGTCCAGCAAACCAGATTGACCTATCAATTTTCAATAAAGTTATCACTTCTTATAAATCAAGGAAAAATATTCTCTGGCCATGAAAACATTATCCTATCATTATGATAAATTTAGTTTCTAAATTTAAAGCTTGTAGCTAAAGATCAGACCTCTCAGTGACTCGTAATGTGAGTGGGGTGGAGTCCAAGCCAATCATGGATATATGGTTTTTTAATAATTGACTAATAATACATCGAAACTACAAATCACACAGAGTAAATATGCGTACGACAATACAGACAGTAAACTTTACAAGACATAACGGAATTCAAATAAAAGAGAGAGAGAGAGAGAGAGAGAGAGAGCGAGCAAGCGAGCGAGAGAGAGAGAGAGAAAATGGAGAAAGTGAGAGAGATCACAGAATGAGCTCAGGTATGAAAATCAGTCAGTAACCTTTTTGGAAGCCAACAACAATCAGATCATAGCAACACTTTAAAGCAGCATTTAAATCTCCATAGAAAACGATACTTGCATGGCCCAGTGGGTGAGCGTGGTACCGGCGACGCGCGTGTGATGCGCGTGTGAGCTGCTCTGGATCTTGGCGTGAGCGTGGGGTCACGTGGTCCTTTGTGGCAAAGGGGTGTTCGTTCATCTTCGCGCGGTATTTGAAAGGTTCAACAAACAATGTTCCAGAATTCGTCTTCCTTGTGTGGAGAGGCGAATAGTCAAATAAACTTAGTAAAGAAAAGAAAACACACAACAAAAACGAAAGCTTCCAAAGGAGCCATGAAAATGGCTTTCCTCTCCTCAGTCCCTGTGCTGAGGGGGAAGGTGAAATGAGCGCGGCCCAAGGCCGAGGGACTCGCGGGAGCAAAGAGGGTCGCACAGGAGAGCAGCGTGTCCGAGAACGAAGAACGAGAAGAAGAGAGGGTGGACCTTGTTTGGTTGGTTCTTATGGCTTGGGATGGTTCACGCCTCTTTTCGCGTGAACAACCAATGAACGTCCGCGATCTGAAGCGGAGGGAAAAGTTCCTTTGTCTCTGTGGAGACAACCCCCTGATGATTTAGGGCTTGTCCGATTTCATCAGGGATATTCTAGCAAGTTCGTAATTCCAGATTAAATACATTTTTCATTACTTAGATTTCCTGTCCTGTGGTCCTGTGTGGTCGTAAAACTTTTACGAGCTGCAAAGGAGTGGGGGTTGCAGAACATGACTCTCTTTGAGAAAGTTAAAGTGAGGAGAAACAATTCCAATTTATACGCTAGAAAAAATTATAATCCTCGCATAACAAGGATTAACCATGGTACACACAAAACATATTCAAAATACATATTATTAATAAAATGATGAAAGTAAGTAACTTCTACGAAAGGTTTCCTTTGTCTCCAGTGTGTTGAGGAATTTGGGGGGTTTTCAGGTCTCCTTTGAGGCTCGCATGGGTATCGTAAAATAATTTAAGTCCAGCCAGGCTGGGGCCAGGCATTTAGTGCAAAAAGGGTTTCATTTGTATGCCTGAATTTAACCCATGAATCGATGACCTGCATATCTGTTACATAGGTGTATACGTAAATAAAACACAATCTAACAGGTAGAAAATTAAATTAGAAACGTCTAAACTTTTCAGGTCGCAGCACCTGCACCACTGGTCATGCACATCCTTTCCCGGAACAATACTGAAAGCTAAGAAGATGGAGAAACAGATGATCATAGCTGTACAAGGATAGCCATTTTGTAAATGAATCTATTAGCAGAGCTACTACAAGGGACGTTTAGTGCTGGAAATCCATTTTTTCTTTGCTGAAACTTCTGCGTCTTCATGAAGAGAGGGTCATGGTTGCCCAGCAACAGCAGACGCCACTGGAGCACAAGCGCAGATTACAGAGTGTTTTGGAAATAAGGAGAGCAGCGCGCCTAGCGTTTTCCAAACGTTTTCAGTCGCAACATCATGCAAATGTGTTTTTGTTTTGAAGGACAATTTTTTTTTTTTTTTTTTTTGCTGGACTCAGTCGAGACCAACTAGAAGACTTGGCGAGTCCAATGGCCAAGTCCGAGACAAGTCCGAGTGCAAATTCAACGAGTCCGAGACGACAGAAAAAAGTCACGAGTCCAAGACCGGACTCGAGTACTACAGCCACGGGCGCAATTTCCTATGGTGACAGGGGGGACATGTCCCCCCCACTTTTCAAAATCCCGTTCGTGCCCCCCCCCCAACTTTCAAATTATTTTTTTTTAACCGCGTGCCGTCATCGTCACGGAGGAGCAGGACCAAGCAGAATAGACATCCTGCCTGTCTATGTCGATGCGCGCGTCCGCGTCCCAGATAGCAGTGAGTCGGCGGACTGCCGGCGGCGCTCAGGCAACAGTAGAAGCGTCAGAATGGCGTAATCGCAAACACATTTGACGGTGCACCGCCGGCGGCAGCCACTTTTTAGAAGCGGCAGCCGACTTCCTACCGCCTTCGTTCCGCGGCCGGCCCACGGGCCAACCGCCGCCATTATATCAAAGGCGACCCTTCCGCGGCCCGTCGGAGGCAAACGCTATTTTTGAGCGATCGGTCGCCGCTTATATATATATCATGCAGTTTTCAAGAATAATGATTGACCAAACCAGACAAATTTCCATTTGACGTTTTAATTCCACATTTCAAAGTACAGTAACTGTCATTGAAACATGATGTCAGATCACTGAAATATAAATAACAGAAAAAAAGAGAAAAAAAATATATATACACACAAAGAATGTGCAAGACACCAAAAAAAATTCAGGTATAACATCACATTTACAAGCCATTTCTAACAATAAGATAAGTGGTAATAATTTAGAATAAAGCTCTGGAGTAGAATAGACCATTATAATGGACAGATATAACAGATATAACTGCAAAGCTGACCTGTGGCACAAGGATTTACAAGCTATATTTAACAATATAATAAGAGTTAAGCACTATGATAATATCCACAGTGAACAGTGTGGATTGGGTGAGTGCAGTCTGAAACTTCTGGCTTCTTTAGGGTCTTGATGTTACTGACTGCAGGATAAAGAAAGGGTTCCAGTTGTCAGTGATGCTGGGGTGTCAGTAGTCAGCCTAGGTTTAAGGGTTCGGCTGTGGGTCCCTCTCAGCTTTGCGGCGCCTTTTTCCGCCTTCACGGTCAGATGCTCCTTTCAGGTAACGCGTAACGTTAACCTGGACGGCTTCATCAGTGGCATCCTGGGTTGCCGGGTTCTTCCGGATAGCTCCTGTAGAAAATACAAATAATACACCATACACATCTACTAAACCTTTTTTTTTTTTTTACATCCAACTTACTTTGAACAATGGTCTTCAGGAACATGTCTCTAAAACATGCTTTATCCCCAACTCCAGTCCAGGTTGTATTGATGGAAAGGTGATTAGAGAAGATACTTTGAAGCATCCGCTAGACGGTTGTCCTTAGGTCCCTCCCACATTTGATTGCCAAAAACCGAAACTGAAAATCCAAAAAAAGTGTTACAAATTACATTTCTCTGAAGCTTATCATACATAAATATAAAATGTGACAGGCTGTGGATTCAGACTGTAGAATATGCAGTGTACAATCTTAATTCTACTTTTTAGATTACCCTATGGAGTTATGAAAATCAGCACACTTACAAATCATTCCTGGAGCTCTTTATCCTGCCTCAAACTGTTGTCAAGCAACGCCAAATCTTCCTGGGTGTCTAGGGGGAGTAAAAGGTCCCATGGCAAGGATAACTCTCCAACAGACACATTGGCACTGAAATGTTGCAGCATAGTGTCCATTTTGTTGTCCATGCTACGCACAACATCGCCAAACTCTTCAAGATGTCACAGCATTAAGGTCTGATCTGCACCTACAGGGGTTAAATAAAATAATAGTCAGTCCTGGTCCCTCAACCACTAAACTATGACATTTATATCTAGGTCTACTACATGTATAGGTGGCCCCAGTGGGAATTAAACCAACAACAACAGGTGTTGTTTGCAAGTTGTACCTGATTGCCCAGTGCGAGCAAACGTCTTCAACATTGTCCCAACTTGCTTCACCTGCTCTTGAAGTGAGCCGCTGTCATCCGAAGCTACAAAATGAAAGGCATATGGTAATTTTGTACATACATCATGCACTGTAAAAAATCAAAAGTTGGGCCAACTTAAAATTTTAAGGCAACAAACTTCAGCAGATTTTTGAGTTTGCTCAACTTAAAGGTTCGTTAGTTGTACAAACTTTTGTGCATGTCCAATCAACATAATATACTAAGTTAAGTGAACTTTTAGTTAAACTTTCAATTTTGTGTTTAGTTGACTTAAAAATTTAAGTTGGCCCAACTTATGAGTAAGTCAGCTAAACACAAAATTGAAAGTTTAACTAAGTTCACTTAACTTTATATATTATGTTGATTAAACATGCACAAAAGTTTGTACAACTAATAGACCTTTAAGTTGAGCAAACTCAAAAATCTGCTGAAGTTTGTTGCCTTAAAATTTTAAGTTTGCCCAACTTATGATTGAGGCTACCAGCTTCAACAGATTTTTGAGTTTACTCAACTTAAAGGTCAATTAGTTGTTTACATAACCTGATATTTGAAGTTGCTTTAAAAAAAAAAAGTTGAAAACTTCAAAAAGGTTTTTGAGCTCTCAACTTTTTTTTTTTGGTTTTTACATTGCAGCTTCAGAACTTTAGGTTTTACTCAAGCAGTTTAAAGTTCAGCACAAAACTTCCAATCCAATATGAGTGAATTAATTTGTTAAATGCTACTCAGTACAACATTGGTCTTCAAAAAAATCTTTAAATGGACAGAATCACAATTTTTTTATTTCATCAATATATATATATATATATATATATATATATATATATATATATATTTTTTTTTTTTTTTTTTTTTTTGTAGAACAGCAAGTTTAAATCACAAACCAAATCAAGTCATTTCATTCGCAATAAAATTAAATACAATAGAAAGTTTTTTTCAAGTTAAGAGCTTATTTGTCACATTTGTGTTGCAAAATTAAAAACTTCTACTCAGTTTTTATTTGATGCTTTCCCAATTAAATTAACTATCACAAAATTCAAGTCCAAAATAATGTGCAAAAATAACAACGGGTCCAGTCAAACATGTATTGGCTTCCATATCTGTCCTTCATATCTATCACAAGCAATATAAAATTAACTGCAATGGTGATAAAAGTGTGTGCATAACAACAGTTTGTGGCTCGCTGTCTTTTGGTTCTGCATTTTGAATAATGATATTTGCTTTAAAGTCTGTAATGGAAAAGCTGCAATGATTTTGACCACTGGATGATGAAATCAGATGTGTTTCAAAAACCACACTGGCTAAAAGGGCACCTTAAAGTTTCATGATTTTTAAAAAATGGCTCCTTATATGTTTGGAGTAATAGGGTGTTTTACAAATTTCCTTTAAGTCACACAATTCACCATTCAATGTTAAGTGACTCTCACGTGAAGATAAGCACTTGTGTGATCTTAAAAGGTGAGGCGTCAACCAGTGGTTTTAAAGGAGCAGATGCAATCTGTGTAGAGGCAGGGTAGTTGGCAGTATCTTCCCTGGTAGTGGCACAATTGGTCATGTTTCAAAAGGACCTCCTGGGCAGGGTGTTCAAATCTGCATATCTTGCACTGCATCAACCTAATAAAAAAAGAAAAACACACAAAATAACGTTAGAACTAATTATTTTGGCAACAACATACGATTTTATTTTATTTTTTACCACCAGGGATACATTAATTAATTGCTGTAGAACAATATAAAACAACAACTTAAAGGGAGTTCACCCAAAAATCATAATTATGTTATTAATAACTCACCCTCATGCAGAGGTGTCAAGTAACAAAGTACAAATACTTCGTTACTGTACTTAAGTAGAAATTTGGGGTATCTATACTTGAGTAATTATTTTTCAGCCGACTTTTTACTTCTACTCCTTACATTTTCACGCAAGTATCTGTACTTTCTACTCCTTACATTTTAAAAAATAGCTTTGTTACTGCTATTTCATATCGTTCAGAGAGAGAGAAAGAAAAAAAACCTATCCAGATAAATCGCGCCATCAGGATGGAGTGAATTTGATTGTGGTTGGATACACATATACCATTCCGACACCCTATTGGTCCATACGCGATCCATCACACCTGCACATGACACAAATCACATCACACTGCACAGACAGTTTTGGGTTCGTTTATCAAAAAATGTATTTCTTAAAAGTAGGTTGGAACCAGTAGTATCCGATCGCCTCAGAGTCAGTCCGCTTAAATTTCAACTGAAACCGGCTTCAGTCCGGTCTCCTCCCGTCTTTCAGCGCGCTCTTCAATCCGCGGACCGCGGTGGAGCAGCGCAAGCTCAAACTGAGACAGAGGACACAAGGTGTGTGTTTACCGATAGATTGTTAGAATATCTGTATCTGTGTAGTTCTTTGTCATAAATACAGTTTACAAAAGGTCACGATCAGTCGGTTTCTCATCTACTGTAAAGTTTTCGATTGTCACCGCTAATCACGAAACAGCTGTTTCCTTACACTTATTTAAATATACTTCATTTAATCATAAGTACTTTATACATACACTGCTGTGCAAAAGTCTTAGGCAGTATTTTCACTTAAAAGAATGGTGTTCGGCCAGTTATTTATATATTTTGCTGTAGAGTGTCAGTATAAAATATCAGTTTACATTTCCAAACATTCATTTTGCCATTGTCAAACTGCTTGTGCATTCAAAATCGCACTAGATTATTATTAAAATTAATGGCAAACTACTGTCCTGCAGTAGCAGCAAAAGATATAAATAACTGGCTTAAAACCCTTTTTTGGGGTGAAAACACTATTCTTTCTTTTCCACAAGACTTTATAAAGAATGAGCATACAGTCATTCACAGAACTGATTTAAGACAGTGACAGACAGCACTCATCTTAACTAAATATCAGAGTGAGTGACAGATATATATAGTAGAAACATTATGTGTACTTTTGTATTAAATAATGACCCAGATTGTGAAATACATTTATTAGCCTTAGATTAAGGGAAGCACAACTTGGGAAATGAGAGCATCCAAGGTGAAAGCTATGGATTTATTTTAAATATTTGTAATGTTCTTTAATGTTATCCATAGTTTTTTTGTAGTTCTTTTTTTTTTTTTTAAGTATCGGTTCAGGCACGTTGAGGCGCCAGTACCATTTTAAAAGTATCGAAAAGGCACTGGACCCTACTTAAAAGTTATTATTTATTTTTCACTACTGGCTCATTTGCCAAATGGGTGCTTTCTCTTCGTCCTCCACAAATTAAGCTACTGTAGGTAGTTGGGTAGTGAGACGTTTTAATAAATTATCGTTTGCAATTGATGACGCAAATGACAATGTTGTGATATCTAGGCTATAAACCATCACAGTCCCACCACAGCTGGTGCCGGAACTAAAAATTCAATGCAATTTCTGCATTGACATTTGGGGTATAAGCCATTAAAACGTAACCATACATGGTAGACTTAAAACCAGCTACGGCTGTACTAAGCGACAGTATATGCTCATATAAATGTAAAAAGATCATGGGGCACTAACCTTGTTTTGATCTAAATGCCTTTTATTCACGATGTCTTGGCTAAGTACTTCATTACCCACAATCCTGAACAATCCCACAATCCCACAGTGATGCATCTGATTGGTGGAGCTCGTATAACCGTCTGGTTAAACCCCTCGAAGGTCCGTGAAGACTGAAGATCATTAATAAAAAAATAAAATAAAATAAAATAACCTGTGTTGCGTTTTTGCACGGTAGACTTAACAGTGCAATCATGATCTCCTTGGCTGCCATTGAGAGTTTTGCAGGGAGGTTGGTAACTTTAGTTAGCATTATCGTCCACTTTAGCTAGGCTACTGTAGCCTCCATATGAAATGAGTCATATCAATCATTTTATAATGCCACTGTCAAAACAATATTTAGCCTAGACATACCTTTTTGTGCATTTACTGAACATTTGTGTAATGGCAACGACATGTGTTGACAACTGAGCAGTGATTGCAGTCAGATACAAAGCACTGCACCATTGCTGACGTTATCGTTAACCACTTTCACACACGCACACAATATAAAGTACACGATGATAAAATAAAAATCAATACACAATACATATATAACACACTATTTATTTACACGATTAATACTGAAAGAACTGCTATTACTGCACATTCACTATATAAAATAAAATTCACTGGAGGAAAAAGTTCGCGCGAGCGGCCGTCATCAGATTTGGATGTCGCTCAAAAGGCTCGTTGCCTCGTTCGCAGTTGTGGCTTCAGTCGAATTCAATGGGGCGCAGTGGTTTATGGGATGAGTAGTTCCTGCGCTCGAAATGAAAATATGTACAGTCTTGTACCTTTGACTTTTTTTGGATTTTTTCTTAATTTTTTCACTTGAAATGATATGTTATATGCTTATGAGTTCAGCCGTAGCTGGTTATCCTCACACATGCTCTAAAACTCTTTAGATACGGATTTTTCCGAAAGTGAATGGGAGAAATGAATGGGAAATTTACTTCCAGCAACAGAGCTCCCTCGGGCTGTGGGTGGGACTGTGAAGCTCTTTATCAACTTTGTAACTCGTTACCCCCCGAACACTGGACATAGCAGACGTATGTACCGAATACAAGAAGCTATCAATCAAGAAGGTATCAGGATTATGAGTTATTTTTCATTTTTAGTTTTTGAATAATCACTTAGATTAATCATTCATTTTGACAGCACTATAATGTTTATTGTAAATAGTCAACCACACAAGAGTAATTGTTTCTTAGCCTGCAGCAATGTTCTTGTCCATTGCCCTCACAGAGTCCTGCAGCTAAGCTTGGATGTACATTTACATTCCATTCAAGGTTATTGATGACATGCCTCTGAAGTTTGACTTTTTGCACCATAACAATACTTATTGGCAACTAGTCATCATATCTCTAGCTCTTTAATGTATTTGCATTGTACTAAAATGAGTTCATTTTCAATGGGCATATATGTGGCTGAAACAGGTAGCCTAGTGCATCCCAAATTTTTCAACATGAACATTTTAATATAACATTATAGTCATTATGGCCTTTAGAAAAATGTTTTTTTGAGGAGGTGGGGTAGTGCACAATAGGCCCTTGTGGCACGGCCCAAGCTTTTGTTCTTAATGGCATTTTTTTCCTTACATTACTTTTACTTTTATACTTTAAGTAGTTTTTTAAACCAGTACTTTTACACTTTTACTTGAGTAAAAAGCTTGAGTTGATACTTCAACTTCTACAAAAGTCTTTTTAAACCCTAGTATCTATACTTCTACTTGAGTAATGAATGCCAATACTTTTGACACCACTGCCCTCATGTCGTTCCAAACCAGTAAGACCTCTATTTATCTTCAGAACACAGTTTAAGGTATTTTAGATTTAGATTCCATTTGACATCAGAGGGTCAGTTAGAATTTTTAAAGCATCAAGAATACATTTTGGTCCAAAGATAGCAAAAATTATGACTTTATTCAGCATTGTCTTCTCTTCCGTGTCTGTTATGAGAGAATTCAAAACAAAGCAGTTTGTCATATCCGGTTTACGAACGAATCATTCGATGTAACAAGATCTTTTTGAACCAGTTCACCAAATCGAACTGAATTATTTGAAACGGTTTGTGTCTCCAATAAGCATTAATCCACAAATGACTTAAGCTGTTAAATTTTTTATGTGGCTAACACTCCCTCTGAGTTAAAACAAACATATATCCCAGAGTAATTCATTTACTCAAACAGTACACTGACTGAACTGCTGTGAAGAGAGAACTGAAGATGAACACTGAGCTGAGCCGGATAATGAACAATAGACTGACTCGTTCACAAGTCAAGAACAGTTTCTGTCAGACGCGTCCAATTCGAGTACTGAGGAGCTGATGATACTGCGCATGTGTGATTCAACGTGAAGCAGACCGACACACAGAGCGTCTGAACCGAACTGATTCTTTTGGTGATTGATTCTGAACTGATTCTGTGCTAATGTTATGAGCACAGGTAAACCGAAGGCTTGCAATCGTCGCCAATGATGTCATTACATTGAGCGCAAAATAACCGGTGAACCGTTTTCTTCAACCGGTTTACTGAATCAAACTGTCCGAAATAACTACTGGTGATCCGAAAACTGACAAGTCAATGTTTTGTTCGTTATCTGGCTCGGACATGGAAGAGAAGACAATGCTGAATAAAGTCATAGTTTTTGCTATTTTTGGACCAAAATGTATTTTCGATGCTTCAAAAAATTCTAACTGACCCTCTGATGTCACATGGACTACTTTGATGATGTTTTTCTTACCTTTCTGGACATGGACAGTAGACCGTACACACAGCTTCAATGGAGGGACTGAGAGCTCTCGGACTAAATCTAAAATATCTTAAATTGAGGTCTCACGGGTTTGGAACGACATGAGAGTGAGTTATTAATAACATAATTACGATTTTTGGGTGAACTATCCCTTTAAAATACTATCTAAAAGCAAGCAAGTTGGTTAAACGAATATCAAAAAAAAAAAAAAAACTATGAATTTAAGCTTTAAAATAGCTCTTAAGTTATTTGTATTTTTAAAACACAGATTTATAGCACGCCAAGCAAACATTAGCACATAAATTTAAAAGAAGTTAAAAGAAGAAAATACATCTTTAGCACTATTCGGACGGGACTAGTTTTCTAAACTTCGTTTGAGTTTCGATTCTTACCACCTGACGTCTGTGATTTTCATGTACCAATTCGGACGGGACTAGTATCTCCGTGTTTATTACAGAGGTGGGAGGGTCTGATTTGTGTATCTGGGCGTCACAGAGATCACGCGCTCTGTATGCGTGCATTGCATTCATTCAGAATGATTGCCTTAGTATTATTACACAATAAATACTAAATGGCTAGTATAGCAAAACCATGTTAATGTGTGGTTCCTTTAGTTTAACTTGTTTTCCTTTTTTTTTTTTTTTTTTTTATTAAATGTAATTAAAACATTATGTAACTGAGTACATAAATGAACGTGAGTAATCTTACCTGATGCTGATATTACAATAGCCGGTATTAACAGTTTACGCGATCTTGCTCTTGATTTTATTAGTTGTATTATTTTTTTATTATTATGTATTTGCCGCTAAGCAAATATATCAAACATCCGCGCGGTAAGAGCATCTACGGTGATTCACGTTGGCCAAAACACACAAGGAAACGCGTTGTGAAATAAAATATCACCCGCAATCACAGACATTCGCATTCGGACAGGATTAGTTTTCTCAGAGGATCACTGAGTTTGCTGAAAAACGGTAGGTAATTTGCTCTGGAATTATCACAGAGGTTGTGTGAGAAAAACACAGACATGGCAGATTCGGACGGGATTAAAATCACCAAGTACGTATGTGAAACACAGATTTCTCTAACGACCCCCTGTAAAACTAGTCCCGTCCAAATAGGGCTTTAGAGACGAAAACACACAAGCTTATCTTATAAGGTTACATTTGTTTAAAAAAAAATTATTAATACACTTATAACTTAACCTTATTCAAAACTCAAAGGCACCCACACAACTGTACAAAATGAACATATTACAAACAAATAAAGAAAACCCTATATCCTTTAATAATTAAATCCCTTTACTTAATATGATATAAAACAGTGCTTACCTAAGTCATGATACTGTCTGGAAAAAAAAGCCACCGAATGACTAAAAGACTTCTCGAAGACGAAGCAGGAGAGGTTGAACTGACCAGTTGGGAGCCACCTAATCAGCTGTACAGAAGCACATATTGTAAACAAATACATTCTGACCTTACTGTTAATTATTCTCATAGCCTGCATAGAACATTACCTGCCAGAGCAATTGCACTGTCCAGAAAAAAAAAAAAAAAACTTGCGCTCGTCTGACACTTCTCATGCAACTCGAAGACGAAACAGGAAACCTGAACTGACCAGTTTGGAGCAACCTAAGCAGCTGTACAGAAGCACATATTGTGTACAAATACCATTCAGACATTACTGTTAATTATTCTCAAAGCCTGCATAGAACAATACCTGCCAGAGCGATTGCACTGTCGAGGAAAAAAAAACTTGCGTTCGTCTTACCCTTCTCAGGCAACTCGAAGACAAAGCATGAAAACTTAAATGACTAACTTGCCGCCACCTACACCGTTGTAAAGATGTGCATAAAGAACAAATTTCATTGAAATCATGGCTTAAATTGATACACAAAGAACCACCGCTTACCGGAGCGATAACAATGACGGACCAACGTTAACAGGGCGCCGCCTGAAGCAACTCTAAGGGCCGATTCATAGTCAACGCGAGAAACGCGAGCAAGCGACGCGAGTGACGCGCTCCCTTTCATAGTCTAAACAGTGAACGCAAGCGTCACGGGTGATGCGTGTATGCAATACACCGCTCACGCAACAGGGGGTAGTAGAGTCGGGTGATATTAGTAGAGTCGGGTCGCATGATATTCAGATCACAATGGCAACTGAAGAGGAGTGTATTCTGTTGCTGATGAACTATCGTATAAATGTGGATGAATACTGTCACGGGAGGAGCACAAGACAGACACAGTGGGCATGGCGTCAGGCCTCGGAGAGGCTTTTATTAACAGAAATCATAAAATAACAGGGAATAAAAGTGGCCAAAGGGGGAAAGTGTCCAAAATAACCGCGCCTAGTTTGCCGCTTGACCATTTTGAGACCATTCCCTTCATTCGCGCGAGTAATTCGCTTCATTCGCGCGTGAAATTAACTTAACAACAGACGTGAATTTGCGTCATGGGGGGGCTTCTGCCAGCTGAGTTCACGCAGCATTTTCAACCGCCATTTTTATTCGCATAATTTTCAAAATATTACCGTTATTGTGTTATGAAATGTAGTTTTAAAAGTATTTCAGGCGAGAATGTAGTTGTTTTAAACTCAAATATGCGGTTTATTTATAATGACAGCGTCTATTTAAAAAATGTGTTTCGCCGATCTCGGAGATGAGCTCCATGCGATCAGCGGGAGCTCCGTCATCATGTAACGTAGACTAACCATGTTCCGTACACTTTTCGCTATTCACCGCACGCCAGTGACCCCTCCTCCATTGTAGAAAGACATACAAGCATGCTTGTGTGCTCATTCTCCGGGGGAATACCTATTATACAGTGTACACTTTGATTGATGTCTTTAGGACCAATAGTTTTTTAGAAAACTGGGGAAAAGTACCACCTCCGCCAGTGTACGGAAGATGATAGGGGTTAATGGTGTTCCGTACAGGCTTATAATGATGTTCCGTACAGCGCTCATAACTTGATTTTATCGGCGAAAATGGACATTTAACTGATCAAAAGTGAGCTGTTTATTTATTTTAACTGCAAGAAAACATAATTCCAATATATATCAAAGATTATTATCTTTTTATTTGATTAAAATACAAGTTAATTGCTGCTTTAATAAAGGGCGCATGCGAGTTAGGCATGATTGTGTCGTGATATTAAATATGACATGTGAGTTAAGCATGAACCATGTGAAAGGTTAGAGAACATCATTTCCATATCTTTCTAAAGATGCAGAAGACGAGAAGGGGCAAATAATTTGCACTGATTAATAAAAAAAAAAAGGTTAACCAATGTGAAAACTTCATAAAGTAAGAGATCTCTCGCAATCGATGCTTAAACATTCCCATTTCAAAGCGTTTATTCAACAAAAAGTAATATATTTAACAATTTGTGATAACATAATATTCATTTAATAAAGGCTGTAGTACTGTGGGAAACATAAGTGGAATATAAATGTACATTTTCGCTGCTCTAGTTGTCTTCCTCCCAAGCTGAAGTTTTGAAGTAAATCTTCCCCACTGTCCATTTTCAAGCGCGGTGGGCGCAACGAGCAAACTTACTCAAATATTACTGAAACAAACGGCGGATGGGGCTCTGTTTAGATCGGGAGTGAAAGACAGAAACATAAGGATGACACAGATATATAGTTTATGTACGAACTGTAATTATTTATTCTGCAATCGGCGCTAAAACGTCACCTGTACGGAACATCGTTTTGTACGTAACATGGTTAGTCTACGTTATCCACCGAGAGTAGCCCTACCTCGGCTAGATCTTCTGACATTTGCCGCTGGCTCTGATGTGTCTATATATATACATACATATACATATATATATATATATATATATATATATATATATATATATATATATATATATATATATATATATATATATATATATATATATATATATATATAGGTCATTTTTATTCCTGTCTCTATAGAAATATTAACTTTTGTCATATAGCTCCGGTTGACTGCTCACTGACAACATCTGTCGTTCCTCCTTGTTGAATGAGTGGAGAAGGGTATTCCTGCACAACCGGAGGCTGCAGGAACATACTGTTGAATGAGTGACTCCTAGCAGGCTCATGATTGACGCCAAAGTTCAAATTTTTCAACTCGGGCGGCAGACGCGAATTTGCGTCAAACGCTAAATGCACAAAAAGCACCATTCGCGCTTAACGCGCTCTATTCGCACGTCAATTCGCGTCAATGAGGCGAATTCGCGTCTTCCGCTCCACGCTTAACGCCCCATTCACGCTGCGAGACCTCCAGACGCGCGTAAGCGCGCCTTTGCATTGACTTAACATTGAAATCATTCGCGCCAGACGCTCTATTCGCGTTTGGTGTGAACACAGCATAAAGACACAGAAAACACGAAGCAGCCACCACGCTTCTGGCACGCAGCAGAGACGCCAGGCAGCCAGTGTGTCACCGGCCTAAAACGGCGTACAAAAGCACATATTTTGAACAAACACATTTCAACTCTTGAAAAATATTGTATAAAGAACAGCACCTACCTGAGAGATTAATTTAAACTGTCAGGCAGAAAAAAATAGGCGACGTCTGACCTGAGGCAACAATAAGACCAGGCGGGAAAATTTAACTGACTAACTTGCCGACACCTATGTTGTACAAAAGCGCATATTGTGAATATACTTCATTTAAATCATATCGTGAATTGATACACATAGCTACACTTACCAGAGCGATCATAATGAGGGAATAAACAGAGGCCGCTTAAGGTGACTCGAAAATGAAACAGGAGAAAATAAAATGGCGTTGTTTAAAAAAGCATTCAAACTGCGCATGCTCATCAGCCTTTGTTGGCAATACTAATAACCAACTTAAAGTTGTTAGTTGTTCTAACTTGAAATATTAATTTGGTGTAACAAATTGATCTAAATTCCTATTCAACTTACATTTCTGTGTTATCTCAACTTTTTTAATGTTAAATTGTTGAATTAACTTTAAAAACTGAGTTTGCAAAACAAAATGTAAGTTGGATTTTTTACAGTGTGTACTCTTACCTAGGTTTGACTTTTTTGTGCAAGTTCTTACCTGCTCGTGCAGTGCTTTCCCTCAGAGCTTGGTTCTCCTCCCTCAGAGCTTGGTTCTCATCCATCACGCCTTGTTTTTCATTCTGGAGTCTCTGGAAATCTACATTAAAAAACAAAACAAAACCAAAAAAAACACCTATAGGGATTATTTTCAATACTTTTAAAACACTGGACTCTAAGACATAGGCCTAAAATATACCTTCATAGCTGAAAACTTCATGCTGTACACAAGATGCCAGGGGAGTCCAAGGGCCAATTACAGAACGATGACTTTCTCCTATTGATAATCATTGACGTAAAAATATGTTTGAAGTTATTGCATACATTTAATGAATTGGACTTAAAATGGAACACTTAGTTTAGCCTAACATATTACATACCTCCAGCGTTTTCACCCATATGCTGCCAGGGTAAATTTGCTGCTGGGGGTGTAAAGCTTAGTACTTGACGAGCTGGAAGAGCAAACATAACCGCTTTAACTTCAGTGCAGAGTATTGCATATTCAGTAATGAAACTATAATTTAACTGTGCAATGCTAATGGAATGTACAACACACCTCGACACCTTTCATCCAGAAACTGCTGTGGCGAGTAACCAGTCAAGTGTCCTAATGAAAAACAGATTATGATTAAAGGATTCCTTATCTTAAATAGAAGCAATAATTTCCAAGACAAAAAACGTCACAAATAACATCACTTACTTGTACTCAAACTCTTGGCTCTGTGAAGTGGAGTCTGGATTTCTGGGGAGAAACCTGGTTCTGAGAAAGAGGAAACAGAAATTTGAAAATCTAACTAAGGGTATAGTTTAGTGGCAGGATCACAAATCAAGCATCACAGCAAATTTTACATACGACCTCTGAAGCCTACAGATGGCACAACATTTTCCTGGTTTTCTGGAATCAATGCAACTTCTGGAGCATTGGGCAGCGCTGAAACCATGTTACAAGGAACAATGTTTTCAAAGCTCAAAAGAGGTTGTCCAAACGACAGCACTGCTGGTGCATCTGGAAGACTAGACTCCTCTTCATCAGAAGAGGCCTGGGGTCTGTACTTGGAATTTGAGATTCTCTTTCTCTTCTTGTCAACCTCCATCGTTTCAACGCTAGAACCTGTTTGGAAGCACACCAAATATCTCATCGCCTCTTGCCAAGATTCTAGAGCAGGGAATAATGAAAGTCAGTTATCCACCATAAACAGACAAAGAAAATACACAGATGAAATGCAGGAAAATCAAATGCACAAGTCAGAACCATTTACCTGCTCCCTTCATAAACTTAAAATTATGTTTCTCCCAGGTGCTGTGTGGAGGCGTGCAGCGGATGGCTAAATTGTTGCCTTTGTCTTTTTTGCGGAGGTTAAATGGGGGCCAATAGCACATGCCCTTACTGAGCCACACTTGCAGAACCACTGCAAATGGCTGATCCTCCTCTACAGTTTGTCCATGGCTTGTTGGAGCCATTCCAGGTTGATGTTCATTAACAGGAGGATTTACTTGGTCAAAGTCAGGAATAACAGCAAGTAGAGCATCGTTTGCAGCTGCAATTTCCTGTTTGTCCCTCTCAACTCCTTTCAATATTTGTCTCCTTTTGACCCAGTAACTAGACATTGTAACTAACAATGCATTTACCTTTAAAGCCAAAACGATTGTCCAACTTTGTGTTTTTATCCTCGATTGTATCTGATGCCTTTTTGTTTTATGTTTACTGTAAGGCTTCCTTGATATAATTAAATAAATAAAAATAAATCAAATCAGTAGGTCTCTTGTGTGAAGTTAACCAGTTATGCTCCGGTCAAGGTATCTGCAAGAAAATGTGAACAAAACCACATTGTTAACGTTAGGAATATACAGTAGCTATGCTGTAGGAAAAAAAGAAAAAAAGATCAGCCAAACGTGGAACAGTGAAATTGTTAAAAAATAAAATGTACTCATTCAGTGTAGTGATTCAAGTGAACAGCACTGTCCTCAAACATAAAAAGTAAACTCATCATAATCCCCTTAAATCTTAGAAGTACAGTAGTGTAGGGGTATTTACAGTTAAAACCCAAGGACCAGATAAAAAAAAAAAAGTGAAGTGACATTCAGCCAAGTATGGTGACCCATACTCAGAATTTGTGCTCTGCATTTAACCCATCCGAAATGCACACACACAGAGCAGTGAACACAAACACACACACTGTGAGCACACACCCGGAGCAGTGGGCAGCCATTTATGCTGCGGCGCCCGGGGAGCAGTTGGGGGTTCGATGCCTTGCTCAAGGGCACCTAAGTCGTGGTATTGAAGGTGGAGAGAGAACTGTACATGCACTCCCCCCACCCACAATTCCGTCCGGCCCGAGACTAGAACCCACAACCCTTCGATTGGGAGTCCAACCCTCTAACCATTAGGCCACGACTTCCCCATATGTCGCAATGAAGACCAGGACTCAGAGATGAGTTCAATTAATGATAATAATTTTACTTGAAGAAAATAGTTTGCAATTTCATCAGCAGAAGTCAGCTTCAACACTCTCAGAGGATACTAATTGCGTCAATACATGAGTCAACAAAATTCTGATTGGTTCCAAAACCTAGATAAAACTCTCCAAAGACGTATATCTGATATGCTGGACACTGGCAGTTGATCGTTTGTCCTGGGACTGTCTGAGCTTCTCCCTGTACAGACAGATACTAACACACGTACACAGAGAACTTATCTAAAATTCAAGGCTTTCTAGCACTGGCGAGTGTCTTATCATTACGGTTGGATACACACACATAATATGTGGACATTAATCTTGAGGAAAAGAAATACAGCACACATAAGGTTACACATTTCACTCTTGCTATAACTTGATTAATAGTCAAACAAGAAATCATGTAATAAAATAATTAATATCAGTATGAAGGATATGGCAAATCGGCATCCACTCCTTCAGTCCCCCGTTTTAGATCAATGTGGGGTCTAATACCCCACATCTGGTCTAATAAATGAGGTCAGGTGTAGTTGTGATGCATGGTAAGAATGCAGGCTGTTGGTCAACTTAAGCAGGTGCATATACTTAAGATCTCTGGTACTGGCTGACATTTCTAGTAATAAACACATTATTTTGTACAAAATACTTCCCATAATCATTCTTACTTCCCATATACATTAATCTACTTACTTAATCCCACAATATCGCCACTTGCACTAGTCTTTCTTCACATAATGTCTTTTCCAGTGAATTTTTCTGTGTGTCCCTCTACCTGGAAAAGTGTCCTCCATCCATATATACTTTCATCAACATATCTTTGTAAATACCTCTCTTCCTACTACAGCTACTTCACACTTACCCTCTAAAACAAAACATTTATCCAACAGCCTTAAGACTAAATTTGCATATTCATTAACCAGATTTAACAAATCATTAAAGAAAACCGCATACACTATAACCAATTCATTTTTTTTTTTAACCCTTAAGAAGGATATTTGCCTTATTTGTTTTCTTTTAGCATGTTTTATACAACTATGATGAATTTTAGTTAATTTGGTCATATCTTAAAATAAACTCATTACAATAAACGTATATATATTATTCTCTGGAAGCTGGGCTAAATGAATAACCACTGTTATTGCATTCCTGACATATGTCAGACCCTCAGTCACCTCACAGATACCAAATATAGACATTGCTTATAACCTAAATCCCAGTAAAGATACCCTTATTTTATGAAAATCTATAATTTTCCCCATCAATGGTACAATTATAGAGATTGATTATCTATTTTACCCTTTCATTCCAAACTTGGTGTTAAAAACACAAAAATAAACAAACCAAAAATAAGTAAGATCAATATTGAGCAATCTTAAAAAAATAAAAATAATCATAATCATAATCATTATTTCCTCGAAAACCTAGAGCAGTTCCTAGTTTATTATTTAATAGCCCTTTTATTAAGTTTTACTTTCACCACGAATCCATTTGCAGTCATCATAGTTCACATGCTGCTTACACATACATTAACCATTAACCCAAACTTGTCATTGTTAACAACATTTGATCAAAATTACATTTTAAGTATCGAAGTGTCTAACTTCAAAAATACAACTAACCTATCCACTTATTGTCATGCATGTATTTTATACCAGGACATTACTGTTAACCATACTCATTGCCTTATTATTACCCTTTTTTTTTTTTTTTTTTTTATGTAAGTCTTGTCAATTATCATACCATATTACTGTACTCAGACTATATTAATGACACATTCAGAAGCAAATCCTCAATACCTCGTATTAAGTCAATTTAGTTCTCACTGTTTTGTCAGTTAGAAATGCTTACACATCAGCTACGTGATCAATGTCTTTAAAACCCTTGTTCATGTTTGTCATTTGGCAGTGATATTTATTTACTCAAAATTATTATAAACTGAAAAAGAGCACACAGATTTCCCAATACTATTACTAAATGAAAAATACTATTACTTAGTTCTAAACGCCCAAATATTTATTAAAGAGACATCCTCAGTTTCTGTAAATCTGTATTGAAACAGTATACATTATCAAAAAGCCCTGTCAGTGTTCACAATATTAATTTGATTTGACCTGACAGGTGTTCATAAGCAGCTCCATAGAGCCTATTACAATTGTTTTGTTCAAACAAAATTTATTATTATTATTTTTTTTTGCTGTGCTATTTCAATTAATTCAAACCTCTTGTTATGGATTTGCTCCATTAAGGGGCTATCCACACGTTTTTGTTCAACTTATCTCTGTTCTACATAAACCACTACATAAAGCTTTTGCACTATATTACACAAGCAGGATTCACTCCTTTGTTTTCCCACCAGGCTTCTTTATGTGAGGGTGCTCTCTGGATAATTTGGTTAGTGACGTAGCCAATCTGTCACTGTTTTTCTGCCGTCAAGTCTAAAATATTTACCTTCACCATTCAAACAACAAAGTGTTAACTTGTTAAAATTTAGACCCTCATTTATAAATTTAGGCATGGATTTTAAACCCATTTTGGACGGCAAACTTAAATTTCACAAATCCAATCATATAAACACTCTTTAACATATTAATCCAGAGAGTGATTTAAATCAGTATTATAAAAGACAAAACAAGTCATTATTACCAGTAGCAGACAGAGCTGGATAACCAATCCACTTAAAGCTCGTCCCATGTTTGGCATTGTCTTTTCATTAGTTTCACTCAGAATTATCGACTTCTGTAAAGTAATTTCACTTAACACATCTGTAATGATAAAACACTCATTCCAGAGGTTAGTGACTCAATTGAAACAAAACAGGAACAGAATTGTCCCCCAATAAAATATATATAGCCATCCTCATGCATGCACATACTTAACACATTTATATTTTAACAGCTCATATTTAAGGTTTTCCTTTTGGTATTAAATCGGAAGGATTTAAACTCAAACATTGTCTGTGCATTTTACCAAGTTTGTACCTAATCTCTTATCTAATCTCAAAGTTTGCCTGTTCATTAATGATTTTTATTTTGAGAAAAATCAGCTGGGTTGTTTTGTTCTTAAAATTATTGCTCTGTTTTGGTTACTCTTTCTTAGCAGGCCAATAATAGAAGAAGAGCACTATCCCTGCCTCCACTCAAGCACTCTCTCTCTCTCTCTCTCTTACTGTGCAAAATATTATTTATTTATTTATTTTGACAATTTTTGCCAAACTTTAACTTAGACTATAATATAAAATTCATTACAACATATAACCCTAAATTATTCAAATAAGTTAAAAATGTCAAAGTTTCTAGATCTAAAATCTCAGTTTAAACTGTTTAAAATACATAATGCTAGGAACATTTCTTTAAAATTATTTTTACCTTACATGCTTAATTCCCTTAACCTTTGTTATCTAAACCATCTCTTGATTAAGCAGAAGCAGTCTTCATTTTTAGCCACCACCATATCTTGTTATCATCTTGTGTCATGCCTAATGACCTGCATGAGTAAAGACTATGATATAGACATATTAGTTCAATATCATTTTAGCCTCAAATTTTGTCTCAAAATAATGGCTATCATCACATGGTCTCAGATGGTTCTTGAAAGCCCATTGCCATTAACTTTTTATAAATAAGCTCCTTGTCCTCAGGGTGTGATCCACTGGCATAGTTGCATCAAGTTGTGGACGCTTGTCACAACAATCAGTCAAGGAATGCGGTTGCTGGTGATCAGGTCTGGAGGAGCTCACATTTTGAGGCAGATTGCTGTACTTCATACAGTTCCCCTCTTAATGATGCTCTAGGCCTATCAAGCATCCGCTCAACTCCACTACCATCTCACATATAACACCTCCTTTCAGGGCAGGTGCCCAGTGGCGGTGACCCCCTGCCTTAGGTTGTCCCCTATTGGCCAGAAGAGGATCTTACCCGTCATTGAGAAATCACCTCATGCACACTGGTAACCACTCTTTCCCATTGCAACATCCTCGACAGTCTTCTTCCAGAATCCAGTATTTCCTGCAGCTTAGGAAAGGTGCACTCAAGAACCATGAGAGCCATTGACAGCACCTACTAGTGTTAAAACATTGAAAAAGATTAATCAAACTAATATTTAATTGCTAAACTCAATTGGATACCTCCAAACTATCATGCTGAGATTACTCAGTGAATTTATTTTTCACACCCGTCCATTCATTGTAATTTTCTGTTGCTTCTGTAGCTGCAGCCATCAGGCCCTGTATGATGGTGGAGACTAAAAATAAGACAGATAAGTTACTGGTCATAGAACAAATAGCAATACAACTGTTTAACTATTCAAAATTATTACATCTATAGCTCAGGGTCTGTATTATGATTTTAAAGACCTCATGTCTCTTCAAAAATTGCTCCTAAATTGTTATTCATTATTTTTATATTCTCTTATTTCTTACATGCATTGGGCAGTTGAACATTTAACTACCAATTGCCCTCTTAATGCATTAAATCTGAACTCTTTTTAGCATGTCCTTTAGCATCTCTGCCTATGATTTGACTGAAACACTGTGCTGTACTATAAATATCTTATCACTTAAACACAAGCTCAGATAACGGCATTTTAGCTTACTTTGAATGAGAGAGAGAGAACTCTGAGGGATTCAGGACTCGTAACAATGCATTTTCATTCATTTATAACATAATTTCATCGTACTATCATTTTACTCTAGCCCAGTTTAAAACTTGTCAGAAATTATATGCATTTTAAAAATAAACATCTTTATATTTGTATTTTTACTTTATTTTCGCAACTCAAATGTTTCTCAAAGTTCTTTGCAGTCATTGTCATTACTTTTACATCAACTTGTATTTATCCATTCACTTAATTCTGGCCATGGCTTCTGAATTTCAACATTGGTTTTAAATCTGTCAGAGGTTATCTGACCCAGGTATATTACTTTGGGTCTTGCTAGCATGCTGTCTTCAAAGTTACTTTGAAACCCCCGTTTATGTTACTTGTTTACAACTTTATCATCTCATAAACAAAAAATAATTTTCTTTTCTCTTCTTTTTTCTTTTTTTATGATGCTGCGTGACTACAATTTTGCAATCCAACAATAAAATTACTCTTTTGGCCAAACATTAGTAAATATAGGATTTACATTTTTTTTTTTTTTACTCAGAACATGTCTCTGGTACTTTCAAAGCTTAAGCCAGAGTCATGGTGGGGGCCAGCATGAGATAAAACAACGGCTTCATTGTAGTCAAAGTAATTTTATCTTTTTTAACAAAACATAAGCTTCTAAGTTTTTCCAAAATGCCACTGCCAATTTGTGTGCCTACAGTTTTTTTTTTTCACTAACCCAGAATTCTGTTCAGTATTCCTTGTCAGGACTTTCAACAATTATATAGGAACTGGAACAGGTCTTATGATATCATTCTTTGTCATTTAAACCTTCTATGCACAGAGAATCAGATTAAATCATCACTCAGTTACTTCTGGGATTATTTTTAACAAATCGGCACATACATTTATAAATGTTTATTTCTCAGGTTTAAAGCCAATCAAGTTTTTGTTTTAACATTACAATCAGAATTAAAGCTCAGACTGATCATTCTTTAAATGAATTCAGAGAATATATATTTTTTTTTAAAGTCAGAGCTTCAGAGCCAAACTGTTTACAGCATTTGCTCTCTTCTGTTTCATTATTTCTATCAGGGCTGACCAGGTTACCTAATTTGTCAGTCATATTTCTATCATAAACCAAAAACATATTGAGGCGGCGATCTTACCAACAGCACTTGACTTCTGCGTGATGAAATTGCAAAGTATATTCCAGAATTTCCATATACTGGTCCAATCCAATCAGGGTCATGAAAACTACATTTTAGCTCTTTTGGGGTTGTTCCTGAGGCATCCCAGATCAATCAATACTTTCTCTTTGCATATATCCCTATATTTTTATAGGTGCACATATGAATTAACACTATTTATTTTTAAACACTAATTTTGGATACTCTTTTCCCTAACCACTGACCTGGCCTATTTCTAAGCTCGGGGCGCCTCTGTCTGTAATGGTGGGTGATCGAGAGTTGGAAGAGCGAGATACGACTAGAACCCCCGTCTAGCGTCTTACATTCTTCTCGGGATTTCCCATACCCCTACTTTGGCTTACCCGGCCGTAAATGCACTGCCCTTTATGGCCTCTCGTGCTTTTTGGCTCTCTGTGCTTGACCCAGCACTGCCTATTTACGGCCCTATGTGTCCCTTGTCCCTCGGTGCTTGACCCAGCACTGCCCTTTACGGGTTCACATGCCTGTTAAGAATGCGTTTTTGTCCCCCCCCCTGGACTGTGCAAATTTTTACGTCTCTCTCTAAGACCTATAGGTGTGCACCTGTTCCCTCTGTAACTGTACACATCTCTAAATATCTTATATCAAGACCTACCGATGTGTACTTGTACCCCTTATACTCACAAGGTTACTTATTTACAGGTATATTGTGACACCAATTTACCTACTCCACCCTGGAGCTGGTGTCTACCCCCTCACGTCTGAGTGAGTCTATCGTTCCTCCTTCTCTCGACCCCCTCCACTTACAGACAGTTCCTAACCAATAATATTAAATCTAAAATCTTTCCTACCTTGGTTTGATGATTGATCAGGGATGTCAACAAAGAACTATTGCCCGCTGATCCTCCACCATTAACTGTAGGGGAATTTACAGTTAAAACCTCAAAATTCTGATTGGTTCCAAAACCTAGATAAAACTCTCCAAAGACGTATATCTGATATGCTGGACACTGGCAGTTGATCGTTTGTCCTGGGACTGTCTGAGCTTCTCCCTGTACAGACAGATACTAACACACGTACACAGAGAACTTATCTAAAATTCAAGGCTTTCTAGCACTGGCGAGTGTCTTATCATTACGGTTGGATACACACACATAATATGTGGACATTAATCTTGAGGAAAAGAAATACAGCACACATAAGGTTACACATTTCACTCTTGCTATAACTTGATTAATAGTCAAACAAGAAATCATGTAATAAAATAATTAATATCAGTATGAAGGATATGGCAAATCGGCATCCACTCCTTCAGTAGCAACACAGCACGTGCTAGCTAACACTTGCTAACACTGTAGCTACATTGTGAACTGAGCAGCATACTTTGATCTGACAAACAAAATAATTTAATAAACAACCATCATTCTGCTTTGTTAGAAAACACCAAATAAAAGTTATACTTAAGTTTTTCTAGATGTAAAGCTTCGGATACCTACTGTAGCTAGTTATATTTCTACATGTAACGTAACTAGCAACATTGCTTAACCTCAGTGTGTAAGTTACTGTAACAAAGGCAAATAAGCGTGTGTTAGCTAACAATTGCTAGCCACTCTAGCTACTGGACTAGCAGCTACTTGTTCAGACAAACAAAATCATTTAAACAACCTATGACAAGCAGACTCTGGCTGCTGTTATAGGCTACTCAACTCATTATACTCAGATGCAGAAATAAAATAAGTCTTAATGATTAATGTTTTTCTAAACTTGAGCTATTGTTGTTCACTTACAATATTTGTTCATTTAAAATGGAAGTTAATTTGTAAAAAAGAAAAGGCTTAATGTCGAGCTAGCCTGAGTTAGCCTATATTTGATATAGTGTTATGGTTATGTGGTGAGCCTGAGTATAGTTTTACACATCAGCCCAGTCTAGTCTGTAAAGTTATTGATACACAGGCAGGTTTTTTTTTTTTTTTTTTACACATTAATCTGAAAATGAATGTGGCACACCCAGTTTTTAAAATGTACATCCAGAGACTCTTTTCTGGCTATGTGGACTCAATATGATCATAACTCAGTTGTTTTCATATCAGAGCACAGATGAGGTGTGGAGCTGCTTCAGAACGAGAGGGTGAGATAGGGAAAAACAGTAGCAGCACAACATTACAGGTAGGTTATGTGCTGTATGAAAGGCCAGGTGATTTTGATTTGTTGGTGATAAAAGGGAAGAACTGTACATGATATATAGTGAATACAGTTTTAATATTATCAAATTAAATGTTCTTCTTGTAGGAGCCAAATTACGTGTTGTTATTTGTTTCGAATATTTTTTTTACATGGTCACATCATCACATGGGTGTGGTTTCATATTATTTACATTCACTTGTGTGGTGGGAAAGAAACAGAATCAGGGCCTGATATTTTTCTGTTGACTGTTATAATAGTTTCAGTTGTGATGAACTTTTGTTTATTTCTTTTTTTATGCCATGCTTTCATATCAGAGAACAGATGAGGTGAAGCTGCTTAAAGACAGGGAGGGTGAGACATGGAGAAGTAGCTCAGAGTTGCAGGTATGTGCCGTGTAAAGGGTCAGGTAATTAATTTAATTATGTCATGTCAGAAACAGGCTAGCACATTTTCATATTTTATAGGGGAGACAGGGAAAATTTTTAGTGAAAGTTTTTTACTTTATAAAATTATTCTCTCAAGTTTTGGATATTCAACAATACATAAAGACAGACATCTTTTTCTTATACATATTAGCCTATTATTCTTTTTGGCAGAACTTGTCATAATAAACAACTTAATTATGTCCTGGATTTTGTATCACCATAGTCCCTAACTGTATGAAAATGGAGGAAATGGGATTCAAATCGAAAACATTTTTCCCCATTTTGTGTCCCACCCCACTTCTCAAACCAAAGTTACACCCTTGACTACAGCCCTATTTAATAGCATTTAATAGAGCCCTGTAATGACGTATAAATAATGAATATCAAAAAATAGTCTGATAGACTGTTTAATATACAACACAACCAATTTGTAACCAAAGACTAGTTTAGGTAAAATATGAATTAACTTTTATTAGTAACTTTGGTAAGTTTCAGATTTCAATTCATAAATAACATCGATGGAGGGTGGCCCAAAAAATGCAGCCTGCCTAGTGTAGTCCATTTATTTAATTCGGCTCTGCCTACTATATAGTACGCAAGTATGTGATTTCGGATGCAGCCTAAGTTTACAACGCCCAAATATGTGGCTAAACCACTCTTAACACAAGTCTCTCGGAAAAAGACACATAATGCACATAAAAAGTGACTCTTCTCTAATTAATTCATAAAAATAAAAAAAACACTTTCTTTGAAATAATTCACATATACTTTAGGGCATTGTGTATACTGTTTCTGTTTTTGTATATTGTGTTTTGTGTATTGTATATGTTTTATACATGCTTATGACGGCTCACTAGTTAATATAACCTCATCTATGTGATGTTTGGTAGCTATGAGTTTGTATTTTCATGATCTAAATGAGAGTGTATATTATATATTGATGCCAGAGGCGTCATGCCCATTCCAAGTGAGGGGCACGTGCCCCCTCAGATTTCTGAGCCAAGTGGATTTTAAATAGAGCTTCCAAACAACGTAAAAATAGCTGAATAATATTTTTTATATATTTGATACAACCACACCTGTGTGATTAGATCGCTCAGTGCACAGCCTCAGCTGCTAAATTCAAATCTGGGTTTACTGGCTGGTGCTGAGCCAGAGACAGACACGTTCATACAATGCTTCATGATAACCAATCAGAAACAATTCTGTTGCGCTTATGGATGCAATGGCCAATCAGAGACATGCAGAAGAGTCATCACTGAAATGCTGTGTTTTGTTTACTTGCTCGCTGACTGAATTATTTAGCAAATTCTCTCATCAGAAATAACAAAAAGTGCAGATGTGCATAAGTAAAATATTTGTTTCATAATGTAAAGTGCTTCAGTGATTTTAATGGGAGTTTTTGAGAGTGCCGGGTACAATGTGCATTGTGAAGGGCTCTAGCAACATGTGACCCCTGAATTGTGACCAGACTTTCTGGGTTTATCTGATAACAGAACTCACTTCACAGACTTTTGTGTAAACAAAGAACTGCGTGTAGCCAGAGCTAACTCTTAGCAGCCATACAGGCTAAACTAAGCCCTTTACCTCAACTGCTAGGTGTCATCATCTGACTGACACTTAGATACAGGTGTCCAAGTGTAACTTTCAAACCACTCCTCTCTCTCTCTCTCTCTCTCTCTCTCTCTATCTCTCTCTCTATCTCTCTTTCTTTCCCTCTCATTGTTGGTTTCACTTCCTGTTTGTGCTAAAACCTGTTTAGACTCAGGTTTGCCCCTCCTCACATTTTTGGGTTCTATTTGTGTTATTTTTATTTTGACTTTATTCTACCTCTCTGTGATTCCATTTCATTTATTTACTTTTTAGCTTGAAGGTGCAGATTTAGCTAAGTTGATTATAATTAAATATGAGATTTATACTTCTGAGTTACAGGAACTGCTGACACTAGCAAAAGAGCTCTTTGAACAAAACTCAACTGAGGAGTACTGGGAAGGACAACCACAAACATCAGATTTCCAGTGACATTCGAGCAAAACAGAGGGCTAACAACCACCTACTGCTCTCCTGACATCATCACTAGGTAAGTCTGAAATTCTCTGCACACTACAGAATCTCAATAGCAATTCCCTGCCATCCCTCGAACCACCGGCACACTCACCAGTGAGAGTATAACCCAACTTTTCCATTTTGCGGGGTACCACAGATGGCCTACTAGCTAACAACATCTACAAACAGGGTTCCCACCCTTATTGAAAGTACTTGAATTTCAGACATATGGATTCAAGGCCTGGAAAGTACTTGAAAACTAACATAGGTCCTTGAAAGTGCTTGAATTAAATTTGAAATCAGTTTTGTTTGTGCTGCTATTTTTTATAATATGTGCTTCTGTCCAAAAACAGAATTAAACACGGGAGGTTATCTGTTTGACCTCTGACGTGATCGTGCGCAGCACCGCAAAGTTGATTCTGTGCTTGCTTGATCTATTTTTTTTTTTTTTTTTTTTTTTTATGTTGTCAATTTAAGTAGCAAATCAGAATAGCTAAAAAAATCAATGCATATATTTTGAGACAAAGGTCTTTATGATTTTCAGTTTTGTTTATGATAATTAAAGCAACGGTTTTTAAATGACGAAAGAATATGTAAGTGTATGGTATTTAGGGTGAAAAGCGACCCTGCTGTAGTGACTAAAGGCGCTGTGATTAACATGATAATTAATAGACCACTGACTTTTCCATTTGTTGACATGATATACTAAATACCATATTATGTTGGGTGTCCTTGGAGATAATCACCATGTTTAGAATGAAACCATCATATTAAAAACATGATATTAACCCTTTGTGCATTGTTCAAATTCACTACCCTTTCGTTATGTTCGGGATGAAAACATCCACTCAATTGAACTGTAAAAATGTATCGGATAAATATATATATATATTTTGCATAAATCTATTAATCAACCTCAGTCTTGATCAAAACTACCAAATGTTTTTTTTTTTTAATCCAAGATTTTAACTCTTTAAATGCCAAGTTCATAAATGATGTCACTGATTTTGGGGGGGAAAAAACTAACAAAATTACTTATTTTCAATATAAAATTAATCGTGGCTGGATTTTTTTTATTTTTTTACTTTTTATAACAGTCTTGCGCATGTCAAAGATTAGTAGCAACATTGGCTTTGATGCATTGATAGTTTTTGTGCAGCATTAGATTTTAATTTTTTTCTCCCTCATTTGTTGTTGGTGGCTGTTTTTGCCCCATTGACTTCCATTATAATTAAATTTTTTGATTGCAAAGCCATTAACACCATATAATTATGCATTCTTGATTGTTTGTGGTTTTCCCTTTTGGGAAGAGGTAACATTTTTTATTTTTACAGTTGATCACTAGGTGGGACCATTAACCCTTTAGATAGGCCTGTGCAAAAAAGGCTTAGTTTCTGGCTTCTATATGGAGTTATATGGAGTATAACAGCAAATTATAGTGTTTGTGTGTGTGTGACATTCTTGATTGTTGGTGGTTTTCCCTGTTGGGAAGAGGTAACATTTTTTATTTTTACAGTTGATCACTAGGTGGGACCATTAACCCTTTAGATAGGCCTGTGCAAAAAAGGCTTAGTTTCTGGCTTGTATATGGAGTTATATGGAGTATAACACCATATTATATTGTGTGTGTATGTGTGTGTGTGAGAGAAAGAGAGAGAGTGAGAGAGACTTTTGCGCACTTATCTTGATGTATTTGAGAAAATCAAAACGTACACCTCAGCTCTCAGAACTACATGGAGTAAACAAAAGTGTATTTATGCACCTGCTGCCTTTTGATGGTGGTGATAAGCATAGACTAAACAAAGTACGTGGATTTAAACACTTGCATGCCATCCTGCTGGTCATTTAATGGTGAGAAGAGCAGCAAGCAACACGAGAAAGGGCTTGACTTGTACTGAAGTTTTAGAAATGACTATGCAGCTTGACTATGCAGCTTGACCCCCCTTATTTGAAGTTGGTATTTCATTTTGGTTCATATTACATTTTGTTCATAAATCTGATGCAAAGTAGATTTTTTTTACAGGATTTTAAGGTTTTAAACTGGCTTTACTATCAAGAAAAGAAGAGCATTTCACACATAGGCCATCCGTACTTTTCACCATCAAAAGGCAGCAGGTGAATAAACACACTTCTTTTTTTATTGTTTACTCCATGTAGTTCTGAGAGCTGAGGTGCATATTTGGATTTTTTCAGATACATCAAGGTAATTGCACAAAGGTCTTTCTCTCTCTCTCTATCTGTCTCTCTCTCACATGCACACACGCGCGCACACACACACACACACACACACACACACTATAATTTGCTGTTATACTCCATATACAAACCAGAAACTAAGCCTTTTTTTCACAGGCCTATCTAAAGGGTTAATGGTCCCACCTAGTGATAAACTGTAAAAAAAATAACAAATGTTACCTCTTCCCAACAGGGAAAACCACCAAAAAACAAGAATCTCATACACACACACACACACACACACACACACACACACAAACACTTTAATTTACTGTTATAATCCATATAACTCCATATACAAACCAAAAACTAAGCCTTTTTTTTCACAGGCCTATCTAAAGGGTTAATGGTCCCACCTAGTGATCAACTGTAAAAAATAACAAATGCTACCTCTTCCCAACAGGGAACACCACCAACAATCAAGAATGCATGATTATATGGTGTCATGGCTCTGCAATCAAAAAATGACATTATGATGGAAGTCAATGGGGCAAAAACAGCAACCAACAACAAATGAGGGAGAAAAAATTAAAATCTAATGCTGCACAAAAACTAACAATGCATCAAAGCCAATCTTGTTACTAATCTTTGACATGCCCAAGACTGTGATAAAAGGTAAAATAATATCCAGTCTACAATCAATTTTTATATTGAATTTTTTTTTTTTTTTCATTGACATCATTTATGATCTTGGTAATTAAAGAGTTCAAATCTTGGATTTTTTTTTTAAAAAACATTTTGTAGTTTTGATTAGGACTGAGGTTGATTAATAGATTTATGCAAAAGAAAATTGAAGAACAAAAATATTTATCTGATACAGCGGTTTAATTTAGTGGAAGTTTTCATCCACAAACATAATGAAAGGGTAGTGAATTTGCCCACAGTGTACCGTTGAGTTTTCGAAAAATTTCAAAATAAGATTTGTCACCAAAAATCATTCCCTTAGCTGAAACACAGAGAAAGTTGCTGGCAAAATATAACTCAACTTTACCCCCTAGTGGACGAAAACGTCCCCAACAACGCATAAGGGTTAATAATGTTTACGGGCCGCACGCTTCACATGGATGATTATGTATCTATAGCATATGGTCACGTAAAAGTTAGTGAAGGGAGATGTAAAAGACTGGATGTTGCGTTGGTTTCATATGGATTACTTTATTACTCAATATTTGTTGTTGATAAGACTTGCTTAGTTTAAAAGTAGACAAGTCAAGATTTCTATAGAAATATCTCTCATATCTCTTTGTGGAGTATTTGTTGAGTTTCAGTTCATTTTCATGACGCATTTCTAAATGAAGATCGCGCAGACCAAGGCTGCAGACAGTGCACTCTTGTTTGTTTTCTTTATTTTATAAATGCACAAAGTTTTCTCATTATGTGTGCATACAAATAAAAGTAGACCCTTTACAGATTCAATTGATGTATTGCTCTTACCTGTATGATCAAAACTGAAAGTGCAATTTAAGTTCTTTTCAGCGATATGCCACAAAACACCTATATGCATAGACTAAACAAAAAAATTCTGATATTCTGATTTCCAGCTAAAAAAAAACACTTATTATGATAATGTTGAAAACAGCAGAGTAGAATTTTTTCAGGTTTCTTTGATGAATGGAAAATTCAGAAGAACAGCTTTTATCTGAAATATAAATATTTTGTAAAATGATGTTTTTATCATCCTTTCTAAATAAAAGTATTAATTTCTATAATTTATTTTCCAAAAAATAGACAATAGACAAAAAATAGACTCTAAGCTTTTGAATGGTATAGGGTATAATGTTGCGAAAGCTTTTTGTTTCACATAAATGCTGAATTTTGGATCCTTCTATTCATCAAAAGCCTCTTTCACACAGTAATACCAGTAAAGTTCCGTACAATTACCGGAACGACTTTACAGATAAATTAAAAAATGCGCTGTTCACACAGTCAACTACATTCCGTCTTTTTTCCGGAAAAGCACCATTCACACATCCATTCCAAAATACTGGTAAATTCTGTGACGTCATTAATCTCTAAACAGCTGCACTTGTATTTTTAAACATGGAGGGTAATACGTGTTCAGTATTTCTGTTTATGGTTTATTTTTTTGTTTCAAAATGTATTATTCATGTAACTGCTTTTGTTACAGAGACCTCGTAATAGACGACTGTTTTGAATAATTATACTCACCATTAATAAAACACCCGATGCTGTCGGGAGCTGACCAATTTAGTGAAAATCGGCTTGAAAGGATTAATAGCACAATGAAGTTGCGATTATAAATTGCAGTCTGCAAAGCCCTATTCGGACGGGACTAGTTTTACAGGGGGTCGTTAGAGAAATATGCGTTTCACAGACGTACTTGGTGATTTTAATCCGAATCTGCCACGTCTGTGTTTTTCTCACACAACCTCTGTGATAATTCCAGAGCAAATTACCTACCATTTTTCAGTAAACTCAGTGATCCTCTGCGAAAACTAATCCCGTCCGAATGCGAATGTCTGTGATTGCCGGTGATATTTTATTTCACAACGCGTTTCCTTGTGTGTTTTAGCCAACGTGAATTACCGTAGATGCTCTTACCGCGTGGATGTTTGATATATTTGCTTAGCGGCAAATCAATAATAATAAAAAAATAATACAAATAATAAAATCAAGAGCAAGATCGCGTAAACTGTTAATACCGGCTATTGTAATATCAGCATCAGGTAAGATTACTCACGTTCATTTACAGTATTGTTCAAAATAATAGCAGTGCAATGTGACTAACCAGAATAATCAAGGTTTTTAGTATATTTTTTATTGCTACGTGGCAAACAAGTTACCAGTAGGTTCAGTAGATTGTCAGAAAACAAACAAGACCCAGCATTCATGATATGCACGCTCTTAAGGCTGTGCAATTGGGCAATTAGTTGAAAGGGGTGTGTTCAAAAAAATAGCAGTGTCTACCTTTGACTGTACAAACTCAAAACTATTTTGTACAAACATTTTTTTTTTCTGGGATTTAGCAATCCTGTGAATCACTAAACTAATATTTAGTTGTATGACCACAGTTTTTTAAAACTGCTTGACATCTGTGTGGCATGGAGTCAACCAACTTGTGGCACCTCTCAGCTGTTATTCCACTCCATGATTCTTTAACAACATTCATTCATTCACAATTCATTCACATTTCTTGGTTTTGCTTCAGAAACAGCATTTTTGATATCACCCCACAAGTTCTCAATTGGATTAAGGTCTGGAGATTGGGCTGGCTACTCCATAACATTAATTTTGTTGGTTTGGAACCAAGACTTTGCCCGTTTACTAGTGTGTTTTGGGTCATTGTCTTGTTGAAACAACCATTTCAAGGGCATGTCCTCTTCAGCATAGGGCAACATGACCTCTTCAAGTATTTTAACATATGCAAACTGATCCATGATCCCTGGTATGCGATAAATAGGCCCAACACCATAGTAGGAGAAACATGCCCATATCATGATGCTTGCACCTCCATGCTTCACTGTCTTCACTGTGTACTGTGGCTTGAATTCAGAGTTTGGGGGTCGTCTCACAAACTGCCTGTGGCCCTTGGACCCAAAAAGAACAATTTTACTCTCATCAGTCCACAAAATGTTCCTCCATTTCTCTTTAGGCCAATTGATGTGTTCTTTGGCAAATTGTAACCTCTTCTGCACATGCCTTTTTTTTAACAGAGGGACTTTGCGGGGGATTCTTGAAAATAGATTAGCTTCACACAGACGTCTTCTAACTGTCACAGTACTTACAGGTAACTCCAGACTGTCTTTGATCATCCTGGAGGTGATCATTGGCTGAGCCTTTGCCATTCTGGTTATTCTTCTATCCATTTTGATGGTTGTCTTCTTTTTTCTTCCACGTCTCTCTGGTTTTGCTCTCCATTTTAAGGCATTGGAGATCATTTTAGCTGAACAGCCTATCATTTTTTGCACCTCTTTATAGGTTTTCCCCTCTCTAATCAACTTTTTAATCAAAGTACGCTGTTCTTCTGAACAATGTCTTGAACGACCCATTTTCCTCAGCTTTCAAATGCATGTTCAACAAGTGTTGGCTTCATCCTTAAATAGGGGCCACCTGATTCACACCTGTTTCTTCACAAAATTGATGACCTCAGTGATTGAATGCCACACTGCTATTTTTTTGAACACATCCCTTTCAACTAATTCAACTAATTGCCCAATTGCACAGCCTTAAGAGCATGCATATCATGAATGCTGGGTCTCATTTGTTTTCTGAGAATCTACTGAACCTACTGGTAACTTGTTTGCCACGTAGCAATAAAAAAATATACGAAAAACCTTGATTATTCTGGTTAGTCACATTGTACTGCTATTATTTTGAACAATACTGTATGTACTCAGTTACATAATGTTTTAATTACATTTAATAAAAAAAAAAATAATAATAATAAAAGGAGAACAAGTTAAACTAAAGGAACCACACATTAACATGGTTTTGCTATACTAGCCATTTAGTATTTATTGTGTAATAATACTAATAAGGCAATCATTCTGAATGAATGCAATGCACGCATACAGAGCGCGTGATCTCTGTGATGCCCAGATGCACAAATCAGACCCTCCCACCTCTGTAATAAACACGGAGATAGTATTAATAGCTGAAACAGTAGTATAAGCTGTTTTGGTAGAATTGGAAAAAAAGACGGGCTGAACAAAAACATCCTCAAGTGAGTTGCGGGGCAAACCAAAAGTTGAAGCGAATGTCAAGCACTCTTCTCTACTGCTCCGACTTCTCGTATGTGCCCTATCTGTTTTTCCCTATGTAAAAACTAAAATTCAAATTAAGTTGTAAAACTTAAAGTTATTATTATTATTTTTTATTGTGTTCGGCATAGTGGGCAGCGTATGATTTCATGACGTGCCGCGGGTTGAGATCCAGAGCTACAAGATTTGTGGAGTAGCAGAACCCCCAAATAGACTGACAAAAGTTATAATAGGAACAAGAAATACTTCCACTACTACTTTGTTTGTGATGGTCGTTTATTTTTTAGAAATTAAGACGCAATGTTTTCAGTTTATTGATGACCTGACTTTGTCCTGTCGGCGACAGTTAACAGTTATTTTATCATACGTTACTGCATCACTAACAGTTTCTCTCAGATGACGACAAATTGGATACTTCATCCGACCGGATAATGGGAAGCGCCTTAATTTCACTCTCGCTTCAGTTGGATGGATGACATTTATTTTATTTTCTTAAACAGTGCGTGAATGCTTCACATTGTTATGATTGGTAGACGTCTTACATCACCGCGTTCTGAACTCTTACGTGCTCCTACCGGTAATTTTCCTTCTGTGTTCACACACAGCAGAATTCCGAATTTACGGTCAATGTTACAACTTCTCACACCGTTAAATTTCCGGAACGAATTTATATGATCTCTTTACGGCAATTTACCAGTAATTTTCCGGAAACATCTGTATGTGTGAAAGGGCTTAAAGACTACTGAAAAATTTAGCATCTGTTTTAAATATTGATCATCAGCAAATCATCATATTAGACTGATTTCTGAAGGATGTGACACTGAAGACTGGAGTAATGATGCTGAAAATACATCTTTGATCACAGGAATAAATTACAATTTACAATAAGTTCAAATAGAAAACAGTTATTTTAAATAGTAAAAATATTTCACAATTGCTTTTGCTGTACTTTGGATCAAATAAATGCAGGCTTGGTGGGCAGAAGAGACTTCTTTCAAAACATTAAAAATCTTATATTAAAAAACTGTAGACTGGTAGGCTATATTGATTACAGAAATATTATATTATAATGTTTTATATTATATTGTTATGTTATATATATGTGTGTGTGTGTGTGTGTGTGTGTGTGTGTGTGTGTATATATATATATGTGTGTGTGTGTGTGTGTGTGTGTGTGTAATTTCTGTCCCCCTGACTTCTGAAAAGATGGCTATGCCCCTGCACGTCTTTATAGAGTGAATGTGCAAATGTTTAATGTTAACAGGTTTTACTATGTTATTAAAACAACAGCTTTAAAAAAAAAAAAAAAAAGCTGAGAAAAATGTATTCTTAATTTAAGAACTCTTTAAAAACCAGTGTAATAATTTTTTTACAATATTTCAGAAACTGCATTTGAATATTACCAGTATTGAATTTAATGGATTTCAAGTCCTTTAAACACGACTGTCTAAAATGGTTTAATTTTATAATACCTACACATTCAAAACATCATTATTACTCTGAAGTTTATGTAAATATTAAGTGTGAGTGAAATGGTAAGTATATTAAGGACTTTCATGATGTTATGTGCTGGGAGTGTGAATTTCAAAGGTGCTTGATTTAATAAAATGGTGCTTTAAAAAGTCCTTGAAAGTCCTTGAATCTGGTGTTCATGAAAGTGTGGGAACCCTGTACAAACAACCATCTTACCTACACCAACTCACTTCAGGATGACAGGTGACACAGCCTTGATACCTGCTGCATAAGCTCAAGGATCCACACCTTGCTACAGCCTACATCAAGGCCAGCTGTGTGCCAGTACATCCGTGCCGTACAGACACAAGTAAAAACTGGGGGCTTTATCATAACTAGTTATGATATATTATTCATATATTCCCCCTTGAGGTGATTAGTAACAACTGATTAAGAAATTGTTGCATGTTTTATAAATTATTTTCTTTATTTTAGTAACACAACATGGTGCATGATGCTGGATGCACCTACAGCATTTATACTTATTTGTCTACAGTTGTGGCCAAAAGTTTTGAGAATTACATAAATATTGGAAATAGGAAAAGTTGCTGCTTAAAGGGGGGGTGAAATGCTCGTTTTCACTCAATATCCTGTTAATCTTGAGTACCTATACAGTAGTACTGCATCCTTCATAACTCCAAAAAGTCTTTAGTTTTATTATATTCATAAGAGAAAGATAGTCTGTACCGATTTTTCCCGGAAAAACACAAGCGCCTAGAGGCGTGACGTGTGGGCGGAGCTAAAGAATCACGAGCGCCAGTAGGCTTTTGCGTCGAGAGCGTTTGGAAGCTGTGACATTACCCAGAGCCGTTGAAAAACATATTTAACGGCTCTGACATTGCCTTGAGGAAAAAACCATCATCCAAAATAAACCATGGCTAACAGTCAGATTCAGCCGTTTATTTATGATCCAGAATCAGGTCCCGAGGCTGAAACTGAACGAGAGCAGCAGCAGCAGCAACGACTCGCTCCGAGCTGGGCTCGAACCCGGGTCTCCGATGGGAGGCGGACGCACTAACAAGGAGGCAGCGATATTTGAAGCAGTTTTACTCACCGCCTGCGGTTCCAACACACGATCGTGACCCTTTTTCGTTGGGATTGCATCATCCTTAAGAAATAAACGATACGCAAATCCGTCGTCAAACTGGGCCTTGTTTGTAAAACAAGCATCTTAGAAATGCAGGGAACAAACACTTGCACAACTCCGTTGATGCTCTGTAAAAATAAACTCCGTCCACTGGTCCCTTAATGCTGTTTTTTCTTTGGTAACCTGTGCAGGGTTGTCTTGCCCTGGCAACCAAAAACACTCTTCCTTTTGTGACATTTCGCGACGCTCTCGCTCTGATCAGTGATTGTCTGTGCACAGCCTCTCTCTGCTCTGCTATACGGGAGCGCGCGCTCTTCCGGGAGAAGTGCCCTCAGGACCCATATAAGGAAATTCCGCTCCATCTAACGTCACACAGAGCCATACTCGAAAAAAACTTTCCGAAACTTGTGACAAACCGGAAGGAGTATTTTTGGAACAGAAATACTCCTTCAAACGTACAACTTAATTTTTGAAACTTTGTCCATGTTTAGCATGGGAATCCAACTCTTTAACAGTGTAAAAAACTCAGTATGCATGAAATAGCATTTCAACCCCCCTTAAAATTTTTATAATAGCAATTTGCATATACTACAGAATGTTATGAAGAGTGATCAGATGAATTGCATAGTCCTTCTTAGCCATGAAAATTAACTTAATCCCAAAAAAACCTTTCCACTGCATTTTATTGCTGTCATTAAAGGACCTGCTGAGATCATATCTGTAATCGTCTTGTTAAATGCGGACGTACACGGTGTGAATTCGGATGGTCGGAAGATCGTATGTCCACGCACACGGCACGAGTGAGTTTATCTGAAAATTGCATGGACGAGATGATATACGACATGATTTTACAACCTGCGAATTCCAGAAGCAATCGCACGAAGTTGATAGACGCGTTCGACTTGAAGCACCGCTGCACGCACAGAAGGATCACATAAAGTACCGCGAGAGCGAGAAAGCACACATATCCAATGCATTTGAATCGCTCTCGCGGTACTTTGATGTCATACAGGTGATCATTCTGTGCGTGCAGCGGTGCTTCAAGTGGAACGTGCCTAATATAACTGCTCTCCCACTCTCATAACTGCATATAAAATATTTATACGAGCCGTGACTGTCCTACATGTACAGGTTATTTTTCAGCAATAGGAAACCGGGACGTTTGGTTACCCTGTGTGTGTGTTCTTGTATATGGTTTATAAATATCTGAAATAGGTATTAAAATGTAAACATGGTTTGAGAGGACAATTACTGTGCCCTCGTAAACCAAATGGCTTTAAAAAATACTATACAGTGTTTAATAGAAATTTTAAACATGCATTTTCCGTGATGGATAAAGGTAGTGTATGGGGATGAATACCGTTACGTTTATGGAGAGTCCCTGTAAACTACATAAGCGTGTGTGAGAGAGAGCGAGAGAGAACTAAAAAGGCATTGGACAGCAAAAATCGCACCGTGTACTCCCGCCTTTACTCAGGTGAGAATGTTGATGAGCACAAGGCTGGAGATCATTATGTCAGGCTGATTGGGTTAGAGTGGCAGGCTTGACATGTTAAAAGGAGGGTGATGCTTGAAATCATTGTTCTTCCATTGTTAACCATGGTGACCTGCAAAGAAACGCGTGCAGCCATCATAGAGTTGCATAAAAATGGCTTCACAGGCAAGGATATTGTGGCTACTAAGATTGCACCTAAATCAACAATTTATAGGATCATCAAGAACTTCCAGAAGGCTTCAGGGCGTCCAAGAAAGTCCAGCAAGCGCCAGGATCGTCTCCTAAAGAGGATTCAGCTGTGGGATCGGAGTGCCACCAATGCAGAGCTTGCTCAGGAATGGCAGCAGGCAGGTTTGAGCGCATCTGCACGCACAGTGAGGCGAAGACTTTTGGAAGATGGCTTGGTGTCAAGAAGGGCAGCAAAGAAGACACTTCTCTCCAAAAAAAACATCAGGGACAGCTTGATCTTCTGCAGAAAGTATAGTGAATGGACTGCTGAGGACTGGGGAAAAGTCATATTCTCCGATGAAGCCCCTTTCCGATTGTTTGGGGCATCTGGAAAAAGGCTTGTCCGGAGAAGAAAAGGTGAGCGCTCCCATCAGTTCTGTGTAATGCCAACAGTAAAGCATCCTGACACCATTCATGTGTGGGGTTGCTTCTCATCCAAGGGAGTGGGCTCACTCACAATTCTGCCCAAAAAACGCAGCCATGAATAAAGAATGGTACCAAAACACCCTCCAACAGCAACTTCTTCCAACAATCCAACAACAGTTTGGTGAAGAACAATGCATTTTCCAGCACGATGGAGCACCGTGCCATAAGGCAAAAGTGATAACTAAGTGGCTCGGGGACCAGAATGTTAAAATTTTGGGTCAATGCCGTGGAAACTTCCCAGATCTTAATCCCATTGAGAACTTGTGGTCAATCCTCAAGAGGCAGGTGGAGAAACAAAAACCCACTAATTCTGACAAACTCCAAGAAGTGGAAAGAATGGGTTGCTATCAGTCAGGATTTGGCCCAGAAGTTGATTGAGAGCATGCCCAGTCGAATTGCAGAGGTCCTGAAAAAGAAGGGCCAACACTGCAAATACTGACACTCTGCATAAATCATGTACAGTAATTGTCGATAAAAGCCTTTGAAACATATGAAGTGCTTGAAATTATATTTCAGTACATCACAGAAACAACTGAAACAAAGATCTAAAAGCAGTTTAGCAGCAAACTTTTTGAAAACTAATATTTATGTAATTCTCAAAACTTTTGGCCACGTACATATTTTAGCTTCATTACAAATCTTGTTTGGTTTCATATTGGATAATTGCATGTAAAAAAATTATTTGCTTTGTAATGCATATGCAAAATGTGAATTATTATCCATATTCAAGTGTGCAAAAATAATTAATGCGTGTGCATGACAGGGAGGCGCCATCTAGATCACTTGAATTTTTCCTGATAATGAAATGACTTAAAATTGGGGTGTCTCACATACATGAGAAATATACAAACTTCAATACATGTGCTTGAGCGTGGAATATATTAAGCCTGGATTATAGATGTAAATGTATAATAACAAATGAAGACTAGTAAATAAAAAATCTAATGTGGGAGGCAGACCTATTAAAGGTAAAGTTTGTAGGACCTGCCACTAGAGGGCGCACTATTAAAACAATAACAATCGCGTGGTTTGATGAAGCTAAGAAGGAGCGTGAAATGATGGGATTTGTTGTCTTTTATCCAACTGCTGACGGCCATCAAATCAGACATAAACATAAATTATAGATTTAACACAAGTTCAACGATTTGCGTGAGTAGATTACATACAAAGTCAATGCAAAGACGTGATCAGACTATGGATCAGATGCGTCTTCGCGTGGGTCTAGAGACGCGATCCCCCCCCGTTTGGCGTGTATGCCCCCATTATACTAATCTTGTTGATCGTTATAATAGCATACATTTTCTGTAAAGATACGAATCAAAACAACTCACATGTCGAGTAATACACAAGCGAGATCGACATCTCTTTCTAGTTGAAGTTTGTCGCGAAGCTGCTTCCGCATTTGTCCACAACACTGTTGTCATGTGGTTTCTATGTCCGATACAGTAGGTGGCAGTATGCACCTGATAAGCCATGGTTGCAATCTGCCATAAAATTAAGAAGAAAAAGAAGAACTAACGTCATTGACAGGCGACTGCACTACAAAAAAACAAAAACATTGAAATAAAATTGATATTTTATGTTTTGAAAATGGCCAACACTTTCTGCAGATATTGTTGCTTTCGGTTTGTTCACTGTAAATCACATAAAGTCTCCAAAATATAATATCTAAAAAAAAAAACTGGTCTTTTTTTGTCACGTCCGTAATAGAGCTGTAATCGGGCCATAAAAGTTAGGCCCGAGAGGTTTCGGACCGAGCATGACAAGTAAATTTGTATTGACTTTTTAAAAGCCCGAACCTGTTTACAGCCCAACATTATTCAAATGTGCGCACACACAGCAATTTTGTCAAAAATTAGTAATTTTTAACATATAATTTTTAACATATTTTAACAAGTTTTAACATATTTTATCCATAACTAACGTAGACTAGACCACTTGGAAGTTGGAATAAAGAAATAAAAGAAGTCCTCTGTAACATCGTGATGTCTTAGCACTCTAAATAGGCATAGGCTCATTTAGCCTATAAATAGACCAACGCACCTATAAAAATTTGTCTTTTTTTAAACAAATTAAGTTAACATAAATATTAAATTAAGATGGGTATTTGGCAATAAAGAAATTAAGATAAAGGATCCCTTGGATTTGCTTTACCACTAACAGCTGACATTTAATGAAAGAATAATGCCAACATTAGCATCTGTCCACATTTTGCATTTAAGACTCAATGAATATTTAGTTATCATTTAAAAAATCTTTAATCGAGAAATTGCCCAAAGGAGGCCGTTCTTTGTAGAATTTAGTCAAATGCCAATTCAGTTTATAAATATATTCAAGATGTGACCAGTGTTGCCAGACGTACTATAATTATCGTATTTGTATGATAATTTTTACCTCTGTACGATGTACGATCAATAATGAAAAAAATCATGTAATGTAAGATAATTTCAGAATTTTATGAAAATTGAAATGATGGTAGTTGCAGTCATAGGGCTTCTTTTCTCATACACGAAATCGGCTAATTACAGACACTCTAAATGGGTTTGTGTGCACCTGAGGGTGTGTAAAGAATGCAGGAGAGTGCCCTGCTTTAAAGCCAATGAGCACTGTGTTGCGGTCCATGACAGCAAGAACCCCTTCAACATCTGGCAACACGCAGTCTCCCGGTGACAGCAGCTCAGATGTTAACTGCAACACGCAGCAACAGCTAAATTCCTTCTTCACTGGACGCAACAAAGCAAGTGTTAAAAATAATTTTAATATGTTTTAGCCGCGATGCAGACAGTCACTGAAAATATAGGGATAGTATTTTGTCTCACTGCTTCCGTCCAACAATAAACCTTGATATCTATTGTGGTAATTTGCAGGTCGTGTCAAAATGTTGTTGGTTTAGAATAGATAAATAACTCTTATGACTCATGTAAGATAACTTTCTTCCAAATATGATAATTTTGAACTTCTGGTACAATACTTGGACATTTCCAATCTGGCAACACTGGATGTGACATAAAATTTTGCCAATCAGCATCCTCAATTCTTATCTGTAATGGGTGATTATTTTTGTCGCCCCCAAACTGCTCAAACGAGGGCTTGGCCAGTAGTGGCGCAATTTTCAATTATTTGACAATGGTGGACTCAGGTGTAATTAATTCCGGACATGAACCTAACTCTGTAAAATCTCTACTCCTATTCTGCTAGTGCCTTATTTTGCTTCCCGTGCTTGTGGTTTAAAATAACTGGGGCAGATCCAGCATGGACGGTTACGGGAGTGAGATATGAAGCACCTTTCTAAAAAAAATTAAGAAAACATGAGAACACCAGAGCACACATGAATAATTCTGTCAAACTAGCCATTTTGGGAAGAGTGAACATCGCTACTCAGTTAGACAACGGCAACAGGATTGTGATAAGAAAACACAATGCGGAGGTGGTATATTTTATCCAAGATAATTGATTGTGTTAAGTTTTGTGGGGCTTTTGAGTTGGCCTTGCATGGGCACGACGAGACTGACTCGGCAGACAACCCTGGTATTTTTAGGGGTCTAGTGGATTTTGTTGCCTCACTAGACAATGTACTAGAGGAGCACTTTAAGAAAGCAAATGTTTTTAAGGGCACATCGAAGACAGTACAAAATGAACTGTTGGATCCCATGCTATCAGTTTTAAATGATTACATTCTAGAGGAAGTAACTGCGGCTGACTTTATCGCCATTCAAGACGAGACGACTGACGTGTCCACCCGCTGTCAGCTGGTGCTTGTGCTACGTTACATAGATTCTAATAATAATATCCAAGAGCTTTTTCATTTTAGTTCTTGACCATCCAGAACGCAAATGCCGAGTCCATCGCTAAAGCACTTCTGGACAGGCTATACTACCAAATGGACCTAAAAAACAAAACAAAGTAATTGTCCAAACTTATGACGAGGCTACTGTAATGAGAGGAAGCACTGGTGGAGTGCAGCGAAAGATAATAGATGAGTACAAAAATGCTCACTATGTTCACTGTTACATGCATCAGTTGAACCTCATCATACAGCAAGCGACATCACACATCAAGAGAACTGGAACTTTTTTTTCTGACCTTGGTGGATTTTCTGCCTTCTTCTCCAGGTCACATAAGCGAATTGCCGTGCTTGACCAAGTGGTTGCGCACAGACTTCCCAGAGCCTCTACAACACGTTGGAACTTTCAAAGTCGCGAGTAGTTCTTATAATGCACATTGTGTCATGATGATTTACAACTTTGACCTTTGACCTTTTGACAGGTTGAACTTGCGGTAACCTTAGGATGGATGAGTTGAACTTTCCGAATGAGTTCATGGGTTAACCTATGACCCCCTCCCCACGCATCGATCATGTGGTTTTGACAGAAGCTTTTACCCTATTGACCTAGTTAGTTCTAATTCATAGTTTTTGACGGGTGGTTTTACGGTATACGGACCCTCCCCACGCATCGATCATGTGGTTTTGACAGAAGCTTTTACCCTATTGACCTAGTTAGTTCTAATTCATAGTTTTTGACGGGTGGTTTTACGGTATACGAACTAGTGTTGCACGTTGCACCGATACTTCAAAAGTAGCGCAATTGTCGGAAATTAAAAACATCACGATTCCTAAATTTATTAGTATCGATACTTCAAAGAATGACTGCATTTAAGATTTGTAAGAGACATATTTCATGTTGGTTTGTGCAACGCACGGTTCTAGTGCCTCCCTATGGACGCCTGTTTTTTTCTCCTCACAAGAAGTATCAGTTCATTCAGCTCATTCACAAATGAGAAGATCTATCGATCTCGTTCAGTAAAGGGTGGATTAGTTCACTACAATCAACAAATCACATGCTCCGTCACATCTTGAGTAACTCTTTGACAATATGAAACAGTTCACAGAGCTGTTCACGAGCTGTGCATGCGCTGCTATAAGCGCCGTGCTCGCGCGCTGCTGTGGGGAGAGGAACTTCAGTGAACGAGAAATATGAGTCAGTGGATTACCTGAAAGAGAACGATTCTTTCACCTAAAAGATTAGTTCACGGGCGAACCATCACTAGTGCAATTTCATATAGCCTATATTAAATATTTGGAATATATATTTTAATATTTTATTAGGTTCTTTGATAAAGTTACAATACGAAGTAGTAATGTATCTTCCGTGATGTCCCCGATGCGCGGGTCGGGGTGGGTAAAGAAATTTTACTTTATTTGCGGGATGGGGCGGGCCAAGTAATTTCATAAAAGTGGGACCCGCGGATCACTAGGCTTCATGTGCGAGCACAAGTGATAATGTGGCCGCCGGTCCACGACTGGAAGAAAAAGATGAGGCTCAAAAAAGCTCATTGGTTGCACAACTGACAGAATAAGTTACAATATCTCAGATATTGCTGCTAAATTTTATTAGTTTTTTTTTTTTTTTTTTTGACTTGAATACCATTGCTTAAATTGATATTATTTATCTTTTGACATTTAATCTTCTGAGTTCAGAAGTCAGAGTCAGAAACATTGTTTAATATAATCGCTGTTCATATTTTTATTCAAAGTTAAGAATCAAGATAAATGTATTACTCTTATGTTTCTTATGATAACTGAGATAATGCTGCTAAATTTATTTTCTTTACCTTGAATGTCATTGCTTTAATTTATATTTAATATTTTGATATTTCATATTTTGTTCAAATGTTTAACATATATGCTGTTCATATGTTCATTTATTAGTGTGTTATATGACTAGAATGTTGTCCCGATTTTAAAATAAAGCACAGCAATGATATTTGAGAGTGTATTTTCCCCTTTCAGGAAAAGTGTTGAAAAAGTATAGAAATCGCAATTCTTGACTAGGTATCGGTATCGAAACAATAATTTTGGTATCGTGACAACACTAATACGAATCCTCCCCAGTTAGGTTGTTTGAACTTTGTCCCAGTTATACGGTTGTGTGTGTGTGCTGTGCTGTTGGCCGCATGCAGAGAGAACTCTCTGACACCCCTTTATATAATTTATGTAATATAATTAATTATCATGCTAAAGTTGAAAACATGCCGTTCTTTATATTCTATAATTTATATAATATACATAATCTAAAACAATTAAAGGTTGAAAAACATTTCCGTTGTTTCACGAGCCTGCCACAGTACAACAGAGCTAACGTTGAAAAATGTGCTGTTCTTTATATTCTATCCTTTATATAATATACATAATCTAAAAGCAATTTAACTAAGGTTGAAAAACATTCTGTTCTTTAAAAGAATTATAAAAAGCTTACTGAAACCAATCCACCTACCTTATTTTAGAGAGCTGAAGGAGTTGTTTTCACATCACCTTTGATCCAGTGTCTGTGTTTGCACGCTACACTTCACTCTCGTCCGAATTTACAACCCAATCATAATATCTTTAAAGCCATTTGTGGCGAGGGGGGCGTGGTTTAGCGGAATCAGCAACGGGAGAGAGAGGAGGGAGCAGAACGAGGCGTAAGTAGGTCAAGTGCAAATAACGAACACGTGTTTTTGATTGCAGTAATTGGCGTGGAGAGACCGGATATAAGCCGAGTCAGCACAGAGAGAGAGAGAGAGCACCTCGTGCTGCACTGGGAAGACTTAAGCCGTGAACTTAAAGTGATTGACAGTGATTGAGCAGTATTGTGCTGATTTTGCCAAGAGGGCATTGTTATTTGTTTTTGTATGCTGAATAAACGAGCGTCCCAGCAACAAGCCAACCCCTGCCTTCTTCCTTCTTATTAAGACTGTGTTGAACCTTGTTACACTGGTGCCGAAACCTGGGAAGGAAGAAGGTCACCGCCGCCATGCAATCTCCGTCAGGTACGCCATTTGCTGACATCATCCAGTCGCTCGCCGGTCTTCATCAGGAACAACACCAACACATGCTGACGATCAAGGAGGAGCAGGACAAACGCTTCGAGGCGCTCCTCTGGGCCCAGCATGAAGACCGCGAGCTGTTCCGGAGCTGGGTAGACCGGGAGGTCCGGGCCGCCCCCTCGTCCAAAGACAGTACATCTCCTCTGCCGCTCAACAAGATGGGGCCTCACAATGATCCGGAGGCCTTCCTGGATCTGTTAGAGAAGTCGGCAGTGGCTCGAGGGTGGCCCCCTGGACTGGACTTGGACTGCCCCCTGCGGCTCATTCCCCTGCTGTCCAGAGAAGCGCAGGTAGCCGCTCACCAACTGCCAGTCCAAAACCTCCTGGTCTACCAGGACCTCAAGTGTGCCATCTTCCAGCGGGTCGGTCGGACCCCGGAGCAACATCGCCAGAGGTTCAGGACTCTGACCCTGGAAGAGTCAGGCCGGCCCTTCGTGATGGCACAGCAGCTCCGGGACTCCTGCCGCAAGTGGTTGATGGCCGACAGTAGCGACGTCGAGAATGTAATCGATCGAGTGGTACTGGAGCAGTTCGTGGCCAAGCTGCCGAGGAAGACGGCGCAGTGGGTCCAGTGCCACCGCCCGACGTCGCTGAACCAGGCCATCCAGCAGGCGGAAGACCAAATGGTGGCGTGTCCAGGGGTCGGCGACCCCTTACCATCTGCCTCTCTCTCTCCCTCTTTCTCCTCCCCTCCCCTCTCTCTCCCCAAATCTGTCCCTCTCCCCAAGTCCCGTGGAGGGCTTCCACCGAAGCTATCCCCAAAGTGGAAGACGGGTTACGGGGCCGAACCAGCGGCGGGGCCCAGGGCTCCTCCCAGGGGTGGGAGTTCGCCCACGGGATCCTTTCCCAAGCCACGCCCTCTCCGCGCTCTCCTCGCTTGACCTACTTCCTGGGTGGCGGTAAAGTCTGGGCCGGCCTGTTGGCGCTGCGGGGACCCAGGGCATTTTATTGATAGGTGTCCGTTGATGGAAGTGGGGACGTTGATCCGGGTCCCCGACGCGCCAAAGGCTGCCCTCGATCAAGCTGGCTTATACCAAATACCAGTGAGTATCAAGGGGGATACATATCAGGCTTTGGTGGATTCAGGATGTAACCAATCCTCCATCCATCAAAGCCTGATTCATTGGCTTCAATCAATTCGCATTGGATTGGATTACAATGAGCCGCCTGGAAAAGCATTTCCCGACGGCTTCTAGGTATCAATAACTGGGTTGTATCTTGCTTTGTCTGGGCGTCTTGGATCACCCGATACAACCTATCTTTTAAAATTGAAAAATAAGGATAAGAGAGCGGTTGGTCAGGGTGGAGAAGCTGCCCGTCTATCGAACGAACCTGGTCCAAAGCATTTTTCAGCGTTTCATTGCGGGACAGTGCCAGGGGAAAATCATCGCGCTCAGGGAGGATGTTTCGCTCAAGACCCAGGGCATTTTATTGATAGGTGTCCGTTGATGGAAGTGGGGAAGTCCCCGACGCGCCAAAGGCTGCCCTCGATCAAGCTGGCTTATACCAAATACCAGTGAGTATCAAGGGGGATACATATCAGGCTTTGGTGGATTCAGGATGTAACCAATCCTCCATCCATCAAAGCCTGATTCATCCGAGGGCATTGGATAGTAGCCGCATGGTTAGGGTTCGGTGTGTACACAGGGAAGTGGTGAATTATCCTATTTTGCCTGTGGATATTAAATTTAGGGGAGAAAAACATAGAACAGAGGTGGCAGTTAATCCGCACCTCAGGCATCCGATAATTTTGGGTACAAATTGGCCCGCGTTTAATAAATTATTGGGGTATTTGTGTTTGGATGTCTCTTGGGGCAAATGAAAGAGGGCTAGAGTAGCGGTTGCGCAGGTGGGAGAGGCTGAACCAGAACCTCCGGAGCCTGTTGCAGGGGAACCGAGTGCTCTTGAGCGGAACATCCTCCCTGAGCGCGATGATTTTCCCCTGGAACAGTCCCGCGATGAAACGCTGAAAAATGCTTTTGACCAGGTTCCTTCGATCGACGGGCAGCTTCTCCACCCTGACCAACCGCTCTCTTATCCTTATTTTTCAATTTTAAAAGATAGGTTGTATCGGGTTATCCAAGACGCCCAGACAAAGCAAGATACAACCCAGTTATTGATACCTAGAAGCCGTCGGGAACTGCTTTTCCAGGCGGCTCATTGTAATCCAATGGCCGGGCATTTAGGACAAGCGGCTACACTAAACCGTCTCATGGCCCACTTCTTCTGGCCGGGCATTCACGAGAATGTGCGCAGGTGGTGCGCGGCTTGTCGTGAATGTCAGTTGGTGAATCCACTGGCCACCCCAAAAGCACCATTGTGCCCACTACCATTAATGGAGGTCCCCTTCGAACGAATTGGCATGGACCTCATCGGGCCATTAGAGCGGTCAGCACGGGGACATCGCTTTGCATTAGTTCTGGTGGACTATGCAACGCGATATCCTGAAGCAGTGCCTCTCCGCTCTATTTCCGCCAAGAGTGTGGCGAGTGCACTGTTTCAATTAATCTTCAATTCGCCAAAAATTGGGATAAGTGGCTAGAACCCCTCTTGTTCACTGTACGGGAGGTCCCGCAAGCCTCCACGGGGTTTTCCCCCTTCGAGCTTCTTTATGGGCGTCAGCCCCGCGGGGTCCTCGACGTCCTTAAAGAAACTTGGGAGGACGGACCTTCTAATAGTAAAAATGATATTCAATATGTCATGGACTTGAGAACAAAACTCCACACGTTGGGGCGGCTGTCAATGTAGAATTTGTTGCAGGCTCAAGACAAACAGAGTCGGTTGTACAACAGGGGGGCTAGACTACGTCAATTTGCACCGGGAGATAAAGTGCTTGTATTACTCCCTACGTCTAGTTCAAAGTTACTCGCGAAGTGGCAAGGACCCTTTGAGGTCACACGGCGAGTTGGGAATCTTAACTATGAGGTAGTTCGAATGGAAAGGGGCGGGGCACATCAAATATATCACCTCAACCTGCTAAAAAAAATGGTCTGAGGCTGAATCAGTGATGCTGGCAACGGTAGTGAGTGGGGAGGAGGATCTCGGTCCAGAAGCGAGTTCAAAATCCCAGCTCTGGCCCCTGGAGGAGACCACCTCTCGCCCTCGCAGCTCACTGATATAAAATCCATCCAAGCAGACTTTGCTGATGTGTTCTCACCCCTGCCTGGTCGAACGGATCATGGTAGTTCGCAGCCGGCCGTATAGATTACCTGAACCTAAAAAAAAGGTGGTTCATGGGGAGTTAGAGGCAATGCTAGAAATGGGAGTAATAGAAGAGTCCAACAGTGACTGGGCGAGCCTGATAGTCTTAGTGCCTAAAACTGACGGCTCCATGCGGTTCTGCGTGGATTATAGAAAGGTGAATGCTGTGTCGAAATTCGACGCATATCCAATGCCCAGGGTGGACGAATTGCTTGATCGACTAGGCACTGCTCACTTTTACTCGACGCTGGACTTAACTAAGGGTTATTGGCAGATCCCCTTGTCTCCCATGACCAAAGAAAAACAGCTTTCACCACACCGTTCGGTTTACACCAATTCGTTACTCTTCCGTTCGGGTTATTCGGGGCTCCAGCCACTTTTCAGCGTCTGATGGACAAAATACTCCGTCCGCATACTGCATATGCTGCCGCTTACCTGGATGACATCATCATCTACAGTGGGGATTGGCAGCGACATATGCAGCATTTGCGAGCGGTCCTGAAGACGCTGATGAGGGCTGGGCTTACGGCTAATCTGAAGAAGTGTACAAATGGGCGGGTGGAAGTGAGATATCTGGGTTTCCACTTGGGTCATGGACAGGTGCGTCCCCAAATTGATAAGACTGCAGCAGTTGCAACGTGTCCAAGGCCTAAGACCAAAAAGGAGGTTAGACAGTTCCTGGGGCTGGCAGGTTATTATAGAAGCTTTGTACCTAATTTTTCGGATACTGCTAGCCCGCTGACTGATTTAACTAAAAAGGAGGCACCAGATACAGTCCAGTGGACGGAGCAGTGCCAGCAGGCTTTCACCCAGATAAAGGCTGCTTTGTGTGGCGGACTGCTCCTGAATGCTCCTAACTTTTCTCTCCCCTTTATCTTGCAGACAGACGCGACGAACAGAGGGTTGGGCGCAGTCCTGTCCCAGGAGGTGGAGGGGGAAGAACGGCCGGTGCTGTACATCAGTCGGAAGCTCTCTAAGAGAGAGACGATGTACAGCACCATAGAAAAAGAATGTCTGGCGATCAGATGGGCTGTTCTTACCCTCCGGTATTACCTCCTGGGGCGGGAGTTCACCCTCTGTTCGGACCACGCTCCCCTGCAGTGGCTCCAATGCATGAAAGATACCAACGCGCGGATCACCCGGTGGTATCTCGCTTTACAACCTGTAGCAACAATGAGTTTTACAGAATAATTAACTCAAATGATATATAGGGAATTTGAATAATTAATCAGGAATATGATTAATTTATATCTCAGATGACAGTTACATTAAATTTGATTGATTATGAAAAATAGCTCAATTGCCTATACCAATAAATAATCACAGGGCACTGTAACTTACCCATTAATATGTCAATATTCCATTCTTCATACCAATTATTGTGATATCTCTTACTGTAAATTACTGCAAATCGAACAGTGGTATGTTCAGCAAACCACTGTTGACCTATCAATTTTCAATAAAGTTATCACGCCTTATAATTCAAGGAAAAGTATTCTCTGGCCATGAAAATATTATCCTATCCTTATGATAAATTTAGTTTCTAAACTTAGAGCTTGTAGCTATAGCTATCAGACATCTCAGTGACTCGTAATGTAAGTGGGGTGGAGTCCAAGCCAATCGTCAGTATATGGGTTTTTAATAATTAAACTAGTAATACATCGAACTACAAATCACACAGAGTAAATATGCGTACGACAATACAAACAGTAAGCTTTATGCAAGACATAACGGAATCCAAATAAAAGAGAGAGAGAGAGAGAGAAAATAGAATGAGATCACATAAGGAGCTCAGGTATGGAAATCATAGTCAGTAACTTTTGGAAGCCAACAACGATCAGATCATAACAACACTTTAAAGCAGCATTTAAATCTCCATAGAGAAAGTGATACTTGCAAAGTGTCCAATGTGAGCGTGGCGTGAGATCGGCGTCGAGCTTGTGAGCTTTGCGCGCTGTTCCTTTTGAAAACGCGTGCACGCTGCGCTGGATCTTGGCGTGAGCGTGGAGCACGTGGTCCTTTGTTCTGTCCTCGCGCGGTATTTGAAAGGTTCAACAAACAATGTTCCAGAATTCGTCTTCCTTGTGTGGAGAGGCGAATAGTCGAATAAACTTAGTAAAGAAAAGAAACAACAAAAACGAAAGCTTCCATAGGAGCCATTAAAATGGCTTTTTCTCTCAGCCCCTGTACTGAGGGGGGGCTTGCGCTATGAGCGCGGCTTAAGGCCGTGCGGAAGCAACGTTGGTCGATGCAGGAGGGAAGGGAGTCAGCGTAAGAAGAGAGAGGGCGGACCTTGTTCGGTCGTTCTTATGGCTTGAAATAGTTCACGCCCCTTTTTCGCGTAAACAGCCAATGAAAGTCCGCGATCTGAAGCGGAGGGAAAAGTTCCTTTGTCTCTGTGGAGACAACCCCCCTGGAGATCTAGGGCTTGTCCAAATTCCAGGGATTATTCTAGCAAGTTTGTAATTCAGATTACATACATTTTTCATTACTTTGCTCTAGATAAATGGGTCTGTCAGAGCATGACGATCACAAAGATACTAAACATAATATATATATGATCAAAACATGAAGTTACATTCAAATGCAGAATTACACATATTTAAAGATTTGATTAACACATGATAACACTGCAAATAGTCCCAATTTATATGGGAAACATCTAAATGTACCAAAAGGGAATACGTTATACATTTATAAAACATAAAAACAAAAAGGTAATGAATACATTCCATAGAATGCATTGGGGAAAAGAAACCAGTGATTTGGCTTCTCTCCTCTCCTGTTTGTCCAGGGTGGTCGTAAAGTTTTACGACCTGCAAAAGTGGGGGTTACATACACATGACTGTTTGAGAAAGAGCCAGGCTGAGGAGAACATTTCCTAAAGTATAAGCTAGCAACTTATACTCTTCACATAACAAGGATTAACCATTTTATGCAATCCATAAACATATTTAAAATACATATTAATAAGTACTTACAAAAGTAAGGAACTTTACGAAAGGTTTCCTTTTGTGTATGTTGGAATGTGGTTGGTTTAGTGTCTCCTTTGAGACCAGCCCACGTGACTCTGGAATTTCTTGTCGTAAATAACTGTCACGTAAAGCAGGATGTGGCCGACTTCAGGGCGGCCAAAATGGTGAATTATGTAAACAACGAAAATCCTTGTTTACTCACGTTCTGGTCTTTTGCTCCGAACGTGTTAAGAGTCAGGAATTCACTAGTATGGACAGATGACTGAAATACCATCAGCTCATTAGTGTTACAACCTTTTAAATTTCAGGTGATCCACAGGCCGGGTGTACAGATGGCTGTGGCTGACTTCCTCTCCAGTCGGGCGGTGGGGTATGTGGCGAGGGGGGCGTGGTTTAGCGGAATCTGCAACGGGAGAGAGACGAGGGAGCAGAGCGAGGCGTAAGTAGGTCAAGTGCAAATAACGAACACGTGTGTTTGATTGCAGTAATTGGCGTGGAGAGACCGGATATAAGCCGAGTCACCACAGAGAGGGCCCTATTTTAACAATCTGAAACGCAAGTTTCAAAGCGCAAGTAAGTTTGTGGGCGGGTCTCGGCGCTGTTGCTATTTTCCCGGCGGGATAAATGGCTCTTGCGCCCGGCGCAAATCTAAAATGGGTTGGTCTGAAGTAGCTTCATTATTCATAGGTGTGGTTTGGGCGTAACGTGAAATAAACCAATCAGAGCGTCATCCAACATTCCCTTTAAAAGCAGGTGTGCAAGTTCCATTATGGATTGCTATTATTATGGCGTATTTACCAGGCGCACGCCAGGAGCGGTTCACAGCCGAGGAGACTGATGTTCTTGTAAGAGCAGTGAAAGACAGAGAAGTTGTGTTGTATGGCGATGGGAGAAACCCACCCAAAATAGCGTCGGTTAAACAGGCGTGGGAGGAAATAGCCACAATTGTTTCATCGATTTTTTTTCCTGGTTCTTGACGGACAAACCAATTTGTCAGATGTCCTTATATACATATATGACCTCAAACAGGTCTGATCCTTAATTACTACAATTAGCCTGAATAATTTGTAAGCTAGATTTATGCCTATTTTTTCACATCTTCGTGGCACACCACAATGATTTCCGTCATCTCATGTGTTAATATTTTTTTAGTGTAACAATTTATGATTTTCAAAAATAACTGTTGCATCTGTGTAGATTACATGAGCAAAGTGTATGCGCGTTGTGCACGCTATACATTATGGTCAAGCATGCGCCCTTAAAATAGCATAATGAACAACGCGCAACGCGCCACTGACTTTAGACTAGGTTTTTTCTGGTCAGTGGCGCAGTTGTTTAATGGAACAGCAAAATAGCACCAGGGATTGTTTGCGCCGGAACACGCCTCCTTGTTTGCGCTGAACCGCCCAGGGAGCGCAAGTTCATTCACTAGTTTAGCGATGTGCTTCTGTGGAGGGAAAAGCGCGCTTTGCGCAGGTGCAAAATAGGAATGACACATGCGTCGGTGTGCAAAGTCAATTGCGCTGGGTGCAAGATAGGGCCCAGAGAGAGAGAGAGAAACACGCTGGGACCTCGTGCTGCACTGGGAAGACTTAAGCCGTGAACTTAAAGTGATTGACAGTGATTGAGCAGTATTGTGCTGATTTTGCCAAGAGGGCATCGTTATTTGTTTTTGTATGCTGAATAAACAAGCGTCCCAGCAACAAGCCGACCCCTGCCTTCTTCCTTCCTATTAAGACTGTGTTGAACTTTGTTACACCATTGTTAATTAAAACTAACATATCTCACGCGGGAGTACCATGTTTTTGACAGTTTTCTGACGGGTGCATCTATGAATTATGACACTCAGCGTCTACAATCTCTCCTGCCCATGAATTTATGATGACACGGGGCAACCCTTGCTCAGCTTCCCACCTATTGAACAAGTTCATTCATAGAACAAGGATGACACCTAGCGGTCACTCAACACAGATTTCTTTCACACGGTCCCCTTTATAAATCCAATTTGACATAATACAAAGCATTCACTTTGAACCAGAAAACTTTCTCGGACGGCTCTCCAAGACATTTGCTTACCAAGACAATGGATAAAAGTGAGTATTTTATAATTTCATGTTATCTGATGGTAGTGATATTTAAATACTATTAATTAATCAAAGCATGTTATGCTATTTTTACAGTCTATGGTGTCTTTAAACCATATTACATTTCATTCCTGTAATTTTTGTAACACCAATGAGCGGATGGTATTCAACCATCTGTTCCATATTAATGAATCCTGACCCTTTTGACACATTCTACACCCAAAGACCAGAACGTGAGTTAAAGAAAAAACAAGGACTTTCATTTTACAACCCTCTTACAACATAACTCACCACCCTGGGCGCCGCCATGACGGCAACGTCCTGGCGGGGATGAGAGTTATAACACCTTGAAGACTATCCAGAGATGCGATATCGAACTTCAAAAGGGAAGACAAACACACCCCCTTTTTGATCGCACATTCCAGTGAAACAGACGCACACACATTCATGAGACTCACATACATTCACAAACAGGCTCAAGCATTTTTTGGCTAGCCCATGGAATTTTTTTACTTAAACTACCTCTAAATGTATTTTAATGTCTCCCTTTTTGTGCTCAAATGTATGTATGCCGCATAGTGGAATATATGAATGTTAAGGTGTGTTTAATGCAAACTTTATATGCATTTAGTTAAGAATAACTCTGTATCTCTCTATACGCGATTGGTAAAATCATAGTTCTTGGTGTCTGTATAATCGTAAAAACACGACTGTAATGAATCTTGATAGCAAATTACAAAAAGATGCATTGTTTCAGAGGAACGATCTTGCTTAAGAAAAATGTTTAACTTTGACATCGCCATAAATTAGACCAGTGGGCGGAGATCAGCAAACAAAGAAGATTTTTCCCGCCTTAGTTTGTTTACACTTCATTGGCTCATACTGAAACAAAAGGTGTAAACCTAGATTTACGTAAAAGCTCAGGGAAACCTGTATTCTGGGCATTCTGCCAGAGAGAAAAGAGGATTCCCAGCTTTGCAACCGGACTTCAAGAAGTTCTCCGTTTATTCTTCTTTACTTTTCGTTTCATTCTAGTTTTTCTTTATTGTCTTCTGATATTTGACTTCGTTCAATTGCCTTCACGAGCCAAACGAACTTAAGTCTAGTCATCTTTTGGCAAAGTTTACCTTCGCGTTAACCATCGAGCTCGCGCATCATCTGCTCTGGAAAGAACCACGCTGAGGCCGCACGGACCGGACAATTTGAGCGCAGCTACACACAAGAGCCTGATCAAAGCAAGTTCTTTCTTATATCGCAACTAAAATTGCTGTTTAAGGTTGTCTAGGCTATTCCATGTTTGTGAAATTATTCAATGACTTGGGGTCTCTTGCAAAGTTAACTGTTTGAAATTGTCACTTTCACTTTCTCTCCCTCTCTCTCTCTCTTTATCTCTCTCTCTCATTTATCTCATTATTATTCTTGTTCGTTTACCTTGTTTAAATTGTATTTTCGTTTTGCTATATACTCATATTTACTCCGTGTGAACCGTAGTTATGTACTCTTTAGTCTGTTTTTATTAAATCCTATAATTTGCTTGAATTGAATTGTTTTATTGCTCATTGAGATCGAAGTCCCTGAATCGTGTGATCTACGCTACGAGCTTTGTTTTATATTAATTAATTTCAGTAATCTTAGTAGTACAGACACAGAAAATATTGTTTTTCCTGATCAGAAGATTAATATTTCTTGGAGTTTGTAAGAAGGGTATTTTTATTGAATTTTGATAAGGAAGTCTAGCTTCCAGTTCGCTGGACGAACAGATTGTCTAGAGTAACTTAAATTAATTCCAGTAAAGGTTACCTTTAAATGATTAAATATTCCCTCTTTGGGTAATTTAATATTTGTAAGCAATAAGCACGTTATATTCATAGACTCATGAATATTCACTTCATTTGACTTAATTATTCCCCAGAAAGTGATTGTTGCTACATTTTCTTCAAGTTTTTGCTGTCTTATTTTATCTGATGGTAGTGATATTTAAATACTATTAATTGTTCAAACTATGTAATACTATTTTTACAGTCTTTTAAACCATATTACATTTCATTCCTGTAATTTTCTTCATGTTATGCATCGGTATTTTATCTGCTGCTTTATCTCATCTGCTGATAGAGATATTTTAACACTATATTCATAAATTATGTGTTATTTGACTTAAAGAGCTACACAGATGGGAAATCAAAAATTACCTGTATTACAGTGTATGATGTAGCTGTCCGTCTGTGTAAACAATGTGCAAAGTAATTAAACCAAAAAGTACACAATTTATAAAGTTATTAGCTTCTAAAGTAAGGAGTCGACTCTGAATCGCTGAAACGAGTCGTTATAGATTTCAAATCTTTTGCCCATCTCTATGTACGTCACTAGGAACACTTTGCATAATAAACGCAGCCTACCTTCTTGGGAGAAACGGAACTCTGACCTGCCCCACCCCCCCACACAGACGCTCTGGTTGGTGTGATAGCATCATGTCGAGGCAACAGTGTGTTTTTAATTGTAAAGGCAAGTTTGTTTTATTTTCACTGCCAAAGAATGAAGATCGGAAGAATCGATGGCTAAAATTCATTTTTACCAAAATACCAGAGCAGTACAACAAATCCCTTTTGTTGTGTTCACAACATTTCACTGATGACTGCTTTTCTAATCAGTGAATACAAGGCGGGATTTTCAAAGCGTTTGGCTATAAAAGAGGGTTCATTACAAACTTTATTTAGACCAACAAGCATCTCCGAATCACAACGCGAAGTATGATTATGAAGTTATGTGTTTGTTTTCTCCCGAGCGTCTTATCAGTATGTGTGCTGTCTGCAGACTTTGTCTGCGCTGATCTTCATTTACAAACACGTCATTAAAATGAAGTGTAACAAGTGCTGCTAACAGATATTCTGTGATAAAGTAATCCATATGAAAACAACGCGATGTCCGTTTTTCACGTCTCCCTTCATTATATCTAATGTGACCACGCTGAACGCGCTATTCAGATTCAAACTGAAGCGCGCGGCTTGAATACACACACAGAAGAAAAAGCAGACTGTTCAATGTGTTTAATATGTCAGTTGACCAATCAGAACACAGTATGCTACCGAAAGGTGGGGTTTAAGGAAACTGAATCTTTTGAACAGCTTCGCGCGAACCGTTTGGGGATCTCTGAGAATTGAGGTAATTTTAAAATGATATTTTGACAAAATGACAATGTTTTTTAACCTTGGATGGACTTAAACCTATTATACGGGACTTATAAACAGTGATAGGAAGCTTAGAATTTTCATCTTACTGGCTCTTTAATATCGACACATCTAATGTCCCAATCACCGCCAGACTGTTGTATGAAAAAATACTTTTATTTTGAAAATATGACGACATCCTGTTGAAAATACTTTTATTTTGAAAAGACAATGACGTCCGGTTGACACCTGCTTAGCTTTCCCTGCTTCAATTCACTTCACTATGTATAGGATTTCAGAAAAAATTCTGCGTCCATTAAATCGACGTTTTGCCATCGCGTTATCCGTTTGTCATCTATGAACACGACATCGTGGGGGTGTAAAGCGCTCCCGGTTAGGAATGCACGGTTCTATCTTAGCACCATTTTCCCGATTGCTAACTGCTTTTAGTGAAATGGCTTCCTCCTGTGGATTTTTGATGATATGATGGTGAAATGGCTCCCTCTGGTGAGTCAGGGTAAAATGACAGTGAAAATTGTGCCATCTGCGGTGGTTTAATGTTATGACACAGTGTTATAGTGAAAATTGTGCCATCTGCGGAGGTTTAATGTTATGACACACTGTTATAGTGAAAATTGAGCCATTCTGCTTGCGGTTTAATGTTATGACATCATGATTTCTTTGTTACAGTCTATCTGTGCGTGTGTGTGTGTGTGTGTGTGTGTGTGTATGTGTGCTCCATTAAACTAGCAAATAAAACCCTCTCCATGTGTTTTAAATCATAACAGGTTTTTTATTTTTTATCTCAGGTTCAAATATTGAGCAGCAAGCCTTTGACAGGATTAATACACGTATGTATTAACTATTCTTATAATTATATATATAATATAATTTTTTTTTTTTTTCACAGCGACCGCGATTGATCCAGACAGCGCAGCTGATGGTAAAACAAGATCCATCTCCAAAATTTTTATGAGAAATCAAATTTTATTTTTTTAGATTTTATACAATTTATCACCCAACCCGGCTTCCAGACTGTTATCGATCTCACGCAAGATGCCGACGAAGATCCTACTGTCAACGTAACAGACAAACCTCACATGCTACATGATTCCACTCCGGCGCACGTCTAGAATCCAATAGGATCTGGCGGCGAACCACTTCCTGGACCCAGCGATGAACCAGCAAGAAAGAAGCCTAGAAAAACGAATCGCCCCACCTCTCCGGTCTGTCCTGGACCAGGCGACGAACCACCAAGAAAGACTTATCGTTTTACAGCGGTGGTCCGACCTGAACCGAACGGCGAACTACCAAGAAAGGCTTATCGTTTTACCCCGGCGATCAGTCCTGAGAGCTCTCCAGAGAGGAAAACTCTTTTGTGTGACACCACCGAATAACCTGGCGACCAGTCCTGAGACCGCGCTGTTTTATGGTAAGACTATCTACATTATTTGCATTTAAACTCCGACGGAGTCAAACCACTAAGATTTTTTATTTTTACACCCAGCAGACTCGAGTAGAAGCCATAAGGATGACGTGACTACCTGGGGCACGTCTCAAATCGATGCTTGGGACCAGAGTTCTTGGACGAGCGAGCGTGACGAGGTGTCAGCCACCAATGTGGGTCAAACACCATATCCTTCTCGCTCACCGTCGTCGGAAGTAGAAGTGGAAAAAGTGCCGGCGCCTCAGCCGGTTGATGAACCATTCGATGATCTGCCTCCGATTCTAGCCCACTAATTCGATAGAATCATTTGGTCAAAAGTTTTGCGACGCTCAGGTTGACATAAATGTAATTATCTATGAAGATTCGGGAGGAGCGCGTCAGATACTTAGCCTAATCATCACAGGTGGACCACAATCAAGTAATCAATCCCACAGTATAAATATCGCTGACTTACCTCTATCCATTGACGGTTTATCAGCATGCTGGTTCGCTTCGTCAGTCACCTTATCACAGACCCAATTTTCGTACCAACGAAGAGCGCTAAACAGGGGATTTATAAGACCCGTTGCTTTTGCCGGACCCGAGATCATTTCTACCCAGCCAAACACGGCCGTTGAGCAGCATTAAGCGTCATCGCGACAGCTGCTATCCTCGCCAAGCCACACATCGTGGCCAATAGACCGTGCAACTCCGAGCTCGTCTTGCTCGATACACGATCACGCCGCCCGAGACCGAGCTCTCGTAGAGCGCTGGATTGCAGCAGAAAGAATCCAACCACGGCTCAGTGTTTCACCACGGCGTTCCGGCCGAGTGGCAGTGTGAGGCCGCTTCCTCTAGCGGCGCAGACTAATACATTTCCAGGCGAAGACGCTAAAAAACAGGTTCTTCTTTTTCTTCATTGGATTTTTACGGCAGTTCGCATTCAAAGTGTTGCATCTAAAAGCAGTTTTGCGGCTAAAGTTTTGTTAAACTACGTCTTGACGTAGTTCTGTCTTCTTCTAGTAGCGTTTTATGGCGGTTTTGGCAAACCAACGTAAAGGTGCATTACCGCCACCCGCTGATCCGGGGTGTGGATCCCGCATAGATTTGGACTACAGATCCACCGTTCCGTCGGATGATGATGCCACTTTTAACCACGAAGCCAAGGCATTAGGTTAGATTATCGTAATGCCTTGTTCTCAGGCCTTCCAGCTAAATCGTCGAGCAAGCTTTAGTATTCTGCCGCACGCTTGTACTTCTCCTCGCGAACACATTACCGGTTCTTTCACAATTACACGGGCTTCCCGTAAACGTGAGAATTGATTTTAAAATTTCTATCTTAACATACTAGGCACTTCATGGGACTGCACCTGAGCATCTTTGTGAACTCATCAGTCCTTATATTCCATCACGCTCTCTTCGCTCTACTAACTCTTTCACTTCACCAGCCATAATGCGAGCTAAAGACCATGGGGCAAAGAGCCTTTTCATATGAAGCCCCTAAGCTATGGAATGTACTTCTTCTGCACGTCAGATATGCACCTATGTTGGGTCACAAGTCACATTTATTCAAGACTGTCTGTCTTTAATGAATTGTTGTATTGCTTTTGGCGTTCGTTTCTACAAATAAAATGCATTCTTATTATTATTTATTATTATTGTTACATTCGCCTTACCGCGCACGTTTAAACCTCGCCGAAATGATACAGACATAAGTTCAAAAAAAAAAAAAAAAAAAAAAAAAAAAAACTTAAGTCTCTGGATAAAAGCGCCTGCTAAATGCTTAATTTAATTTTAAAATTTTAATTTCCATGCAAGTCTCCTGGTAGGACCAAATCATTTAGGGACCTATTTTACCATTCACTGGCGTGATCACTCAAAATTAATCTAAAACGCATCTGCCCTCGTGTTTAGATGCAGGATAGCAAGTGTGAGTAAAATTACCATCGCCTTTTAAGGACCGTAATACGAAAAAACCGGAAAGTAAATCTCTTTAGAAACCACTTGGAAGCGAATAGCACATAACTGCTGTTAACCCATTTGCTGCAAGCATCGCCAACGCCCCCAGTCTACGTTTCATTTTTACAGCACGTTAAACATCACTCTCTTACTTGATCTGGATAAACCGCGCATCAATTGAAGTCCAAAGACTTTGGCTTTTATATTTGACCAATATTCCGATAAAACATAATTCCAGTGATTAATTTTCCATCATGTCAGGAAAACTATTCCTATTCCTGAACGGTAAACTTCAAAGTGTTAGCTCATGGACAAATGTTGACCATGGATCTAGTCAGAAAGAATCATGAACAGAAACATCTTTATTTTGGGTATATAATTTCTGCCTCCATGCCAAAAATGGGGGGTGTCTGGTAAGGGGTTAACGTTACTGCTATAATCATGTCTTTCGGTACAACGCCTTAAAAAGACTAAACATGCTCAATCGTTTCCAAAAGCCTCTGTTTCCACAGTCCATAAAACAACGTGAAAACAGCGTTCCAAACGTATCCGCTCGGGAGTCCGTCTAAAGAGCCCGGAGGCCAAATGAGAGGAAAGATGCTTTTCCAACAGGAACATAATAAGGTGGACAAGGCCTGAGGAATTGTCAAATCAGGCAACAAATTGCTAAGCTGGTAACACAGTAGGCTACCCATCCATTTTTAGCTTGCCCCATCAAATATTACTAACACTTTTTACTCTTCCCACAGCCAACATCTTCAGCAGCCGAAGCAAGTAGCCTTTTATGTACCTCCTCACTGCCGCAGCAGTGTCTGCTCCCGCAGAAGCCTTTCCTGTACCTCCCCACCGCCACTGCAGTGTCTGCTCCCGCAGGAGCCTTTCCTGCATCTCCCCACCGCCGCTGCAGTGTCTGCTCCCGCAGGAGCCTTTCCTGTATCTCCCCACCGCCGCTGCAGTGTCTGCTCCCGCAGGAGCCTTTCCTGTACCTCCCCACCGCCACTGCAGTGTCTGCTCCCGCAGGAGCCTTTCCTGTATCTCCCCACCGCCGCTGCAGTGTCTGCTCCCGCAGGAGCCTTTCCTGTATCTCCCCACTGCCGCTGCAGTGTCTGCTCCCGCAGGAGCCTTTCCCATATCTCCCCACTGCCGCAACAGTATCTGCTCCCGCAGGAGCCTTTCCCGTTCTCCCCACTGCCGCAGCAGTGTCTGCCCCCGCAGGAGCCTTTCCTATACCTCCTCACTGCCGCGCAGTGTCTGCCCCCGCAGGAGCCTTCCTACACCTCCTCACTGCCGCGCAGTATCTGCTCCCGCAGGAGCCTTTCCTATACCTCCTCACTGCCGAGCAGTGTCTGCTCCCGCAGGAGCCTTTCCTACACCTCCTCACTGCCACGCAGTGTCTGCTCCCGCAGGAGCCTTTCCTATACCTCCACACTGCCGTAGCAGCCCCACTGCTGTAGCAGCGTCTGCTCCCGCAGGAGCCTTCCCTACACCTAAATATATATAAAAAATAAATAAATAAATAAAAATAAATAAATAAATACCACACATCACCTCTGCCTAAAGGCATGCAATGCATCCGAGCTTGCGGTGATAGCATCATGTATCGACAATAGCCAAGACGATATTAGGCCCATTTTCCAACCAACGTTTTTATAATAATCATTAGGCGGCCTACCTTAAATCGGCTATCAAACTGCTCCGTTATCCCATCTCAGCACTGCATTTCCCGCTCGCCCGTGCTCTCAAAGGATGATGTGAGCCCATAGGTTAAAAAAAAAAAAAAAAAAAAAAAAAAAAATTCACTGGACAAGCGAGATGACCGTAGTGCCGACTACATGACCTAGCAGTATTTAAATATAGTACTTATACTTAATACCAGTGTATCAGTACGTCCGAAAGTATATATTTTTTGATTATTGGTGATTCCATAGGCTCTTTTCGTGCACCTGCATGGTCAAAATGGTAAATAGTAAGCTCAGAAAGTATAAAGAATCTTTCTCTTACTCCACCCATGCACGATTACATCGTCGATATGTACCATCGATCTCACGTGCTGACAATGACCACATTGCCGATACATGGCACCTATTTGGGGTACACTGGCACAGGAAATCCAATTTATTTTTGCACTCTTAATTTCGGATACTATGACTGCACCAAGGTTTTTCGGACTCATTATCGGAAGCAGCTCATTGGATTTGCTAAACAATTATTCAAGTAAGCCTCACAGCGTCTACCCTCGTAGACAATAAATCTTTAGTATCGAACTCCCTGCCAGGCCCTGCAAGAGGGCTCCCAGTTGAACCAACCTTTGCCTTCTCCATTCAACTATCAGCAAAGCTTACTCGTTTGACATCGCAAGTATTACAATCCTGCCAGATGCTTTCCCACTTAATCAATCTTGGACTTTCCATCCGACCACCAGCGAAGCTTACCCGATTAAAATAGGCCGATTAACCAAAAAAAAAAAAAAAAAAAAAAAAAAAAAAAAACGACATTTACCTATCGAACACCAATGAGTACATTGCAGCCCAAACAAATTTTCCCTTCGATGGCAAGACGTACCCATCCAATACCGCAAGTTACGCTTTCGCCGAACACTAACGAGCTCTTCGCAGATAAACAATCTCAATTTTCCCTCCGATGGCTGGAGAGACTACCCATCTGGTGTCGCACTTTTAATAAATATAATAAATAAAAATAAAAATAAATATAGAAAATAAATAAATAAATGATAAATAAAAAGACACCGGATGCTGGCCATAGCCTCCCGACCAGATAACCTTACCTTTTTCAATCCTATGGCCGGCAAGGCTTCTCTCTTCGATGCCAAGAGCTTGAGCTCCCATCGGATGCTGACGAGAGCCTCCTGGCCAGACAACCTTACCTTTTCCATTCTGCGGCCAGCAAGGCTTACCCGTTCGTTGCCAGGAGCTCACACTCCCTTCGGACGTAGGTGAAAGCCCCCGGCTACCTGCTTTTCCATTTCTGTCTTTCGTACGGAGAAGTTTACCCGCCCAACGCATGGAGTCAAGGCTCCCATTGAACGTAGGCGAGAGCTTCCCGGCTAGACAACCTTACCTTTTCCGTCCTTTGGCCAGCGAGGCTTAACCGTTCTATCCGGGAGCTAAGCTCCTGTCGGACGAAGGTAAGAGCCTCCCGGCCGGACAACCTTTTCCGTCCTTCAGCCAGAGAGGTTTACCCGTTCGATTCCTGGAGCTAAGCTCCTATCGGACGTCGGTCCGAGCCTCCTGGCTAGACAACCTGACCTTTTCCACCCTTGGCCAGCGAGGCTTACCCGTCCGATGTGAGTGCTCCCATCGGACGCCGGCGACAGCCTCCTGGCCAGCCAACCACGACCCTACTGTGTGTTTCAGGTTACTAACCTACAAGCAAGCTGCTTAAATGCTGCAAGTACCTAACACACATAAACTCTCCTTCCTTCCTATGGTCACCAAGGCTAAACCGTCTCTTGCCAGGAGTAGCAAACTCCCTTAAACGCCGACGACAGCCTAACGACCACGCAAACTTACCTTTTCCAACCTACGGCCTGCCAGGCTCACCCAGTTTGTCCCCGCCGGACGCTGGCAAGAGCCTCCTGGCCACCTATCGTTACCTTTTCTGTCCGCCATCCGGAGAGGCTTACCCGTTCGATGCGCGTGCTCCCTTCGGACGCCGGCGAGAGCCTCCCGGTTAGACAACCTTACCTTTTCCTTTTCTATGGTCAGCGAGGCTTACCCGTTCGATGTGTGTGCTCCCTTCGGACGCTGGCGAGAGCCTCCTGGTCAGACTTGCTTTACGTTTCCACCCTACGGTCGGCGAGGCTTACCCGTTCGATGTGTGTGCTCCCTTCGAACGTCGGCAACAGTCTCTCGGCCACACAACTTACCTTTCCATTTGACGGTAGGCGAGGCTTAACCGTCCGACGCCACGAGTCTCGTCCTCTCGCCAAATCCTGCAAAAAAAAAAAAAAAAAAAAAAAAAAAAAAGCTACCCTCAGCTACTCTCACATCTTTTAACCCCGTCTGGCGAGGCTTACCCGTTCGATGTTCTGAGTTTGAGGCCCCATCGGATGCTGCGAGAGTCCTCCCAGTCGGGTTTTCCTTTCCAACCCTCCCCGTCCGCCGAGGCTTACCCGTCTGTCGCGTGCGCTCCCTTCAGACGTCTGGCGAGAGTCTCCCGGACGGGCCTATGCTTGCCAGCCGCAAGTGAATCTCATCCAGCCGATGCCGTGAGTGGGGATCTCCCTTCGGATGTTGCCAGAGTCCTCCTTGTCGGCTGGCCCAAAAGCTTTTTATCTGCCTAACCGAGAGGACCCAGACGTCCGTCATCCTGAGTCTCAATCTCCTGTCGGAGGCTTCATGGGCCCTCTCGGTCAGCGTTAGGCCCTTCACCCACTGAATAGCAGGGGCTATCAGCCAGTAGGGCCCGTACGCCGACACCGTGACCTATTCCGGTCGAGGCAACTCGGGTCCTCCCGGTCGGGCACCACAACCACGCCGCTCCTCCTCATCGGCCGGCAGGGCTCACCGATCCAACGCCAAAAAACTCCAGTTGAGCATCGGCCCGAGCCCTACCGACCGGGCGCCAACAACCACGTAGTTCACTAGCTGCAGCTGGTAGGGCCTACTCTCTCAATGCCCAAGTCGCTCCCTCCGGAGTACGTAGGCCCTTCCAGCCTGCCAACGAGATAACTTCTCAGAAACCAAATCAGCCCCCGCCAGTACTCTGCTTTTTGGGGGGCATTCTTTAAACTGGCGGCTGTCCTCCTGTACATTTGCCTTTTTGGGGGGTACTCTAGCTTCGGGCAATTCCCGAGCTCGGAGCCCTTCCCCGGACAGCACGCCAAATACGCATACCATACCTCAGCTAATTATATGTAAGCGTGAACTAGTGAAATGTAATTATCTATGAAGATTCGGGAGGAGCGCGTCAGATACTTAGCCTAATCATCACAGGTGGACCACAATCAAGTAATCAATCCCACAGTATAAATATCGCTGACTTACCTCTATCCATTGACGGTTTATCAGCATCCCTCCTCCACCCCATCTCCTCACTTCAAGTTCACTTTACAATATACGGGGAAGGGGGGGTACTCTAGCTTCGGGCAATTCCCGAGCTCGGAGCCCTTCCCCGGACAGCACGCCAAATACGCATACCATACCTCAGCTAATTATATGTAAGCGTGAACTAGTGAAACAACAAATACATCGAACTCCGTGATGTACAAGATGATATTAACAACAAATTGATTGCGTTGCGCAACGAGTCTCGTGAGAGACAAATCGAAACCCATAGCAGATTAGACACGCTGCACAGCGAGCTCCGTGCGTATCACCTCGAGACACGCAGTCGATTCGGTGCTCAGGATCGCTTTATTCAGGATCTGGCCAATGAAATATTCCATCGCGTCAATGCTATGAGATCAACGATTGATCAGCAGTTTGATAGAAATGATCGTATAGTGAGTTAATACCAACGGGAATTGATGCTCATTTTGCATCACCTTATTCTCACAATCGTAGATGAGACCACAGAGTCAAATTGAATATAAATGTATTCCGAGTAATTCTTATATCGCCCGTTTATTGTAATATTTAATCTATACTTTGTTTACATATAACCTGATATTTCATGTAATTCTTATATCTCACGTCTGCTATGATTTTTTTTATATTTCATGTATACTTTGTTTACATATAATCCAATATTTCATTTATACTTCGATTTTGTAACAAGTCATATATGCTTTTTATATTCAGATTTTGTAATAGTTCATTTATTTATTTTTTTATACTATATGAAATGTATAGTTCATGTATGCTTGTTTTAACTCTATCATTTTGTAATAGTACGAGTTTTGGTCTGAAATCTAAAAATGGATGGGTCAGACGACTTATATCAATCAGACCAGTCCTCCACAGAACTGATGCCGGACGAGATCGAAATGCTAAGTATACTGCCGGACTCATTAGAACAGTATTTGTTTAATCTAGAATCCCCTGCTATTTTGGGTCATTTTGAATTAGCCGTAAATTCAAATATGAATTTGCTTGATCCTCTGCTAAGCCTAGACAACGATCCCGTTGTTCAACACGGCGGTGTTTTAAACAGCCCACCGGCAGCACTCCGTCGGTAATGATACTTCGCAACCATCCACATCAGGTAATGTCGACCCTACTACACAGACTCGATTAAGCCGTACAGACATTGAGAGGTTGATTCGCGAGGGTGGGGACGTTAATGGATATCATGCTTTACCACGACCTTGTTTCAATAGCGTGACATTGAGAAGGACTACGAATCTGAGAGAGATTAACGCTACAGATTTGGCCTCTTACCACATCCGCTTACACGACAAGCTTACTGGAATTGTGAATTTCGCTAGGGAATTTGACACAAATTCTCCGGTGATCAATATCACATTGACGGCTCCCAGTTTACAGACGCCCATAAGTGGGATTTTAACCCACGGTAATAATTACGACGTGGATGGGTTTATGGATCAAATTGAAAGAGTTTTACAGAGCAACGACTAGTTACTATCTGACCAAACCGTAGAATTTAAAGCTTCTGTAGCCATGTGTAACAGAAATGAGTCGAACCAGACAAATTAAAGAGTCTATCAAAGCTGTATGCATTGAAACACGAGAGCTGAATTCCTCAGGAAGTCATAAATCAGTTCTAGTGCCACAAGAACCAAGCAAGATAACCAACCAACCAACTTGTTCACACAACAGCTTTCAACATTAACACCAATAGAACAATTATTTACAATTTTAATTCAAAGAAGAAGATTGTCAAATTTATTGTTCGTAATTGAAATGCAACGCTGGACATCACATGAAAACCCATGAGAGTACTGCACAAGTCCCATTAGCGTTTAGTCGGCTTTTAGTCCCTAGCTGCTGCTATTGGCCATGTCTGTTTCTAGGCTCTAGCTATGCTTCTAGCCATGCTGTGTAGTCATCACTGTTCTTTGAGCACGGTTCCAGCATGGCTGCCTGCTGCTACTATGCCACGATGAGAAGGAACACAACCTAGTCTCGTCAAACTTTATTTCTTTTCTTTTCCGTTTGAGAGTTTCATGTTCTGAGTTAAGTTTTGTAACGTCGACCTCGTCTGCGCGTTTGAACTCCAACCAGCCACACAACTCCAGCTTCAGCCAACGCCCAAGCACGGGCTCCCCAAGACGTCACTTCCAGCCAATCAGCGACACTGGGATACCCCTTTCAACGGGAGTCCCTTTCACGGCAAACGAAGGCAACGTATTCCCAGATATTTGTTGTGCTGGTGTATCTAATATAATTTTAACCCCATTGAGAAACTCAATGCGAGCGCTAATTATGTGATTGATGGTTGTTCATGTTTATGCAATTTAACGTATTGCTGTGAACTTGGGATTCCATATTTCCATTCTCTTAAACTCATCTTTCCCTAACTTTCGACCTTCCTGCAACTTGTGTGAATGTGTGTGTGCGTGCGTTTATGTGTTAGATTAGTATATATGTCTTAGATTTATCTAATAAAGCCTTATTCATATTGAAAAGAGAAGTATCTTGTGTTTGTGCTTACAAGTTAATTTCTTAAACTGCCGATCTTGTTACTGTGTTAATTGATAGTGTTTTCACTATAGTTTGGATATTAGTATCCAGCGCAGATTTGATGTTAAACGGCTAGTTCACTGAATCACAGAGCGTCTCAGTGATCAGCCGTGAAACAGTGATTCTGTTCAAATCCCCTTTAAAATCTTAAATGATTCCCTTTGAGCTAAATTGACCTGTTTCCCTTACACATGAACAGACAAGGCGGCGGTCATCGTCGGAAACTCATGGACTTGGCTGTTGATGAAGTGATAAAAAGGAAAAAGACGAGTTTATTTCGCCTGACCAATATTTCAAATAATTTGTGCTTCTCCATCGGTCTCGCCCGTTTTCTTAACCCCCAACACCCCGAGAGTGAGTTAGAAAAACTGGCTACCATCATCCAAAGGCATTCATCGGTTCAACTAGTGTGTCCATTTTGCTACATATTTTACAGTATTCGCAGACAGCATCGATGTAAGCATGCCTGCAACATCTGTTTCGATGCGGAATGTTACAGGTTCCCTGTAAGAATCATACATTCCCCGATTCCGGTCAGGAATACCCCGCCTGTGATATGATCAAATACTGCAAACTATGTAACAGATTTTACAGCGTTAAACCAGGCAGCGAGAAAACCAAACACACATGCGCCCCAGACAAATGTGTGCATTGTCGAGAGCGTCTGATGGACGATGGGGCACATCAATGCTTCATACAACCTCTAGAGCCTAAGGAACCGTGTAAAAAATACATATTTTATGATTTTGAAACGCATTTGAAACGGTGAATTTTGTCTGTGCCCAGACATTCAAAGGTCAGAAATTTCCTGTCTACTGTACGGACTGCATCGCTAAGCTAATCAAACATTTCAGACAACCCCGATACAAAGGCTACTGCTTCATCGCTCATTACGCCTCCAGATTTGACGCCTTTCTAATTCTGGAGTATTTTTGCAAAGCAGGGATCGTGCTTGAGGTCATAATGCAAGGGTGCAAACTACTTCTGATGTACGACGACGCATTTGCCCAACGATACATCGATACATTCGCTCTCACCAAAATGCCCGCGGCGTTATACTTGACGACGACTGAAAAAGGCAATTTCCCCAATCTTTTCAACAAGGTGGAAAATGAGAACTACGTCAGACCGTACCCTGACAAAAGGTTCTACAACTACGAGAACATGTCTGATAAAGACAGAGAAAAGTTTGACGCGTGGTACAGCACGGTGAAAGGCAACCTCTTTAACTTCAAGAAAGAACTGTACGCCTATGGCGTTAACGACGTCGTGTTATTGCGTGAAGGATGAGTGAAGTACAGGATGTCATTCCTACACTGCACCCAATTTGACCCTTTTGGGTTCACGACGATCGCCAGCTGCGCAATGGGGGTCTTCAAAACACATTATCTCATCAGATATTGCATAACAAAGCGTACATCCATCAGAATAAGTCCTACTCAAGCGGTTCGATCCAATGCCTCGAGTATATAAAAAAGACTCGAAACACATTCATGGACATTCATCACGCCGTAAACCACGGCGAAGTATCGATCGGTAAGTACTTTTTAGATGGCTACTACGAGCAGGACGGCGTCAGGCACGGCTTAGAATACGAGGGGGTGCGTCTTCCATGGACACTGCTGTCACTTTGAAACCAATCAGGCGCTCCCCCTGTCCGGAGTACCCTACGAGGTTCTCAGGAACCAGTTTGACGATAAGGTTGAAATTCTCCGGAATGCATACGGTTTGCAAATCGAGGTTCTGTGGGAATGCAAATGGAATCGGATGAAAAAGATTGATCCCTCTGTGAAAGAATTTATGGCCGATTATTCCGCCCCTGAGAGATTGAATCCGCGGAGGCCGAAACCAACGCCTATAAACTATACCACAAAGTGAGCGGCGATGAGAAAATAAGATATCTGGATCTCACCAGTCTGTACCCTTTCTGTCAGGCCAGGAAAAGCTACCCGATCGGACACCCCAAAAATAATTTTCGCAGATTTTGAACCGATTGAAAATTATTACAGACTCCCCGCAACTTACTGCACGGCGTCCTCCCTTTCAGATCTGGAGGAAAACTCACGTTTCCGCTATGTAGAACCTTCGCTCAACACCAAAACCAGACCTCGAGCTGTACCCACACGGACCAGGAAAGATCACTCTTGGGCTGTTGGGTCAGTATCGAGCTTTTAAAAGCCATCGAGAGTTTGATCCTGTTTAAAAATCCTCGGGACGTCCTTCAAGTGGCGATGCTAGGTCGTCAAATGTACCCCGGAAACACAAAATACTTTATGGAGTGTAATCACAAAGCTGTCGACCGACCTTTCGGCTATTTAATGATAGACTATAAAGCAAAAACTCTGGAGCAGTACCGTCTCAGAACAGGATTGCTTTCAGACCGTCAAGTGGTTTATATCCCGAAAAAAAGAAGAGCGTGATAACCATGTCCCCCAGACTTTGTAAGCATCTGCCGGTGTTAAAACCGCTACATAATGCTACTCCTAAACAACGACGCCTTATTTTACAATCAGCGTCCGACAAATTCATTTTAGCGCTCTGCGAAGTGGCTCTAAACATCCTCTATGGCGTCATTCCGGTCAGCAGGCAACAGTACCAAAAACTGAAAAAGCGGATATTAAATTTGTAGCCAATAAAAAAAATTGGCATAGCGGCCAAGAAACAAGTCTTCAACCAGAAGGGAGGGTTCCTGTTACCGCTCCTCAGCGTCACCGTGCCGTTTCTCACGAGTTTGATAGCGAATCGTTAGGATGGAGTATGCCGAAAATATGTATTTAGTCTCTCACCATCAACTGGATAAGCTCAAGAGTGAAAATGTTCGCGAGAACATTCAACAGACCGTGGAGAGCGATTTGGATGCCGCCATAAGAAATATATTTTACACCGCGCCGATTTGAATCCTTACGAAAAAGTCAAACTTTACAGCCATACACTGAACAGGTTTTTGACCATCGTTAAACAAGGGGATCGTGAGAGCGCTGTTTTAACGCTTTCGTTACCCGATCTTGATCCCGGTCATGAAGATGAATCGCCAACTGCCGCTAACGTTGAAGACGGTAAAGTCGAGGAGGCTGTCGTCGATGAAGTTCTGAAGAATGTACCATTGAGAAGTGTGAAAAACAGCAGATACATATTAGACAAGATGTCTAAAGCTAAAGGACAAAGCTCGTGGAACGAATCTGGGGAGTTTGTGTTCAGAGGTAAAGCCGTACAAGGTTCCAACATGGTCGATTTGTAAAAAAATGTTACGGCCCCGCAAACATTAGGGATGAACGGAGACCTCCAGGATGTCGAAAAAACAAGCGGTCCCCTCTCAGGCTAAATAAACGGCTAACCAATGTTCGCCCGGCAATCGAGCAGGGTGGGTATTAACGAGGCAGAATGACGGTAAGATCCTCAATGGTTTTTTGGGTAGTTAATCGCTCGGTAGAACCCCGAGAAAATGAGTCCCGCATGCTATTTTATCCACGATAGCTTTGAGTTGTAGCGTGTTCATCTCTCAGTAGTGATCGATCAGTACCTGTCTGCGGTTAGACACTTCAATGAGGCTGTCCAATACAGCGTAAATTATTAAATTAATGGTATTAATGATAGCGCTTGTCTGAAACGAGCTTCGACTCTGATGTTCCCGGGCTTGATGAGGGAAATGTGCTGATTGCAGTCCTCGTCCGGCGTCAGGTTAAATGCATAGAGCGTGAATCTGTTCAGGAAATCATTCCTGCCGATACAGAGCGGTCGATTTTTTAAGGTGTCTCCCGGTCGTCATCGCCAGCTGATAATATTCGCGCACCGCCAAACCTGCATTGAAATTAGGCTGTAGAGGCTTGGCGGGAAATTGATGACCTTCCACGTAAACTGCTAGGAATTCCAGATTGTAATGTTTGAACGCGAATGGATTTTTCTCGTAGGAACCGGTGAATGTGTCGTTATCGACCAAACTGATAGACTTTGGCAGCGTTCCTAAAAAGAGATTTTCTTGATTGGAAACGAGAGAGCTGGCGGGTATGGAGAACGATTTTAGACAGACCCTATCGATGGGGTACTTGGCTGTGGTCGAGAGCAGCGTCTGGGCGTGAGCCATTCTCACCGGGGGTGATACGGAAACTTTTTGGACAAATAGGGACGCCGCCGCTATATGTAATTTGTAAGCCATGTCGTCGGACCTCATCAGACAGAATTCATCCTTTGCCCGTATTAACCGTAATTTTAAATCCAAGCCATTAATTAAAAGTTTCTCTTGAAAGAATATATCACTGTGTATGGGGGCAAGCAGTTCCACCTCACTGCTTTGGCTGGTGTAGAGCAATCTCTTCGTAAACCCCTCGTTACGGCCTGCGGGGTCATGTACATCCATGTGACCGGCCGTGTCTTTGTGAAACAGCCCGGCGGTGAAAATAGTTTCCAGCGTATCTTTACCGTAGTTGAGCAGACTTTCGATGGTGCAGCGATACGGATGAGTTCCGGAGCTCTGAGATATCTGGCGGTCGCCGAGGGTTACGTCGACCTGTGAAAACATGGTAGCTGCCAGGTAATTTATCGGCCCAACCTTAGCCGGGTGAGCAATAACTTCTCCGTCAGGCCCCATGATTTTCACCTGTCGATAAAGCATCGTGTTATTAAGATCCAAATAATCGTCGCCGTTGCCGGCGATAAAAAAATGAAACGGTGCAGAGTCTCATATGGCCGATAATGGGGCTACTTCTAAATAGCCGTTTTTCTCAATAACGGTCTGCGTCAGCGGGACCGTAAATAGTGAAGTGAAAGTGAAGTTACATTCAGCCAAGTATGGTGACCCATACTCAGAATTTGGGCTCTGCATTTAACACAGAGCAGTGAACACACACACACTGTGAACACACACCCGGAGCAGTGGGCAGCCATTTATGCTGTGGTGCCCGGGGAGCAGTTGGGGGTTCAATGCCTTGCTCAAGGGCACCTAAGTCATGGTATTGAAGGTGGAGAGAGATCTGTACATGCACTTCCCCCGCCCACAATTCCTGCCGGCCCGGGACTCGAACTCACAACCTTTCGATTGTGAGTCAGACACTCTAACCATTAGGCAACGACTTCCCCTAAATAGGCCAACTCGGACTTGATGCACTCCCCTGACATGCGGTGCAATAACGCCATGTTAGAAAATGGTTTTTGTGGCTCTCTTGATTGACGCCTTTCGACTAACAGCCATCTTACGCTTTCAGCGTACGACTGAGCGTTTATTTGGTCCAAGTGTTGTTTTCTTCTTTCCCCACTGACCAAGCCTCCTCACAGCCGGTGGTTTAGAGATCCTCTTACGCCCCATGACCATCAGACTGGATCCGTTTTGAGCTTTATCGTTATGAGATTGTGTCAATACGTTTGAGACGACGTCGGATACTATATTTTTACCTCCGAGAGGTTTTAACGTTGTTCCTAAAATAGTGGCTAGTCTCCCGCAAAAACTCATCGAAATGTTGGGTTTCGCGGTCAGAATCACCTTGTTTTTTAATTCGTCGTGACTCAATACGGCCGCTGGTGCGATAAGTTGATTTATAGCACGCAGGATTGTACGAATGTTTGCGTAGTACCCACCGCTTATGTGTAATTTCGTAATTACAGAAAAAACGATAGCCAAAGGCTCCTCACGCCGTCATTCAGATCGTTCCAGACACTTTGTAAAATAGAGACCAGTCTTTTTCAGAAAATACCAGCCTGAAACTCACCGAGGCCGTCAGCCATAGTCAGACTATCCGCCATCCTGTTGCTCAGCCCCGCATCTGCCGATTGAGGGGAGGATAAACCATCCATGCTCATGTAGCTCATGTGTATAATTTATAATTAATAATTATAATAATAATAATAATTCCTTACATTTATATAGCGCTTTTCTAGGCACTCAAAGCGCTTTACATAGACAGGGGGTATCTCCTCATCCACCACCAGTGTGCAGCATCCACCTGGATGATGCGATGGCAGCCATATTGCGCCAGAACGCCCACCACACACCAGCTTACTGGTGGAGAGGAGACAGGGTGATGAAGCCAATCAGCGGATATGGGGATTGTTAGGAGGCCATGATGGTCAGAGGCCAATGGGCGGATTGAGCCAGGATGCCAAGGTCACACCTCTACTCTTTTCGAAAGACATCCTTGGATTTTTAATGACCACAGAGAGTCAGGACCTCAGTTTAATGTCTCATCCGAAGGACGGTGCTTGTTGACAGTATAGTGTCCCCATCACTACACTGGGGCGCTAGGACCCACACAGACCACAGGGTGAGCACCCCCTGCTGGCCTCACTAGCACCTCTTCCAGCAGCAACCTAGTTTTCTCAGGAGGTCTCCCATCCAGGTACTGACCAGGCTCAGCCCTGCTTAGCTTCAGTGGGCAACCGGTCTTGGGCTCCAGGGTGATATGGCTGCCGGTTATATGTTTCCCTTTCTGGTGTGCATGTAGAACACACCTGTGACGAGTGGGGCGGGGCCGAGAGGCGTGGGAACGAGGAGTGAGGCCAGGTGTAGTGATTGGAGATGAGCTACACCTGCGCCCCACCGACTGTATCGAGTCCCACGTAGGAGATGGAAGGATATAAAACTGGAGCGACTATAGTGAAGGACGAGAGAGGACCAGGCCTGGGACATATTTTATGTTTTGGTTTTTATTTGCGCGCACCAGTTGTCCGCGAGGGGCTGGTGTGCTGTTTTGTGTTTATTTTGAATATTAAAGTTATTTGATTGTGCGCCGGTTCCCGCCTCCTTCTTCCCGATATATATGGAGTTCTAATATTATTACAGTGGTGCCGAAGCCCGGGAGAGGAAGGGACGCGCTGCTGAAGATCCCTCGCCGCTGTGGTGAATCCGCTGTGCCCACGAGCTGGCGAGGTATGTGCCGCCTTGGACGGCCGAGGCGGTGGGCTGGAGCGAGTTGCCGGGGACGGGCAAGCTCTCTGCCGGCCGCCACGATATGGAGGGGCGGCTGCCGTCCATGAGGGAGCGGTGGAGTCGGCGCCATTCGCCAGGGGGCCGGAGCCTGCTGCCTCCGCGATGGAATCCAGAGGGGCAGGGAACGGGGGACTCCTGCCGACTGCCCAAAACCGGAGGAGCTGTCGCCGTCCATCGGGCGGCGGAGGAGTGTCGTGCTGTCCGCCGAGGGCCGTCCAGTGCCACTGCCAGGCACCGCGGAGGAGATCACCCAGCTGGTGGAGGGTCAAGCAGCAGTGCGTCTGGGAACCGGATTTTTTTTTTTTTCCCTCTCTCCCCTCTCTCGTCTCTGTCGCTCCTCCTTCCATCTCCTTTTCTCTCGCCTCATCTGTCCTACCCCCAGGTTCCCGCAGGTCCCCGTGAGCGGTACCCCCCGGAGGGAGGGGGTGGTGTAGAGCGCAGTCTCGGGAGTACCCCCCGGCCTGCGAGGGGCGATGGGGGTATGTGGCGAGTGGGGCGGGGCCGAGAGGCGGGGCCGAGAGGCTAATATTATTACAACACCGATCCCATTTATATACTGCTCATGAACGTAATGGGAGTGGGACACACACACACATAACCATATAACCGGGACAAAGTTCAAACAACCGGCAAATATCTTCTGTCAAAACCAAATGATCGATGCATGGGGATGGTTCGTATACCGTAAAACCACCCGTCAAAAACTATGAATTAGAACTAACTAGGTCAATAGGGTAAAAGCTTCTGTCAAAACCACATGATCGATGCGTGGGGAGGGGTCATAGGTTAACCCATGAACTCATTCGGAAAGTTCAACCCATCCATCATAAGGTTACCGGAAGTTCAACCTGTCAAAGGTCAAAGTCGTAAATCATCATGACACAATGTGCATTATAAGAACTACTGTCGCGCTGTAAACACTGTGTACGAACACAAGGATGACTTTTTAAAATGTTTTCAGATCATCAGAGACTCAGGGAACTTTGATAACTCAACTGTCAGAGAGGCAGTGGGTTTTGTGAGGATGCTTGAAGACGAGGCTTTCTGTGTTTTCCTTGCATTGTTTCACAAGATCATGCCAAATGTAGACATGCTATTCAATCAGCTGCAGAAGAGGCTGCTGCTGTTGTTAGAAAGATTCGTTGTTAATTTTTTTATTTAATTTTTTTTATAAAAATGTATTTCTTTATTATAATTTATTTTGACCAGGGACTCAATTTAGGGTTGGGTATCGTTTGAATTTTATCGATTCCAATAAGATAAAAAATCCAATATAAAAAAAAAAAAAAATAAGACAAACATTTAGATGTCAAACAAGTATTCTGTCTTTTTACAAAGCATTCTGTTGCAGCTGAATAACATGATCAAAAATCAGCAGCCTACAAAACACTGCAAGAGGAATTTTGCCTGTGCTTTTAAAAAAAAATGCCATAGCAAAAACAACTAGATTAATATAAATTTCAAATATTAAAGTGTTAAGTCAATTCAAGTCGAGTCACCTTAATTTATATAGCACTTTAAACAAAATACATTGCGTCAAAGCAACTGAACAACATTCATTAGCAAAACAGTGTGTCAGTAATGCAAAATGACAGTTAAAAGGCAGTTCATCATTGAATTCAGTGATGTCAGACTCTGTTCAGTTTAAATAGTGTCTGTGCATTTATTTGCAATCAAGTCTACGATATTGCTGTAGATGAAGTGACCCCAACTAAGCAAGCCAGAGGAGACAGCGGCAAGGAACCGAAACTCCATAGGTGACAGAATGGAGAAAAAAACCTTGGGAGAAACCAGGCTCAGTTGGGGGGCCAGTTCTCCTCTGGACAGACGAAACCAGTAGTTCAATTCCAGGCTGCAGCAAAGTCAGATTGTGCAGAAGAATCATCTGTTTCCTGTGGTCTTGTCCTGATGGTCATCTGAGACAAGGTCTTTACAGGGAATCTGTATCTGCGTCTAGTTGTCCTGGACGCAATGTATTTTGTTTAAAGCGCTATATAAATAAAGGTGACTTGACTTGATTTGACTTAAAGACCATGTTGCAGGTTAACCACCACTTTCGATTAATGGGTACATAAATCACGCAAGATATGTATATCATTTTTAAAATGTTTCAAAAATGGTCTTAAAGACCTATTTTTTAAGTTTTTGGTATTAACGTTGTTTTTTACGCAACTCTGTGATGACGTCACGTTGGGGAGAAGACAAGGAAAGGTAGCCTCAGCCTAGTATGATGCTGCCTTCCAGGCAACGCGTAACCCATGTTTTTCCAACCTTAAGCCGTGTTCACAGGGGTGGTGTTAGCGCAGTGGATAAGACACACGTCTGTGGTGTGGGAGACCCGGGTTCGAATCCACTGTGAGATACCAATGTGTCCCTGAGCAAGACACTTAACCCCTAGTTGCTCCAGAGGCGTGCGACCTCTGACATATATAGCAATTGTAAGTCGCTTTGGATAAAAGCGTCAGCTAAATGAATAAATGTAAATGTAAACCGTGAAAGTGCACTGGAACGGCAATCAAACCCGTGACTTCCCACCCGTGAACGCGTTTCTCGTACTAGATTTATGTACTCCGAGTTCCGAGGTCACACAGAATGCGAAACAACGATGACAGCCCCTACAAATAATAATACTGCCTACGGATGCAGTGTTTATGCAAGTGGTACACGTTGGAAAAACGATGTTAGGTCAATGTAACGTTGCAATAAAATAAGTAATCTAGTTACAATTCCTTGCGCTCAGAAAGTTTGGCGGAACTTGCCTGGAACGATACAAAGTCATTAGTAGTGGTATGATATAGTGATCACGAGCTCAAAAACCTGCCTGGAACGCAGCATCAGAACTATAGTGACTGACTGGGATGAGGAAGAGGTGGTAAGAACCAACATGTGCGATGGCCGACAGCCGTGTAATTTCGATCGAGCTAGTCGTAAGAGGGCAAATGAGGAATTGCCAAGAACTGATGTCCGTAAAAGCCTATGCATGGTCTGAGGAAATTGAGTGGAGAGTTGGTGAAGTGCCCTGGTGAGTTGCTATCATTTATATATATATATATATATATATATATATATATATATATATATATATATATACAGTATTGTTCAAAATAATAGCAGTACAATCTGACTAACCAGAATAATCAAGGTTTTTCGTATATTTTTTTATTGCTACGTGGCAAACAAGTTACCAGTAGGTTCAGTAGATTCTCAGAAAACAAATGAGACCCAGCATTCATGATATGCACGCTCTTAAGGCTGTGCAATTGGGCAATTAGTTGAATTAGTTGAAAGGGGTGTGTTCAAAAAAATAGCAGTGTGGCATTCAATCACTGAGGTCATCAATTTTGTGAAGAAACAGGTGTGAATCAGGTGGCCCCTATTTAAGGATGAAGCCAACACTTGTTGAACATGCATTTGAAAGCTGAGGAAAATGGGTCGTTTAAGACATTGTTCAGAAGAACAGCGTACTTTGATTAAAAAGTTGATTAGAGAGGAGAAAACCTATAAAGAGGTGCAAAAAATGATAGGCTGTTCAGCTAAAATGATCTCCAATGCCTTAAAATGGAGAGCAAAACCAGAGAGACGTGGAAGAAAACGGAAGACAACCATCAAAATGGATAGAAGAATAACCAGAATGGCAAAGGCTCAGCCAATGATCACCTCCAGGATGATCAAAGACAGTCTGGAGTTACCTGTAAGTACTGTGACAGTTAGAAGACGTCTGTGTGAAGCTAATCTATTTTCAAGAATCCCCCGCAAAGTCCCTCTGTTAAAAAAAAAGGCATGTGCAGAAGAGGTTACAATTTGCCAAAGAACACATCAACTGGCCTAAAGAGAAATGGAGGAACATTTTGTGGACTGATGAGAGTAAAATTGTTCTTTTTGGGTCCAAGGGCCACAGGCAGTTTGTGAGACGACCCCCAAACTCTGAATTCAAGCCACAGTACACAGTGAAGACATTGAAGCATGGAGGTGCAAGCATCATGATATGGGCATGTTTCTCCTACTATGGTGTTGGGCCTATTTATCGCATACCAGGGATCATGGATCAGTTTGCATATGTTAAAATACTTGAAGAGGTCATGTTGCCCTATGCTGAAGAGGACATGCCCTTGAAATGGTTGTTTCAACAAGACAATGACCCAAAACACACTAGTAAACGGGCAAAGTCTTGGTTCCAAACCAACAAAATTAATGTTATGGAGTGGCCAGCCCAATCTCCAGACCTTAATCCAATTGAGAACTTGTGGGGTGATATCAAAAATGCTGTTTCTGAAGCAAAACCAAGAAATGTGAATGAATTGTGGAATGTTGTTAAAGAATCATGGAGTGGAATAACAGCTGAGAGGTGCCACAAGTTGGTTGACTCCATGCCACACAGATGTCAAGCAGTTTTAAAAAACTGTGGTCATACAACTAAATATTAGTTTAGTGATTCACAGGATTGCTAAATCCCAGAAAAAAAAAATGTTTGTACAAAATAGTTTTGAGTTTGTACAGTCAAAGGTAGACACTGCTATTTTTTTTAACACACCCCTTTCAACTAATTGCCCAATTGCACAGCCTTAAGAGCGTGCATATCATGAATGCTGGGTCTTGTTTGTTTTCTGACAATCTACTGAACCTACTGGTAACTTGTTTGCCACGTAGCAATAAAAAATATACTAAAAACCTTGATTATTCTGGTTAGTCACATTGTACTGCTATTATTTTGAACAATACTGTATATATATATTAGTAGCACAGAGTGAAAAAAACGTTAGTTCAGATAAGTACCGGTAACCTTTGTCATAGTGTCGTACTACTGGTAAATTTGTCTTTTTTCATCTAGAAATAAAAGGCATCATGCTAGCTATATGGATGTTTCTAAGCGTTTATCTCTTCCTCCGGTGAAAATGTTGTTGCAAACGTAGCCGCGTGTGTGTCGCTGTGTTTGGCAGGTGCTTGTGTGGGCGGTGCTGCCCCATGGAAACTGCGCTAAAAAGCTTGTGCTGTAGGGGAAGTGAGTGTGGGAAACACTGGGTCGCTGTTGGTCGATATCTCTCTGTCTGTCTATCTATCTATAAATGTAGTCTATATATGTATTTATCTATTAATCTATAATCTGCATACTCTCGTCTACTACTCGTCTCAATGCTCTCAAGGCGGCTTAGGTAAATTCTCTCCCCAACCTGACGTGTTGCAATGCATTGTGGGGGAAAGGAGACAGCTGTAAGATAGTACCTACTTTTTCGTATTATATTCCGTTTTGTGATACCCAACAACATAAAATACAACAGTTTAAATGTTTATTACTGTGGCAGGGGGGGCGTGGTTTAGCGAAGTCTGCAGCGGGAGAGAGAATCAGGAGATGAGCAGTAAGTGAGTGGTTTGGGCAAAAATTATCATCACCTGTTTCTTGTTTCAGTAATTGGCGTGGAGAGAGTATAAAACGCCGGGAGAGACGGAAGCAAGTGAGAGAGAGATGGACTGCTGACCCGTACCGGAAACGGAAACCGGAAAGAGTAAACCGAAAGTGCTTGGCAAACGTGTCAGAATAGAAGTCACCGTTTGGTGTTTGTGAAATTTTAGTTCTTTTTGTTAAATAAATACGTCAGCAGTTCAGCCGACCCCTTTGTCCTCTTCCCTTCCTCCAACTAACTTATTATAGTGGTGCCGGAGCCCTGGAGAAGGAGGGACACGCTGCTGAAGATCCCTCGCCGCTGTGGTGAATCCGTGGCGTCATCGAGCAGGCGAGGAGTATGCCGCCATGGACACTCGAGGCGGTGGGCTGGAGTGAGTTGCCGGGGACGGGCGAGCTCGCTGCCGGCTGCCCGTGATGTGGAGGGGCGGTTGCCAACCGTGAGGGAGCGTAGGAGTCGGCCTGAACGGGGAGGAGCAGGGAACGGGGGACTCCTGCCGGCTGCCCAAAACCGGAGGAGCTGTCGCCATCCACATGGCGGCGGAGGAGTGTCGTGCCGTCCTCCGAAGGCCATCCAGTGCCACCGCCAGGCACTGCGGAGGAGATCACCCAGCTGGTGGAGGGCCGAGCAGCAGTGCATATGGGAACCGTGAGGGAGCGTAGGAGTCGGCGCCGTTCGCCAGAGAGCCGGAGCCTGCTGCCGTCCGCCTGAACGGGGAGGAGCAGGGGACGGGGGACTCCTGCCGGCTGCCCAAAACCGGAGAAGCCATCACCGTCCACATGGCGACGGAGGAGTGTCATGCCGTCCTCCAAAGGCCATCCAGTGCCACCGCCAGGCACCGCGGAGGAGATCACCCAGCTGGTGGAGGGCCGAGCAGCAGTGCGTATGGGAACCGTGAGGGAGCGTAGGAGTCGGCGCCGTTCGCCAGAGAGCCGGAGCCTGCTGCCGTCCACCTGAATGGGGAGGAGCAGGGGACGGGGGACTCCTGCCGGCTGCCCAAAACCGGAGAAGCAGTCGCCGTCCACATGGCGGCGGAGGAGTGTCGTGCCGTCCTCCGAGGGCCATCCAGTGCCACCGCCAGTGCCACCGCCAGGCACTGTGAAGGGCCAAGCAGCAGTGCCTGGGCTTTAGTTTATGTTTGCTTTTTAGTTGGTCGCATCAGTCGTCCGTGAGGGGCTGATGCGCTGTTTTGTGTTTATTTTGAATTATTAAAATTTTAAATCAAAACATGATTTTAAATCAAAATTTGATTGTCCGCTGGTTCCCGCCTCCTTCTTCCAGATGAATATGGAGATTTTATATTATTACAATAACCAACAAGCAAATTGCAAAAATTCGTTAAAAAAACTAACCTTGCAACATGGCCTTTAATGTTTTTAAAATTATCTGAATAAATGGTGGTTGAACCCAACCAATGCTGCGTGAACTCAACCAATCCGAATGTTTAGCGCCCAAGTCCTGCCCCCAAAAGTTCCAAAACTTTGAAAAAGTACTACCTCGCCAGCAGGGACTTCCTGAGGGGTGTTTTTGTTTTTTTACCCGGAACTTTATTTTGTTCTTGGTTCCTGCGATGGAAAAACAACGAGTACCAGGCCAAAGTCCCTAGTTCCTGGGTAAAGTTCCTGCGGTGGAAACACGGCAAATGTGTCACAACTCTCTGTGTGTGTGTGTGTGTGTGTGTGTGTGTGTATTGTACTTCAAATGTCATTAAGTCTTTGCCGGAAAGCTGAAGGTGATTGCTGATAGGCTGTCCCAATCAGTGGCGCCTGCAGAATCCAATCACGTTTGAGAGTGTTATGTGTATCTGTGTGATTAATTATTTCTGAGTCCGTAGGTGGCGTTGTGGGAGGATTTCTTATGTGAGAATTATGACGTCATCGGGGATACCGGATAAAAGGCTCCGAGACGGCAATGGCGGTGCTCTCTTTCTCTCCGCTTCCCATTCATCAGCGTCTCTTATCGCCTCTTGGAGGCGGTTTTTGTTTGTTTTATGTTAAGCTTAGGTTTAACGTATAAAGTTGTGTTTTGATATTTAGTATATTTCTTATTGTTCAGTTGCGGGTGGTGTATGTATTTATTTATTAGTTCACGTTTGCTTATTTAGTAAGAACTGAGCGAGGGAAGCAGATGTCCGGAAGACTCACCTGTTTTTATTTTTCGGTAGCCAGGTAAGAACTTTACTCTGAGAGCAGGTGTAGTTAGGGAACTGTTTTCTTAGTTTTCCTACCCGTGAACTGTTTGTTCTCTTTATCATCCATTGGACTGTTTTCTTTATTATAAATATTATTTGTGAATGTTTGATTTTGAACTTTAATTAAATAGAGACGTCTTGGAATTCACATCAGGGGTTGTGATTCTTCTTGGTTATATGTTCGGCCTGTGTCCTTAGAATTCACGAGCCTTGAAATGGTAATGGGCCGTAACATATTTGGGCGCTCGTCCAGGGATTGATCTGGATTTTGTGTGACTTCGTGTGATCTTTTTGATCTGTTCACACTTGAATTTGTTACTTTGTAACTTTGTTGAATCACAGACTTTGATGGGCATTTTTTTTTGGATTGTGTAGTGCTTTATTGTTTTTCTCTTTAACCTGAGACGTTTATAAATCATGTTTGAATTAACGAATTTTATTGCGAATCCGATGCAAGCTGAGTTGTTCCAAATTAATAGGGTTGATCTTATGAAGATTGCTGCACATTATAAGGTTGGTTTTCGTAATACGCAGTCCAAACGGGAACTTCAGGTGTTGCTTGTGAATTCGTTGCATAAACAGGGCGTCTTTGGTGAGGAGGAAAAGCTGGTTGATTATCCTGAAGCAGATGAGGTTAGTTTAGATCTTGCTTTACAAGTCAAGAAGTTGGAGTTGCAAGCTAAAGAGCACGATAGAGAGTTGTTAAAAGAAAGGGAAGAATGGGAGCGTGAGAAAGAGAGACGAAGAGAGCGTGAGAGGCATGAACTTGAGTTGAAACGGCTTGAGATGGAACAAGCTTGCCGCCTCAAGGAAATCGAGCTGAAAGCTCGTGAAAGGGGTGCCGCGGATGTTTCGGATTTCGATGTGGGTCGCAATATTCGTATGGTTCCTCCTTTTCGAGAAAAAGAGGTAGACAAGTTTTTTGCTCTTTTTGAACGGGTTGCCATCAATCTTAAGTGGCCGAAAACATTTTGGCCCATGTTGTTGCAGTGTGTTCTTGTGGGGAAAGCCCAGGAAGCTTATTCTTCTTTGTCCGTGGAGGAGTCTCTCGATTATGAGGAAGTAAAAGCTGCTGTTCTTCGAATTTATGAATTGGTTCCGGAGGCTTATCGCCAAAAGTTTCGTAATCATCGAAAAACTGATGAGACCTACGTTGAATTCGTTCGTGAGAAAGAGTCAATGTTTGATCGGTGGTGTGCTTCTATGAAAGTAAAAACGTATGAAGAGCTACGTGAACTGATTCTCTTAGAAGAATTTAAAAACTGTTTACCAGAACGCGTTGAAACGTATTTAAATGAGCAGAAAGTTCTCAAATGTTCTGCCGCTGCTGCTCTAGCGGATGAATATGTGCTTACACATAAGACTGTGTTTGGTACTGCACAAAATCCTGGTAGCAACAGTCGACGGGTAAAGCGCATCTTGGATCGCGCTCCGCGTGAGGATAAAGTGGCGGAGAATACGATCAAATCCGTGTCCTCACCCGTTTGTTTCTATTGCAAGAAACATGGACACATTATTGCTGAGTGCAAAGCACTCAAAAAGAAAAATAGTGTCCCTAAACCGGTAGGTTTATTGATGTCCTCGCCACATTTAGAAGGACTGGAGTCGTTAGCTTTACAGGCTGACATGTGTGAAAAACAGGGGTATGTCCCGTTCATAATGGACGGATTTGTGTCTTTGGTTGGTAATGCAAATTCGCGAAAACCAGTCAGGGTACTTCGTGACACAGGAGCGGCTCAGAGTTTTATTCTAGAAGGAATATTACCCTTGTCAAATGAGAGCTCTATTGGTTCAAGTGTCTTGGTACAGGGATTTGAGATGGGCTTTGTGAATGTGCCTTTGCACAGAATTGAAATTGAGACCTCCCTTGTTACCGGCCGCGTTGTTGTTGGAGTGCGTTCGTGATGTCACATTTATTTTGGGGAATGACTTGGCGGGAGGAAAAGTTTTTGCCAGCCCTGAGGTAACCAATGTTCCTCTGTCCTGTGATACTCCTGATGAATTGGCTCAGAAATATCCAGAGGTATTTCCTTTGTGTGCTGTGACCCGCGCTATTTCACAGAGACTTAAAGATAAAAGCTTTGATAAATCAGAAGGTGAGTGGGAATTTGATTTGAATAATACGTTCCTCTCGAATTCAGATTTTGGTGAAAGGACGTGTTCAAACTCTGTTGATGGTTTAGACATCGCCATCAAGAAACAAGATGAACATTTCATGGAGCTTGATAAATTGTCTCTGTCACGCGAGCAGCTTATTGTTGAACAGAGGAAAGATGAGAAAATGTCATCCCTCTTTGAAGCTGTTGTTCCTGTTGAGCAACTCGAGTGTGTATCGCAAGGATACTTTGTTGAAGATGGTGTGTTGATGAGGAAGTGGAGACCATCAAATGCTGCTGCAGCTGACGAATGGCAGATTGTTAAACAGGTAGTAGTTCCTTCCTCATATCGTCCTGAAATCTTGAGACTTGCGCATGACGGTCCGTTCGCCGGTCATTTAGGAGTAAACAAAACGTATGATCGCGTGATCCGACATTTCTTCTGGCCTGGCTTAAAAAAAGATGTAGCAAGTTATTGCCCAAGTTGTCATGTGTGTCAAAAGATTGGGAAACCGAATCAAAATATTCCACCTGCTCCGTTATATCCAATTCCAGCCATTGGTGAACCATTTGAGCGTGTGATTGTTGACTGTGTCGGTCCCTTGCCTCGAACGAAGTCTGGTAACCAGTACTTATTGACAATAATGTGTACATCTACGCGTTTTCCGGAGGCAATTCCTTTGCGGAAAATTACTGCACCGGTGATCGTAAAATCACTTCTCAAGTTTTTCTCACTGTTTGGTCTTCCGCGTACTATTCAATCCGACCAAGGTACGAATTTCATGTCGCGTGTGTTTAAACAGGCTCTAGATCAGCTACACATCAAACACTGCACGTCAAGTTGTTACCATCCAGAAAGCCAAGGGGCACGCGAACGGTTCCACCAGACTTTAAAATCAATGCTTCGTGCGTTTTGTCTAGAGTTCCAGAAAGACTGGGATGAAGGAGTGCCTATGGTAATGTTTGCAGTGAGGGAGGTAGTACAGGAATCGTTAGGTTTTAGTCCGGCCGAGTTAGTGTTTGGTCATACTGTTCGTGGCCCACTAAAGCTAATCAAAGATCATTGGACTAATGATCTGAGAACAAACAATGTTCTTGATTATGTTTCAGAGTTCCGTTTGAAACTGCACCGTGCTTGTGAGTTAGCCAAAGAAAATTTGAAGATGTCACAACACCGAATGAAAACACGTTTCGATCGTGGTGCTAAACTTCGTAGTTTTTCTCCTGGTGATAAAGTGCTAGTGCTGTTGCCAGTACCTGGATCTGCACTGCAGGCTCGTTATCATGGTCCTTACCAGGTGAAGGAGAAGGTGAGTGAGCTTGGTTATGTGATAATGACCTCAGATAGAAAGAAAAAAACTCGTCTGTGTCATATTAACATGCTTAAACCGTACTTTGAGAGACAGCCAGATCTGTCTAGAGCGAAGTCAGCTGTGTTAATAGTTTCACCTACAGATTCTCCGGTGGTCAAAGAGCAGGCGCTGTCCAGTGCTGATCTACCTGCTGATGGGGTGCTGTCCAGTGCTGAACCTTTGCCTTGCCTATTGTTCTCGCATACCTCTGATAGTGCTGCCGTCCTAACCACACTGGAGGATGATGTTGATTTTCCTTCTACAGAGTTGGTGGCGGGAAGGTTGAGAAATTCTGAGATAATTCAAAAGCTTGACTCCTTTCTTTCTCATTTGACTGTTATCGAACGCTCTGACGTGATTAGTGTAATTCAGACATATGGTAATCTGTTCTCCGACGTTCCTTCACGTACTTCGCTGGTAGAGCATGATATTGATGTTGGCGATTCAAGGCCTATAAAACAGCATGCATATAGGGTGAATCCTGAGAAGCGAGCTCAGTTGAAAAAAGAAGTTACTTTCATGCTCGAAAATAGCATCGCTGAGCCAAGTTTTAGCCCTTGGAGTTCACCCTGTTTGCTGGTTAAAAAGTCAGACGGCTTGTTTCGTTTTTGTACCGACTTTCGACGTGTTAATTCCGTAACTAAACCAGATAGCTACCCACTGCCTCGTATGGAGGATTGTGTGGATCGTGTTGGAAATGCTGCTTTCGTCACCAAAATCGATCTTTTGAAAGGTTACTGGCAGGTGCCTCTGTCGGATCGCGCAAAAGAAATCTCTGCGTTTGTAACACCGGATCACTTCCTGCATTACACTGTAATGGCTTTTGGTCTACGAAACGCACCGGCGACTTTCCAAAGGTTGGTAAATCGTGTTATTGACGGCATGCACAACATTGAAGCATATCTGGATGACTTGGTTATTTATAGTGCATCCTGGTCAGAACATGTAGAACAGCTTCATGTTCTTTTCAGTCGTCTGTCTGACGCGAATCTTACAATCAATTTAGCGAAATGCGAGTTCGGACGAGCTACGGTGACTTACCTGGGAAAGATTGTGGGGGGCGGTCAAGTTCGGCCTGTCGAGTCTAAGGTGGAGGCTATTACCCATTTTCCTGTGCCCACTACGCGGCGTGAGTTGCGTTGATTTTTGGGCATGGTTGGGTATTACAGGAATTTTTGTGTAAATTTTTCCGTTGTCGCCTCTCCCTTAACTGATCTCCTCAGTCCAAAAGTGCCATTTAAATGGACAGAACCGTGTCAAACAAGTTTTCAAAAGATTAAAGCGCTTCTGATTAATTCTCCTATTCTCTTTGCTCCTGACTTTTCCTCTCCGTTCTTGCTTGCTGTCGATGCAAGTGACACAGGTGCTGGAGCTGTACTTCTCCAACGAGATCAGACTGGTGTTGAGCATCCCGTTTGCTATTTTTCACGGAAATTTAATAAACATCAGCAACGTTACTCCACCATTGAGAAGGAGGCGTTAGCTCTTGTCCTTGCTCTCCAACATTTCGATGTCTATGTGGGTTCTGTTTCGTATCCGTTGATTATTTACACCGATCATAACCCATTAGTCTTTCTGGCCCGAATGAAAAACAACAACCAACGTTTGATGCGTTGGAGTTTGTTTTTACAGACGTTTGACCTAGAGATTCGACACATTCGTGGTAAAGATAATGTTATCGCTGACGCTTTATCACGTGTCTAATAGGAATAAATTGTTTTTCCTCCCTTTTTGTTAAAAAGAGAGGATTAAAAAAAAGAACCGGGTAAGAAAGATTACTTTTACAATTTATTCACTTAAGGGTGAGGGTGTTATGTGTATCTGTGTGATTAATTATTTCTGAGTCCGTAGGTGGCGTTGTGGGAGGATTTCTTATGTGAGAATTATGACGTCATCGGGGATACCGGATAAAAGGCTCCGAGACGGCAATGGCGGTGCTCTCTTTCTCTCCGCTTCCCATTCATCAGCGTCTCTTATCGCCTCTTGGAGGCGGTTTTTGTTTGTTTTATGTTAAGCTTAGGTTTAACGTATAAAGTTGTGTTTTGATATTTAGTATATTTCTTATTGTTCAGTTGCGGGTGGTGTATGTATTTATTTATTAGTTCACGTTTGCTTATTTAGTAAGAACTGAGCGAGGGAAGCAGATGTCCGGAAGACTCACCTGTTTTTATTTTTCGGTAGCCAGGTAAGAACTTTACTCTGAGAGCAGGTGTAGTTAGGGAACTGTTTTCTTAGTTTTCCTACCCGTGAACTGTTTGTTCTCTTTATCATCCATTGGACTGTTTTCTTTATTATAAATATTATTTGTGAATGTTTGATTTTGAACTTTAATTAAATAGAGACGTCTTGGAATTCACATCAGGGGTTGTGATTCTTCTTGGTTATATGTTCGGCCTGTGTCCTTAGAATTCACGAGCCTTGAAATGGTAATGGGCCGTAACAGAGAGGGAAACAACAAATGGAGGGTTTCTGAGATTTTTCCTCCTTCTCCATCCACACGAAGACACATTTCTGTGAATACGCACAAATTTTTAATCGGATAGGCATTTCGTCCACATGTTGGATCCAGCATGTTGGAAGAGTGAAACCGATGTTTTTTGAAACCGGGTCCCAGAGTGGATAAATTTGAGAACGCCACCTTTGCATTTTCGTGTGGCGGCATATTGATGATGTCATCAGCCCACGTTCACCCTTAGTCAGACACCGCTACTTCACATGAACATGAACGATTGTGTTTTTATTTACTAACATTAACACAGATTAATATATGTATTGTTCCATGTTCGTTTGTGTACCACACGCAAGATTTATGAGCATAGTCCATGTCGTCTTCTTCATTTTAAGTGCATTTCTGTTGCAGAATTACAGCACCACATGCTGGTCCAGCATGTGTACTACATTGTTTTGTGGTTTCATGTGGACATGGACATTTCTTGAGACAGTGGATTCGAACCCGTGTCTCTCACACCAAAGGCATGTGTCTTATCAACTGCGCCAACACCACTGTTTGATTTGCAGTAATTTACAGTAAGAGATATCACAATAATTGATATGAAGAATGGAATATTGACATATTAATGAGTAAGTTACAGTGCCCTGTAATTAGTTATTGGTATAGACAATTGAGCTATTTTTCATAATCAATAAAATTTAATGTAACTGTTTTTTAAATGTTTTAAATGTCCTGATTAATTATTCAAATTCCCTATATATCATTTTAGTTAATTATTATGTAAAACTCATTGTTACAAGATTGTGAAAGCTTTCACAGTTTTAAAATATCATTAAAAACTTGGCTGAAGGCAAATCAATTATGTGATCATTAATCCATGGAATGTGTAACTATATCAGTGTTTTGGTTTATATGCGAGTACTGTTTATTACATTTTGTTTGTTTTTATTTGTTTTGATAGTATTGTCTACATTGTCTTTATTGCTCCTCTTTTTTCTTTTCTTTTTTATTATCTTCATTTCCCAGGGACCAAATATATAAATTAGCTGCACGGTCCCTGTCAAATAAACTCATAAAATAAAGAAATAAATTATTTGGTGTTTCTTTTTTCTTCTTCACATGAGAAGAGGGGAGGGGGGGGGTGTTCTGTACAGAAGAGCCAGCACCCTCTTCCGTGTAATAATGAAAACACGGATTCTAGGAATATTCTATAGCTCAAATATATTTATGTCATTTTAAGGATATTTATGAGGAGTACATAAAGCCCATTTCTGAGAAGTACATTAAATATAGGAAGTATGCTTTAATTTACTTTTTATTTAAGATGAGTATACAATAGCACACTTGAATACACTTCTTTTTCATAATGGATGTTTGTACTAACTTCATAAACACTCCTTAGAATACATTTCAAAGAAAATAAACAATGTGTAGACTTTACTTATACACTGTTGTATTTGGGGAACCTGGCCATTAAAAATACAGGATATTGTTTGACATTCAGTCTAAATCTATACGCAAAGATCTATACGCTGCAACAGCTTCCATATTGTTTAGAAGAAGGCCTGTGCAATGTTTGGCCCATTAATCCAAGGGAACATTTCTGGGATCAGGAAATTATACTGGGTAAAAGATATCAAAAGTCTGTAGCCAATGGAGTTTTTATTTTAATGGTGCTGACATTTTTAGCTTTTCAAAAGAAAAAAGGACATCTGTTGTGTGCACAGTTGAGAGGTGTCAGGCCAGTAGTCATTACGGATCAGGTCATCCACTCATCCACTAATCTGAGGCAATCTGAGGTCATATCGCCCTGGAAAAAGAAGTAAATATATACACAAAGTTAATTCTTACAGACCAAACTGTGTCATTCTGACAACTGATATGGGAATCTTTGACTAAGGATGGATCATGACACTTCTACAAACATTTTGTAAGGCACTCTATTGGAAGTCACACTTTTGTCAGGCAAATTAAGTATCCCCATTCAAACAAAGGATTTTCCTCCTAGGTGGGCCCAGCCAATCTAATCAACACACAACCTATTGACACCTCTTGATTTCCAGCCATAACAAAGAACATTTCTTGCACAAAGTAACATGTATAAATGTAACATATTCATGATTCATATATGTGCATAACTTGTGATGAAAAGTGAGAGGCAGTATATATGAGGTTAATGTGACTTTTAAAAAACACAACTTACTATACTGGGTTAGAAACCTCTCCAAAACACATGTGGGAGGCAATTGATGAAAAAAATGCATGTGTCATCGAATCCCTGTTGTGGAACACTTGACCTCGGTGGACCCTGACATCACACTGGCCACAGAGGAATGGGTGTTGTCGAGCCACCATGGTGTCGACCAGTCGGGGTCTCTCTTTCTCCCACCACCCTGATATGAGGCTCTTATGGGTCGACAAGTATGTTGAGGCTTGAAGTGCCGATTCATCCTCATGTATGTCCTCACCCAGTGAGCTAATAAACTCTTGAAGGAAGGACTCTGTTAAAACAATGTAAAATATTTAAAAACAGTAGTTTATTATAGCAAAAGATAATAGTATTGAACAATGGCCATTTTATCATAAAAGAACATAATGTTTTGAACCAGTGAAGTCAAAATAACACCCCTACAGTAATGGAAGGAAAGTCACTGGCCGTTTCCGCACTGGTTTCCAGATCCCTGATATGAGAGACACCAGTCTTTCAACTCTGGCTGTGACTGGGATCTGCTGTAGCCAAAAAGCTGTCGCTTTTTACACTCAGTGACACAAACTTTTTTTCAATTGCTAACAAGTGTTTACCAATACTTAAAGTACTTTTTGTCTAAACTCTTAACACAGCAACACGACTACATTATACACTTAGCCAATTAGTTAGATAAATAATAATAATAAATAAATTGTATTTGTTAAATAAATACAAATTCTACATTTAGAAATGATGAATACCTTTTTCTACATATACTAACTCTATCAAAACAACTAGATAACAGTCCGTACTACTCAAAGCCCTCATCCAATCCAATGGACAATATGAGAAGAGAGCTTGAGCAATTGCTAAATGAGGCAACATTACTGGTCTCAGAAACCTGTAAACTGACAATCTTGAGCATTGAACCTCTAACCTAAGTTTTTGTGCATATAACTTCTAACACATTAAAAACAGTCTTACAGCATTGCAAAAACATTGTATTTCATAAGGAATAAGCATCTTTCAGTTTGTCAAGATTTGCACTGAATATTGAATGAAGCAGCTTTCTCTTATAGAGAGAAAAGCTTTTGAGCAGATTTGGGCTAGATTTCACTTAATTTGAACAGAAGCACTTTTTCAACATTAGTAGTCTCAGAAACCTGAAAACGGACAAACCTGAGCATCGAAGCTCTAACGTTAGTTTTTGTTCATATAACTTCTAACACATTAAAAACTGTCTTACAGCATTGCAGAAAACATTGTATTTCATAAGGCATAAACATCTATCAGTTTGGCAAGATTTGCAATGAATACTGAAAGAAACAGCTTTCTCTAATAGAGAGAAAAGCTTTTGAGCAGATTTGGGCTTGATTTCACTTCATTTGAACAGAAGCACTATTTCAACATTACTGGACTCAGAAAGCTGTAAACTGACAATCTTGATCATTGAAGTCCTAACATAAGTTTTTGTGCATATAACTTCTAACACATTAAAAACTGTCTTACAGCATTGCAGAAAACATTGTATTTCATAAGGCATAAGCATCTTTCAGTTTGGCAAGATTTGCACTGAATACTGAATGAAACAGCTTTCTCTAATAGAGAGAAAAGCTTTTGAGCAGATTTGGGCTTGATTTCACTTCATTTGAACAGATGCACTATTTCAACATTACTGGACTCAGAAAGCTGTAAACTGACAATCTTGATCATTGAAGTCCTAACATAAGTTTTTGTGCATATAACTTCTAACACATTAAAAACTGTCTTACAGCATTGCAGAAAACATTGTATTTCATAAGGCATAAGCATCTTTCAGTTTGGCAAGATTTGCACTGAATACTGAATGAAACAGCTTTCTCTATTAGAGAGACAAGCTTTTGAGCAGATTTGGGCTAGATTTCACTTCATTTGAACAGAGGCACTATTTCAACATTACTGGACTCAGAAAGCTGTAAACTGACAATCTTGATCATTGAAGTCCTAACATAAGTTTTTGTGCATATAGCTTCTAACACATTAAAAACTGTCTTACAGCATTGCAGAAAACATTGTATTTCATAAGGCATAAGCATCTTTCAGTTTGGCAAGATTTGCACTGAATACTGAATGAAACAGCTTTCTCTAATAGAGAGAAAAGCTTTTGAGCAGATTTGGGCTTTATTTCACTTCATTTGAACAGAGGCACTATTTCAACATTACTGGACTCAGAAAGCTGTAAACTGACAATCTTGATCATTGAAGTCCTAACATAAGTTTTTGTGCATATAACTTCTAACACATTAAAAACTGTCTTACAGCATTGCAGAAAACATAGTATTTCATATGGCATAAGCATCTTTCAGTTTGGCAAGATTTGCACTGAATACTGAATGAAACAGCTTTCTCTAATAGAGAGAAAAGCTTTTGAGCAGATTTGGGCTTTATTTCACTTCATTTGAACAGAGGCACTATTTCAACATTACTGGACTCAGAAAGCTGTAAACTGACAATCTTGATCATTGAAGTCCTAACATTAGTTTTTGTGCATATAACTTCTAACACATTAAAAGCTGTCTTACAGCATTGCAGAAAACATTTTATTTCATAAGTCATAAGCATGTTTCAGTTTGGCAATATTTGCACTGAATATTGAATGAAACAGCTTTCTCTAACAGAGAGACAAGCTTTTGAGCAGATTTGGGCTAGATTTCACTTCATTTTAACAGAAGCACTATTTCAGCATTACTGGACTCAGAAAGCTGTAAACTGACAATCTTGATCCTTGAAGTTATAACATAAGTTTTTGTGCATATAACTTCTAACACATTAAAAACTGTCTTACAGCATTGCAGAAAACATTGTATTTCATATGGCATAAGCATCTATCAGTTTGGCAAGATTTGCACTGAATACTGAATGAAACAGCTTTCTCTATTAGAGAGACAAGCTTTTGAGCAGATTTGGGCTTGATTTCACTTCATTTGAACAGAAGCACTATTTCAACATTACTGGACTCAGAAAGCTGTAAACTGACAATCTTGATCATTGAAGTCCTAACATTAGTTTGTGTGCATATAACTTCTAACACATTAAAAACTGTCTTACAGCATTGCAGAAAACATTTTATTTCATAAGGCATAAGCATCTTTCAGTTTGGCAAGATTTGCACTGAATACTGAATGAAACAGCTTTCTCTATTAGAGAGACAAGCTTTTGAGCAGATTTGGGCTAGATTTCACTTCATTTGAACAGAGGCACTATTTCAACATTACTGGACTCAGAAAGCTGTAAACTGACAATCTTGATCATTGAAGTCCTAACATAAGTTTTTGTGCATATAGCTTCTAACACATTAAAAACTGTCTTACAGCATTGCAGAAAACATTGTATTTCATAAGGCATAAGCATCTTTCAGTTTGGCAAGATTTGCACTGAATACTGAATGAAACAGCTTTCTCTAATAGAGAGAAAAGCTTTTGAGCAGATTTGGGCTAGATTTCACTTCATTTGAACAGAGGCACTATTTCAACATTACTGGACTCAGAAAGCTGTAAACTGACAATCTTGATCATTGAAGTCCTAACATAAGTTTTTGTGCATATAACTTCTAACACATTAACACCTGTCTTACAGCATTGCAGAAAACATAGTATTTCATATGGCATAAGCATCTTTCAGTTTGGCAAGATTTGCACTGAATACTGAATGAAACAGCTTTCTCTATTAGAGAGACAAGCTTTTGAGCAGATTTGGGCTAGATTTCACTTCATTTGAACAGAGGCACTATTTCAACATTACTGGACTCAGAAAGCTGTAAACTGACAATCTTGATCATTGAAGTCCTAACATAAGTTTTTGTGCATATAACTTCTAACACATTAAAAACTTTCTTACAGCATTGCAGAAAACATTGTATTTCATAAGGCATAAGCATCTTTCAGTTTGGCAAGATTTGCACTGAATATTGAATGAAACAGCTTTCTCTATTAGAGAGAAAAGCTTTTGAGCAGATTTGGGCTTGATTTCACTTCATTTGAACAGATGCACTATTTCAACATTACTGGACTCAGAAAGCTGTAAACTGACAATCTTGATCATTGAAGTCCTAACATAAGTTTTTGTGCATATAACTTCTAAACACATTAAAAACTGTCTTACAGCATTGCAGAAAACATTGTATTTCATAAGGCATAAGCATCTTTCAGTTTGGCAAGATTTGCACTGAATACTGAATGAAACAGCTTTCTCTAATAGAGAGAAAAGCTTTTGAGCAGATTTGGGCTTGATTTCACTTCATTTGAACAGATGCACTATTTCAACCCATTCTCACTCCAAAGGCGTCAAAAACCGAAGCATGGTCAAGCGCCCCTAGCGTCACTTTTATGACGCCAAATGTGCCTCTCGGCGTCGAATATCGAAGCACTACGACCTTCATTGCTTTCAGTGGGAAACTTTTGGCGTCAGAATTCGACACGAGGACATGAGATGTTTATCGCTATGAAATCACGTTCAGGAAGTCTCATTCAGCACACATCGCGATACTTGCTATCAGTTCCACAGTTTGGGTGAGTAGTCGTATATACGCTCTTTTAATGCCTTTTATAAAATGTATTCTGTCTTCTTTATTAATCAGATTAGTGCCATATGTTTAATCGCTGTATTATATCGGTCATCCGCGGCTGTCTTTGAGTTTCATTGCGTTTAAATAAATGAACACAGCTGCTAATTAGTCTGATTAAACTCTATCTGTCACGTGACGTGCCATAAACCTTCGATCCGTTTTATATTATTATTAATTTCAGGATCAATGATGTAAGTTGTATTTGTAGTAAAATCATGGTAATCACGACACTTACAATAGTAATAAATGAAATGTGAAGTTAAAACACAGTAAACGGGACATTAGTAACTGTAACTGTAGTTTTACTATGGTATATTAATAATCAATACAACAATACAATAATCACCAAACCAGCTATGTTTG